>NC_089966.1:371667-743334 GCF_039105145.1 Kwoniella newhampshirensis | reverse complement strand
AGCGATAGCGATGGGGATCATCTATCTCATATGATACGAATTTACAAGAATGGTAGTATCAGAAATTATATGCACAAGAAATCAGGGGTTGTACGTCTATGAACAACAGGAGTCGATGATGTGATGGAATGGAGAAGATCAAAATGATGTACACGGTGAATGAGATTATGATGGTGACGAGTGAAAACCCATTATATACAACTGTGAATGTTTCTGCCGCCTGCGCTCGTCTGTCTTTCTATGTATCATCGCTCTGATCTGGTTGGTCGTTCGTCATGATGTGATATGTGATGCCCTCTTACGCTCTGGCAGGCATGGGTGTCGCTCCGGGCGTAGTGATGACTTTCCTGACTCCGGTTCTGAATCTGATCGGTCCGTCTTCGACGACACCTCCGACCTCCTTCTCGATCTGGTCCTCATCTTCCTCTCCGTCCTTCAGGAAGGTAGGATCAAAGTCTTCTCGCTTGTAACCCCATTTACCGGGCAACCAAAACTCGCTCTCCTGGCCCATCCTCCTCTGACGGAGGGTGAGCCGTTCCAGTTCCTTCTCTTTGGCGGTTCGTCGAGCGCGAATCGAAGGCGCGAAGAGGGGTGCGACGGAAGGTGCGGGGGAGATAGAGCGACGGGTTCGAGAATGAGATGGGTTGACAGCGAGCGGGTAAAGGGAAAGGATTCCAGATCGATCCATCCATGCTTCGATAGGTGCGAGTTGAGCGTCATCGCCCAAGCGGGCAGTGGCGTCTCTGGGAGTGTTCCTGTCGAGAGTGACTCGAGATGATGCTCGTAGAAGCATGCTTCCAGAGAGGGAGTGACCGTCGTCAGAATAAGGAGTGACGAGATCGGCCTCGCTCTCGGTGCCCGAGCTGTTTCGCCTCGAGTGGTGGGCTGATGAGCGGGGGAGGATGTCGCTCTCGGTGTCAGGTCTGGGAAGACACAGATCGCAGACTCTGTCGTTGCCGATGGATCGTTTGCCAGAGCCGTCGGTGTGAATGAGCGCAGCGCGTTGGGAAGAATGGGCGGAACAGAACAGTTGACCGCAGAGTCGACAGTGGTGGCGTCGAGGACCGAGGAAGAAGTAGGTGGGTTGAGCAAAGTTGGCGGTGCAGAGTGGGAACGTGCAGAGGGCAGAGTCCTCGTCAGGCTGTGTGATACAAGGATTGTCAGATACTTTGACAGCGAGAGTCGAGGTCAAGGACTATCTGACTCACCTGCCACTTTCCCTTGATCATCGCCTCTCCGATTGCACGGACCTGCACGGTGGCAAGGATGTTGGCGCAGTTCTGGATATTGTCAGAGCAGTCCGAGAGCGGCGAGGGGGAGTCGGCGATCGCATGTTCGGTCGATCCACAAGCGGTAGGCTCGGTGTTGAGGTAATTCAGACCGCTCGAGGTGGATGCGACGGGTTGCAAGAGGGTCGAGTTGAAGCCCGAAGAGGAAGCACCTGCAGATTGGGAAGAAGGGTGAGACGAGGAAGATCCGTAACGGGACTCGTTGCTCCCAGCAAGACCTTTTGGTGCGGGGGCGAACGTATCCAAAGGAGATGAAGAGGAATGGGACGAGGAAAGGACACACGATCAGCAACAGCTCGATTTCGAGGATGACATGTCTGAAAGGCTTCCTTGGGGTTTCCTTCCGGGGATGGGTGACTCACGAGTATCGCTGCCTTTAGATCGACAAAGCTCCTGTTGCGTCTGCTCGTGCTGCTCCAACCATTGCGCCTGCGCGTGGGTGAGTGCGACCGAGGGATCTGTTGGGAGTTGAGGGAGGAGTGCTTCGGGTCTGTGTTGTTGTAGGAGGGAGGAGGCGGTGGAAGAATGAGACATTGTGTTCTTGTGTTTGTTGTTGATGAGAGAGAAAAAGGAAGAGGAGAAGGGGGGAAGGTTATGGTTTGTATGGAAAGAAGAGGATGGGTGTGATGTGTCGTCAATAATGTAATGTGTCTCTCCACAAAGTGGTGTAAGAGTGTGTGTGTGTGTGTGTGTGTGTGTGGTGTCAACTAATTAACGGTCATGGTCGTCTGAGCAGTTGGAGCGGTTGAGCGGGGGTGTAGTAGCGTGCTACCAAAAGCAATGAAAAGAAACCCTCCCCCCGGACCCAAATAAACGTTTGAATCACTATAATGACACTACGCTGGTTGGTCGCATGGGATGTACGTATGTATGGGATGGATGGATGGATGGATGGATGATATCCGATCTCAGGTCCCACCGCACCCCCCCTCAAACTCCCCCTGTTACTTACTCTCCCTTGAGGCAAAGTGTCCCCCAAGTGGCCGAGTACCCCGAATCCAGGGGGGTCTGATACCCGTTGTGGTCATTTGCTGCTTCTCTGCATTTGGTGCGTGTGTCCCACCGTGTTTCTCGGTCTGACCGGACAGGGGAGGTGGGAGATCGACTTCGCTTATTCTCCCGCACGAGGGTCGGATCTGTATACCTAACGGTGGTAGACCTCGTGCCTGCGTGTGTGCGTGTGTAACTTGCCGTAAATGGGTGTATTTTCTTTTACGTTCTTTCGGACTTTGTGGTGTGCAGCATGTCGGTCTGACCAGCTAGGGTAATCGAAAAGCAGACGCCTCGTGGCTTGACGTTTACTTTTGACATGCTTCGCTTTGCTAGAATCCCAGAATCGGTGCATGATGATCGGATCCTATTGTCTCGCACCTGGGATGTGTCTGCATGGACGGAATCGGGTCAATGGAGTGAGATGAACGGATGATTCCAATCGAATCCAAAATATCGGTGTTGGGTACTGTCTCAAACCCATTCAATTGTTTTTTTTTTGATTCACCAACCGAACCCCATCCGTCCGTTTCATTGACCCGACATAATACCTGTGACAGGGTGGTGGGTCGCTTCTCACCCATGCTGAACAACCGATCAAAACAGGGGTTGGGATCTCTGTATGGGTCCTGTATGGGTTTTTTTTCCCTCGATTTTCTTTTTTTAGCCCCGTTCCAGTTGATTTCCTGCTAGAGGGAATCATCCAAAGCGATCACAGGATCCCATCCCGGTTTCACGCAGCAGCATGGCACATCAATGCGCGGGGCGGTTCTTTGAATTAGGTCGACGCAGACCTTGAGATCCCGTGAAGACGGAGCGACTTCGCTTGGACGCTACTGCTCTTAGATCATTTACAAAATACCGTTATGCTTTGCACCTGGCTGGGATTTGACATGAAACCGCTTGTTAGGTCTTTTTCCCACATGATACGGTATGCTTCGATCACGCTAGTGAGGGGAACCGCCTCCGTTCTACACCCGGACTCGCGCCCCTGTAGTACCAAACTTACAGTAGTGGGTCGGTTTTGGGTGTGATCGATCTACTTGAGATCGTCACCTCTGACCACTAGCGCACGGGTGCAGATGGCTCCACATCTTCCACTCGCGCAGTACATCGTTGACGAGAAACGTGTACATGCCGCACACCCCGTGCTATCAAATCCAACTCACTCCAACGAAACCCACAATCATTAGCAAGATGACGTAGAGTACCGGCTTTCATGCAAGGGGGTGGGTGGGTGGGATCTCAAACCCCAAACCCAGACCACTCGTCGTACTCAACTGCCAAGGCATGGTATGGCATATTCCCTCACACAACACAAAACTCCCTATCACGCCGACTACGAAGCATGTCTATACTGCTTAACCGCTTCTACTGCCCTCCTCCTAACCCCGACGCACCTGTCTGCCGTCATACGGTCATGAAAGCGTGTCGACATCTCAGCACCTAAACGAGGAAACCGGTCTGCAATGATGCTGCGAGCCGACCCTCGCTCCAACTGATTACGGCGGGATTCTCGCTCATTTGTCAGATTTATACATCCGACAAGGACGTTGATGACGAGGTTTCGGGATTACAAGTCAATTTTTGATTCCAGTACGTTAGGGTTGTTGCAGCATTCGCTTGACAAGAAGGCCAAGAGAACTTGGAACATGTAAGATGGATCAAGTAATGCCAAGGTCGTGTTTCGTCACCACAGCATGAGGGCACAAGCGATTGCTTGATCCAGTATGTGGTGACCGAAAGTACGAGTGGGTGAGAAAAACAACCAATAGTCCGCGGCCGAGGTGTCAGGGTGGACGCATTTCTCGTCGATCTCTGAATTATTGTTATGGGAACCACCTGGATTCTCTCGCCTCGCCTCAGGTTACGGGAGCTGGATCGCCCTACAGTACCGCTTTCGAAGACGAAGCCTCGTTGTCACCGCCGTGGCCAGGCGTCTTTGGGATCCTTGTCCAATACACGCCTATACATAGCTTCGGCCAGGAACGGCATCTCACCCATCGGACGCCGCTGCATCTCTTGCTTAGGCATTGTTTTTACAGAGATCTACAGACTCGCATGGTGCTTGTCGATCGTGGCTGTTTCCTATTCAAGGTCGCGGAGAGGGTCCGAGATTGACATCCTTCTATTTATACATTGTGAGGGTGTCTATATGGGTCAGACGGTGATTGGGGAGAGAAAGGGGGGCGGGGAGGGTTGGCGGGTGACAAGAGGCGCACAATAGCGAGCGTATCAGACAATATCGTCGGTCTTCTCACGCCAGTGCTACGCCGCATATCATTCTAGCTCCGGCAGCTTCGCAGCTTGACCAAATATGGTATTGTCCATTCCAGACCCAGATCTCAGTCAGCTCAAGTAGACAAGTATGGCAGAAACCATTGATTTCGCTACTTGAGTACAGCGAAAATGATATCTTGAGCGCCCTGATGTGAAGCTGGGATTGCGAGTTGGTGAAGCAAAGTATTGGAGGTAACTTTTGTCTACTGTTCAATTATGAACGTATCTCCTGGAGTGACACGAAGCGATTCATAGTTGGCGACAGACAAGCGGTGCGACCACAGAGGTCAGCCAGGGAGCGAGGGCCGCAGCTGTCATTGCAAACTGCCTGCTTCCTCCCATATGTGTATATGTACGGGGTCCGCATGCAACAATGGCTCTACCTACCAAGAGCAAGCCTATATCCAGTCAACCAAGTCTTTGATCGTCTCACATGCAGGAGTGAAGATGAAAACAATGGAGCGATTGGAGCGGAAATCAACGACAAAATCAACCTCCACCTCGCGTTAATCAACAATCGCACAACATTACCTGGTCTCGGCAGTCTTCCTTCGCTCTCTTATCCTTTTGCTCCTTGTGCTATATGTTTCCCTTCGTCTCTCCATCCTCTTGTGACATTCTTCCTCCCTTTACCACCGGATCAGGCGCCTTTGATTCTCCCATGTCCTCAAGCTTAGCGTCTTCTCTCCCTACTGCTCCCTCAGCTTCCACTCCGACTCTCGCAGATATACAGATTTACAGTACTGTCCGACAGACCTTCAACCAAGTATGGAATGACTTTTACGAATGGAAACCTCCCAGCACACTTCCTCTTGCCGATGACGGCCTGCTCAAGGCTGCCGAGAGGCAGGATGTGCAGCAAGTCAGGCGTCATGGAAAGCTCGGACGGAAATTGGCAGCTTTGTCGGCGGTAGAAGATATAGTATCCATCCCGACGCCTGACTCTCTCGCTGCCGACAGTCTAGCTCCTGCTCGACGTCCGATCATACCCAGTTCATCGACATCCACCCCGGGTGGTTCCTCCTATTCTTCATCCTCAGCGACGCCAGATCTGATCACTTGGCGTCGGCCTTCTGGGGACCAGCCCGGATCATCAAGCAAAAAACTTCCTCCACCCAAACTCGTACAACCACGTCCGCCGAAGGAAGGCTCATTCGCCCTCACCATGAGCATACCTGTGACTCGAGTCCCTTCATATACGTTCTGCGTAGGAGGGACTAGCAGTATATGGAAACCCGAATCAAAGTCGATGCCGTTCATACCATGTTTCGGCGACGATGCCGACTTTGATGAGCTCGAGTATTCGAAGAAGTTCGGCATGAGGAGGGAGTTCGATGAACCGGGTCGAGATGCGGATAGTAAGTCGCTGCACCCAGTGTGGTCTCGTCCGTCGCTTGACGGCTACGCTGTGAGATCACACACTGATATCATCGCTGGAATCTGAAATCAGTCGAGATCATCTTGGTGGAGACTATTCGTCGACTGAAGCAAACCAATGTCACTCCACAACAGGCTGACTCCACTCGTGTCCTACCTCAACCATGGGCGACGATAGAAAACGTGGATCTGGATCGAGATCTACCTCCCTTTCCTCGACGTCCTGACTTTGAAACAGAGGGCCAACGGCCGGTCAAGAGGAAATGGGAACCGCCTTTGGAAGTGCCAGAGGAAGAGGTCAATCCTTCCGACATGCAAGACATGTTCGAGTGTGAATGTGCGAGACCGGGCTGTGTCAGAGTCGGCTGCACAAGGCATAGTGAGTGTGCTGTTCTGCGACCACCCCTAAGGGTAGCAGAAGACTGTCTGACATGCGGAGGATGATCTCAGCTGGGATCGTCGACGGGACATTCATGCTCAAATACTCTGATCACGTTCGGCCCGAAGAAGAATCCAGTGTATCGCGTTCGACCGTTCTGTCCTTGCTGAATGGCTCGTGTCCGAACAACTGCCACTCGCCTTACACCCTCTCAGAACTGGAGATCATGTCCATCAAGTCGCCGCGGAAATGGCCAGAAGCAGAGAGGGAGATGTTGAAATCGCTTCTTTTCGAACTGGACAACCTGGACTGTCGAAGTGTTTGTGTCCTACGAGAAGCTCATCCGAATAGAACGTGTTTGGAGGTGAGTTTATGTGTTTCTACGAGAAGTGCTCGCAACTGATACACATTGGTGGTAGGTGGTCTTGGAGACACTGTCAATTCTTGGCTCCGTAGAGCCCTCTGTCTCTCCTGCAGCACATGAACCAGACCCCCTGACTAGACCTACGACACTGGCGAAGACAAAATCGAAGAGCTTCCGTATCCGTGAGTCCAAACTCACTTCATATTTGTTGGTTGCTACGATGTTGACGATGCTATTGCAGCTATTCCTACGGCCAAACACAACAGCTTTGACGAGTGCGACCATACGGGACCGTGCGTCGCGGGTGAGTGCAAGTGCGCGAATACCGATTGGCCTTGCGGGAGGAATTGTGGTGTAAGCTGCTGCCAGTGGAAACGTGTGGCAGCAACATCGGACTGACATTGAACGTCCCTTAGTGTCCGCCTAGCTGTATGCGACGCCATCAGGGGTGTCAGTGTAAACGAGCTCCCCGTTACTCCAGCACTGGGGTCAAACGAACGCAGAGAGTATGTCTACCAGAAAAGTGTCCGTGCCGAATCAATCGGCGAGAATGTGATCCTGAGCTATGTGGGTCATGTGGAGCTGCGTGAGTACAGTAACATCTGCGGCATCTCGAAATGACAGACTGGGAAGTTGACGAGTAGACGCAGAGAGGAGCTGGATATCCGACATCGCCGCGATTACCCGACTGGTCGATTTCGACCGGATAACGGCGAATGGGAAGATGTGGCTCGTGATACTCAGGGATGGGTGAATTGCAGTAACGTGCAATTGCAGAAGGCTAATTGGCCAGTGAGTGACGAGAGTCAACCATCATTGGTGTCACAGCTGACTTTGGCTTGACCCTTTTTTCCAGAAATTGAGGGTTGGCATCAGTCCTGTTGCAGGTTATGGACTCTTTGCGGATCAGGACATTAGCAGTCATGTGGTCTTAGGGGGTGAGTGACTTTCTACTGCTCTGCGCTCAAGGCGGCACTGACGGGTTGTTTTCCCTTCTCTAGAGTATGTAGGAGAGGTGATTTCTCACTTGGAGGGGTTACGCCGAGAGTGAGTCGCGAACGTGGATCTCGATTGGCTTGATTCATTGCTTACGGACCGTCTGTGTGTGCTTGGAAACAGTCAAGTCAACGTGGGTCTTGTCATCAGCTCCAGTTAGGCTCAGTGCGAGCGAATGCCAAGCTGATCGCTAACCTGATACGAACCAATGCAGAAACACATCGGTCGGACATATCTTTTCTCCCTCAACGAAGACGCTGAGATCGATTCGGCTAGCTACGGGAACGAGACGCGGTTCATCAACAGTGGGAAAGGAAATGAGGTGAATTGTGGTGCGGCGGGTGAGCTCGTTTATGTGATTTTTTCTGGTCGTCAGACTTGGTTGACAGACGAATTATGACGTGCAGTGACGATCGTGCATAACGAACAGAGAGTGTATTTCCAAACCCGTATGTGCTCGAGTCCTGCCTCTATTGCGCTTATTGAGCCAAGACTGAATGTATCGTAGTGAGACCGATCAAGCGACATGAGGAGATCCGGTTCGATTACGGGTGAGTACGAGATGCGTCCAGGTTGCGAGAGAGCTCTCGGATGCTGACGAGACACTGCCAGACCGTCATTCAATGAGAATGGGTCGGATAACCTTGTTGCTAAGCAGAACGCCAACAAGAAGGCGAAGCGATAGGCGCCGGCGGCAATGGCGATTCACGCAGCGATCTTCTATCGTTGGACGCAAAGTCCTTCAATTTCACTCCCTCGACTCAGATAATGGGAACCCATCATGGCCCTTGTCCTATCTTGGAATATTCACAGCTATATCCACTTGTCCTGACCTATCTTGGAGACCTCGGTTCCAAATTTTTCCATTTTTGTTGTCAACATCAAATATCAACGGGTCTTCATTACGATCCCGCAGTATAGAACGATACCGAATGGCATAATACTATCACTTGATGATGGGATCGAGAAGCGATGCGTGCAAGCCCAAGAAAGTATGATGCAAGGTGAAAGGAATGGATGTATCAAAACAACTAACTACATGCCTGTACTCGAATACTATGCAAAACGTACAAAAATCCTTCTTCTCCTTCTTCTCCTTCTTCTTCTTCTTCTCCTGACACCGACCGAGCGACTGAACAATAGAATCAGTCTACCTCGATCGGTTCATCCTCTTCCACCACATGCTTCTTCATCTTCTTCCGCGGACTGACTTCAACTTCCACCTCCACCTCCATCTTACTCTTACTCTTCCTTGGAACCACCTTCTTCCCTTTATACTCTTCCACTGGGACCTCTTCGTAATCCGGTTTCGCTCTCAGTTCCGCTCTTCTCGCTTCAAATATGGTCATATCGATCGTGTCCAACGCCAACAATCTATGAATGTGGACTTTTCTCTCTTGTCCATATCTCCTGATCCGTCCTATCGCCTGAGTTTCCACCGCTCGATAGTTCAATAACGAATTAGTGAACAACGGTCCTAGGAAAATCGCATGGTTCGCAGTCGTCAGATTCGATCCGGCGGCACTGGCATCATTCATCTTCAGAAGGAGAACGCGATCTTTGCTGCCCGAGTCGGAACTGTCTTCGGATTGGAATCTGTCCAAAGTGTTCGCTCGTGATTTGACAGTACCACTCAAAGTCACATGGGAGATCCCTCCGGATCGCAAGGCCTCTCCTACTTTCCCGGCCAGATCTTCCCATTGGAGGAAGACCAATACTCTTTGGTCTTTGGGGATCGAATGGATCAGGTCGACGAGCTTCCGAAGTTTCGCGCCGTATCGACCGGAAGAGAGTTCACCTTCGATACCGAGTGATGTCACCTTGACAATATTCGTATGTCGGACGGCAGCATGGCACTCGTTCCCCTTGACACATCGTTGCGAGTCCGCAGCTTTCGTCATGCAGTCGAAACATGCCACATGGCCACAACACGACAAGACAGCCATCTCGGTCTTCGGGTCAAACGAAGGTTTGTGTCCACACGCAGAAGCTTCTAGGACCGCTTGACCTTCCGCTTCGTTCTTTTGCAGCTTTCTCACCACTTCGAAGAATCGCAAGGATCGAACTCGTGCGACTAGCTCTTTCGACAGTCTTCGCAGGAGATGGGTCTGTTCTCGCAATTGCCATTTCACATCTTCCACTTTTCCTCCTTTCTCCACTTTAGCCGATTTGCCGTCCGCCGGTTCTGACGGGATCACGCCATTCTTGATCCCACATTTCGCCATTACCTTGATGAGCCTTTCGGCAGCTTCGGAATCACCTTGGTGCTGTGACCTGTCGGAAGAGAAGTCGACCCATTCTTTGAAGTGTTGTCGATCGTCATCGCCTTTCCCGAAAGAACCCTTCTTTCTGATCCAGCAGTGAAGGGCGACAGCAATGTTGATGGACCGTTCCAAATCCTCTTCGCATCCGATGAGCTGCTTGCTTCGAGCGCCCGAAATATGCTCGCAAGCCTCTTGAGCTGATTTCTCATCTCGTTTCTTGTCGGTAAGATCAAGAGTGAAGTGACAACATCGTTTGAGTAGCGCTTCTTCAGCAGTCTTCGAATCGACAAGTGCCTCTTCTAGACGAGCGTTTCGATCACCTTGAGTAACATTTTTGAACTTGGTCTCCTTTCGTCTGTGATAAAGAATCCAAAGACATCAGTATTGACAGCTCTGCAGTCAGCACCTAGACTCACGCTTGCATTTCCAGAGCCTGCAAGTGATGCTCCAGCTCCAAGTACACCGCACCTTCAGATGCGGGCAGTTTGATAGTATGGATATGCTCCACCGTCGGTATATCGTCGATCTCTGCAATGTTCTGCCTTACAAAAGTGTTCAAGAACTCCTGCGCGAGATCGTCCCGTCGTCGATGCCATGCTTGGGAGTGTACTTCTCTGAAAGCGTGGAATTTCTCGGCTTGTGTCTGTTCCTTCGCTCGTGCTTTCTGAGCTTGAGCGTTTCCTTCAGCGTCGTCCTCGATTCCCAGATGGATACCCATGAAGGCGGCAATACTACGCGTGATCGTCAGTACTGTAAAGCATGTCGTCTTTTTCTTCACGCACCTTCGGATTGCGGGGAAATCGCTGACAGGTGGAGTACCGGACAGCACCCATTTGTAGCAGGACGAGAGACGTAGTAGAGCAGCTAAACTCTGCTTCTCAAGGTATGTGAATTCATCCGCAATGACACGTCGGAAGCTGTATCATTGAGGTCTAAGCTTCACTTCTCATCAACATGCGCAAGCACTCACCGGAACATATGCATGACCGGGTTTGAAAGCATTTTGAAGTTAGTGACCACACTGGAACTAGTGAACGATTCGACGCCTTTGGCCTTTCTGAAAGTCGGAATGGGCTCAGAGCTCATTTCGTCATCGTGGTCCTGCTCCGCCCATAAGCACATGTCCCATGCTCCATGAACCGTAACACTGGAACTTCATAAAGCACTGACACTTTCTTCCTCTTCCGAAGCCTCCCACTTCTCGACATCTTCTACAGTCGTAGGCTTGTCCTTTTTTTTCCCAGCCGCAGGATCCGCATCATATCTATCCCTGTAAGCCTGACCCTTCATCCTCTTTCCAAAATTGGCTGTCTTATGAGCTGTCTTCCTGCTTTCAGCAACTTCTTTGGCCAGTCTCTGCCTGTCCTGCATTGCCTTCTCAGCTTGTTCCGCGCCCCCTTCATGGCTCGCCAGAATCTCCGTTTGCGACTTCAAGCTCGTCATTGCAGTCTCCAATCGATCTGAAAAGAATCGTCCGCCTTGCTTGTCGTTCAACCAGTCTTCGGATTGAGCAGAGAGGTATTCGAATCTCTCCCAATAACCATCGGCTTCGAAAATCTCCGAAGCCATAACGATGATATCTGCCTTTGCGAGTTCTTGGATGCTCTTGGTTTGCAGATCCCTCATATTCTGGATGACGACGACCTTGAACATGTGCCCTGTGAATCGAGCGATCTCGCTGGGCCACTGCTTGGAAAGATGACCGGGAACGACAATCAGTGTAGCTTTGAGGTCGATCAAGCCAGGAGGCGCAGGCTCAGGTTCGGGTAGCCCCTTCGATTGAGCGATGAGGGCCAGGGAGATGATCGTTTTTCCATACCCGACTTGGTCGGCAATGACACCTCCACGGACCATGACTGGTCGCTCGGCTTTACCCTCCGCTCTCCAGCCCAGGGCAGGAAGAGCAGCTTCCGAAATCTCCTCTTCCACGAAAGTATGCGTTTTACCCTCCGTCTTCTCCTGCTCTAGCATCCACCAGAGAGATCGAAGCTGCTCTTTACGCAGGAATAGCTTGAAACCCTTTGGCTGAGGATGTTCCGGGTCCCGCTTATTGCTGGGGAGAATGAAGACACGCGGAGAGTGAGGCACATCCGCAATCTGACCGGGCGTGAGTCGCCAGGAGAGCTGAATCTTGCCTTTTTGATTACTAACAGGAAGTCGAGACAGAGCTCGATGAGCCAGGGAGACGATGTTGAGACCAATACGGAATGATCCGATGTCATTGTCGAGCCGGAGCTGAACAACGAAGGGAGCTGGACGATTCTTCAAAGCCTAGACAGTTGATGGGTGAAGGTCAGTACACGCTCAGGTCACGCTTAGGTGAGAGGCGGGAAGTACACACGCACATGCTCGTATCTACCAGCCTCGAGCTTGTCCTCGAAAGCAACAATGGTACTTTTGGTCTTCCCACCGTTTTTGTTGGGTTTACCCGCTTTTCTGATCCAATGGATTTTCGGAGCCCTTGGCGCGCACCTCTCGCAAGCTGTCCCAACGGTCTGCACTCACTGTCAGTGCTGTCCTTGAGGGGCTGTTCATCAAAGGACTCACATCGATCTCCGCCAGTGTGGTCCATCTGCTGAGCTTGTCAAGAGGAGGTAATCTTTCGGTGATCCAAGCGAGATTTGCGAAAGTGGCATTTCCATGATGCAGTAGATCGATCTCTCCCCAAGCCTTGTGTCTCCACATACTTTCCGAATGAGCGGGATTTAGGGGTACTCGGCAAGCCAGCAGGGCCGTAGCGTGGGTACATGCGTTGTTGTCGAGCTGGACCGAAATGGACGACGAAGAAGCGGGAATGGCATAGGTGGCTGTATCTCGACGGACCGAAGATGCATCGCCGTTGACAACAGCGATGTCGCTACCTCCCACAGCGGTGAGATGAGCTTCGTTGCAGATCACCCAACCACCGCGGACATCCAATTTGACCCTCTGCTCTGCCTTTGAATTTTCACGCCACTTGGATTCGAGCACCGCGATGACTGCTCGTTCAGTCCCATAATCAAGTCGCTCGGTGCTGGTCGAGAATACAAAGGCATCGTCTTCGGCTTCTCCACATCGAGTTGGATCGAGGAAGAAGAACAGTTGAGGGAGACCCTTGTCCGCTTCATCGTACTCCTTTTTGTGAAGTGAAGACATTGCCTGTCCACATTTGGGAAGGAGAGTGTATTTTCCTGAGAGTTTCCGATCAAGGGCTTTCTCTGCGTTGGGCGGAACTTGGACTTCGATCTGAGACCATCGTTGGGTTTTCTCCAGACCATCTTGGAGACCGAGAGCCGCTTGCCAAGTTGGCACAAGCTCGCCTCGACCGATGACGCTGATGTTGAAAGATTGTTGAGTGGGAACACACAGCTCCCATGGGCCACACAGGACGTCCTGTCCGTTGACGTCAAAACGTAGTCGAGCAATGGGATGGAGGAGAAGAGCTCGGAGTCTACTGTTATTTGGCTCAGTCGCTGGAGCTTTGATGGTGAGTCGCCATTCTGGTGTTCGGCTTTGAAGGAAGAGATCCAGCTGGGCGTGAGGTGCCTCATACACCGCTGTCCAGGTGTATTGCCTTTTAAGATACCTGAATCTGAACTCTGCATCTTCGACACCTTTGATAACCGCTCGGCTCCACAGCTTCCAGTCCTTTTCATCCACTGTACCTTTTCCGATCTTCTCGGCGTCGGACCTCAATTTGGCGAGAGACCGTTCGGTCAAACCAGCAATCTGTACTCGCATGGGCAACAACTCCTTGAATCGATGTTCGAACTCTCCAGGCTCGACCCGTACATTCTTGCAAGGAGCGTATTGATGGTCCGGTCGTCCACCGCACAATTTACATGCTCGATAGCCGCACGCTGTACATTCCTCGATTGGGGAAGCAGTTCCTGATTGACCTTCACACTGGCAGTGTCGCGAGCTTCTTTCTGCGTAGTCTAGAGTCTCGGTAAGACTAGCTTTGGACACTTTCGCGAGGTCGAGATCGGCCCGTTCAAGGTTGTCTTCGCCAATGATCCGCTTCGCCACAAGATCATCATGGACGGCAGCGTCTTTCAGGACTTTTGCAGCATCGGCAGCGGCATTTTGACCTTCCGTCAACTTGTCGAGAGCCACGCGCAGAGCAGAGAGCATCGACGCGCCAACAACTGTCGTGGTCATGGCATTACCAGCAAGATCCGCGAGCTGATCTTCATTCTCACTCGTGAGGAGAAGTTCTCGGACTGGAATACCTTGAAGAGCAAGCGCTTCTCGTCCGGTGACAGGTCCACCTCGAATGGTGACCCAGGGAATCATGTTTGGCGTCAGACAAGGTGCGAGAGCGGTTTTGGAAGATCCAGTCTGTCGATCAACATTCTGACTGACGTTCCAAATACAAGCCTTGAAGCCAGAATCGATGCCGTCTTTCGCCATTCGCAGAGTCGAGATCTCGAGAAGATCCAGGACTCTTTCTGTCTGGGTGAGAAGCCAGTCATTCCAGGTCCAATCGAGACCCTTACACACACCGGCCTCCTGCCACGATGTCAGAGGACGAAGCAATCCTAGCTTCTCCTCTTGCCTAGCTCGCTGATGTCTCGATTCGCACCTGTTCCAGTCGGTCGGCTTCCGTTGCGTGCCATCTCGTTGTTCTTTCGCGGACGCTAAGTCAAGTCGTGCTCGATGGATGTTGGGGTCGTCGGTCTGTAAAAGGAAAGCTTCGAAGGGAGACGACCAAGGTCTCTTCATGTCTTTGACGGTAGCTGCCCATTTCTCCGCAAGGTGATCACTGCTACCTCTTTTCATGGGAGTGGCAAAAAGATAAACTCGAGTACGGGTGTGGGGAATATAGAATTCCTTTGTGTCAAGGCTAGCAGAGCTTCATCAGCAGAGGTAACGCTGTCACGACCTCAATGGCGCCTACCGAGTAAATTGGGCATCGTAGTCTATCTGCGCGAAGTATTGTACGACCTTATCCCACGGCGCATTACACACGTTCTCTAATATGACGACCGGCGGTTGGTGCTTCTTGACCCATTGGAGCATTCCTCGGAACGTTCGACCTGACTCTCCATTGGCATCGATATCTTGTTGCACGTTATTCAAGTTCGAGTAATCGACACATGACGTTCCGGCAATGAGGATCTAAGTGAACCTCAGTCAATTGTTACCTCGTCCTCGCTCGCCCTGACACTTACATCAACATTACCCGGGACTTCGACCAAGGAACCATACGCTGTGTGCGCTCTCTTCTTCCCCAACTCAGTGACATCTCTGAACAGGATCGGAGGCGCAAAATTCCTTTCAATGTAAGCTTGCTTGAAAGGCTCAATTTCACATGAGAAGACGTGGTCGAACGCGAGAGGAAGACCGTGCTGCGCTTTGATAGCCTTGGCAATCATATTCAGAGCCAAAAGAGGGGACTCGGTCCCTCTACGGCCCATGGTTATCAGATTGGTTTCTGATCTAATGCGGTCCGCATCTACTTACGAGCACATAGTAGCGACTCGAAGCTTTCGTCCGTTCAGCTTTTTCACGAGTTGGACGATATCTGGAACCTGCAGGAGAGAAGTGAGCAACCTGTCCCCGTGACAGCGATAACTTAGCTCACCCTTGACACTAGGTGATCGAACATAGTCTCGATGTCGTTCATAGGTGGCAGATCCTCACTCATTGCTTTGATTGCAGATCTGATGTCTGCTTTTTGTCCCAAAGGCTTGACGCCGGTTTTGAAAGCACCCCTGAACGTGAATTGTCAGCTGATCGAATGGATATGTCACGATTGGGTGTGTGTGAGCAAACGCACAACTGGACTGGAGCCTTCTTGGGGCCCTTGACCTTGATGCCCCATCCACCTGAAGTCTTCTTCGCCGGTTTCGCCTTGGAAGTTTCTGCAGTCAACACCACAAATCAGTCGGTCGGTGTGGAAGAACGGAAGAGAAAACCGTAACATAAATCTCTCACTCGCCTTCCTCGTCGAATGAAGCAAGATCATCCTCGTCTTCTTCGACCGCTGCATCATCATCATCACCATCATCTTCCGACTTGAAATCCCCATCTGCGCCATCGTCATCATCTTCGCCATCGTCATCATCGTCATCCATGACGAAATCGCTCCCGTCGCTCTCATCGCTTTGGACCTTCTTCTTCTTTTCCTCCGATTTCCTCTTCTTCTTCTCCGGTTCTTTGGTCTTGGAGTATATTTCCACTTCGACTCTTGGTTGTCTGGCCTTTTCTTTTCCCTTCTTACTCGGTGTGGTCGGAGTATATTCTTCGTTCTCCTTGCCCTTTGGTCTCTTGTCGATCACTTCGAAGAAATTCTTGATACCTTGTCCTTTAGACGTGGCTATCGTTGTTGTAGGTTTAGTCCTTGAGGAATGGACAGAGGTGGAAGGTTGTCCTCTCTTCGGTGTCAACCTTGACGTTGACATCGACGAAAGTACCGATTTGCTTTCTGCTTCTCGCTTGACTTCCGCTATTTGCTTTGATCCTGGCTTACTGGGATATTTCTCGTAGAAAGCTTTGACAGGCGGATCATCGTCGTGAAATTCACTTGCCAAAGTCCATGACCGGTCTTTCACACCGTATCCAGTCCAGTGGATAAGGAATTCGAGGACTTTGCCATTTCTTGATCGGGTGAATCGAGAATCAACAATGTATTCCACTTCGTATTCCTCTTCTCCGAGATCTGATCCAGGAGCAACGGAGCCTTCGGACTCGGATTCGCGAGGAGTGGAAGGGGATTCGTCGTTGACTGATTCAAGAGGTGATGAAGCGACCTGCAAGCAGCAAGTAAGATGTCAATATCAGCTTGTGATCAGGAATCAGGAGTAGACGTTGACTACGGAGCATGTCACAAATCTTTATCCCTTGTTGTGTTGGGAATTGTCGAAGAGCACACCATCACCTCGAAAGTCGTTCGAGAACGAAAGTCAAAGCGTTTGCACTTACCCTCTTCCTCTTTTCTCCTCTATTTTCCCTTTTCAGCGAAGCCAGAGGTCTTCTAAAGACCCTCTCATCATCCTCATCCTCATCCTCATCCTCGCTGTCCATCGTCAGATCCACATCGACGTAGACTTTGTTCATCGACGCAGATCTTTTCAGATCACTCCGTTCCTTCGCAGGACTGGCAGAGATATTTATCGCCATGGTCGTTGATGGGTTGGGGTGGACCTGCACCCCTTGATCTGCCTGAGAGAAGAGTGCGAAGTGAGCCGGTATAAGTGGGGCAGTACCAAGATGGATATGAATGATGTATGTCAGAGCAAGAAGGAAAGAAATCAACAGAGCAGCTTCTGTAAGCTAAGCTCCCGCTTCAGCTCATGTTGCGACGTGTGTTTTCTTTTCCCTCACCGTACGGGCGCGTCCGGGAGACCTGAAATGGGACGCGACATGTGCTAATGTTGTCCGACATTTCACTAAAATCAAATCATTCACCCTGGATTCAACAACATCACAAATCTGGCCCTGTCACAAAGCCGGTGAAGCAAACCAATAGTCCAGGACATGGTGCACTGTGTGTCGAGAGACAATGATCACAAGCATCCATATGAGTGCGGATTGGAAGGTGTTCTTGCACCAGTCCAAGGCGGACTGAAATCAATTAGGTGGCCATAGAAGTATCATACAGAAAGCAAACCACGCATCTCACATCTTCCATTCCGTTTTCCCTCCTCACCATGGAGCTTCAAACCTCCCATCATCCACGGCACCACCTTTATCTTTCGACCCCAATGTCCCTCCCATCTTCCTTTTGGTCTTGCTCTTCCTCCCACCTAATGACTTGTAATTCTCTCTTGCCGCCATTTTCTTTTCCGTACTACTCAACGCAGCCTCACTTTCCGCTTCCGCCCACCTCGCCGCGCTTCCACTTCCCAGTCCCGAATAACCGTGTCCACCACCTCCTAGACCGTTGGGAGTCGAGAAACCCGATGAATGTAGACTAGAGATATCGACTCGTCTGCTATCTACCTCGGGTTCGGCAGTTGGATCGGTTCTCTTGAACGTATTTTTGAACGCTGTTTTCCACGATTTCTTGGACTCCATCTTGGTCCATTGGGGTTGGGGTGTGGAAGGCATAGGCGGTGTAGGAAGGGAAGACAGTCGTGGCGTCTTGTCATAAGGATCGAAAAATTCAATCTCGTGGTCGACTTTGCGTGTCTTACCGCCTTCGACATCAGGCAGTGCAATTCGGGGAAGGACGAGTGCACGATTTTGAAGGAACCAAACTGCAGTGAATGCAAGGCTATCAGCTTGGGCAAGTATGGTAGTCCAGCTTCGTGGGAGACATACCATAGTTCAGAGTGGACGATTTGTGCCATCGCTTCGAGACCCTATCGCATCTCGCGAGAGATTTGATATCCAGCGACAAGAAGATTCTTACTGCGATATGTGTTGGGAGAATGCGGAGCTGCGAGGGAAAGATTAGCCAGCGTTCAGTAAAACCTTTTTCAGGTGCTGCTGGTCCCCCTCAGCCATTCAGCCGACCAACATAACCTGAAGCCGCCGCTTCTGAATCACTCCAGCACCCCGCTACATTCCAGCTTTGGCGCTCCGGTCAAGCCGGACCTATATCCCGCGAGTACCACCCCGTAAACCAACTCACCGGATCTTTCGTATTCTTCCCACCTAAAGCACTGGGCAATCTCTGACCCAACTGCATCCCTTTCCCCGTGGGCGTACCCGGTCTCGTCCCCTTCCCTACACTGATCATCTCGTCCTCATCCGTCTCTTCATCGCCACTACCGCTGACGGAGCCGCCTGTCGATGATGAGGTGGTGATGGATTCGCGATCGTGTTCCGGGTCGTAATGACGCGAGGAGCCGAGTGAAGAGGGCGGTCGAGGCGTGTGGGATTGTTGGTGTACTTGTTGAGAAACGTGCAGGTTTTGGAGAGCAGTTTGAAGTAGGGATGTGGTGGACATGATGCAAGAGTCAAACGATTCGGTGCGCCTATGATTCTCTGTGACACTCAGTGGTGCGCTATTCCATGGGCAGATGAATGGATGAGTGATAATGATATCTGTGTGATTGAGTTGATATAGCGGATGGCAAAAACAGTTTTGAATGGGATAGGGGAGGATTTTGAATGGGGTGTATGGCTTTACCCCACTCAAGCGATGACGTAGCACTTTTGCTCTCACAGATTTGATTCCGCGCAACCCGAACTCTGGCGCCCTGTCATTTTGCTGGACACTCCAGTAACATTGACAATGTTAATGGTCTGTCTGCCTTGGCTCCATTGCCCCAAGGGACCAAGCAAGAGATGCATTTATCTTATACTACTGTCACTCAAGAAGAGTCAAAGGAACGCAATCTCCTCCCGACTTCTGCCCACAGACACCCAATGACCTGATTAAGCGTTGTAGGTAGAAGAAGAGACGTTACCAGAGGTAGCGGTCCACCTAACGTGCACATCCTCGCTCTCGCTGAGGTGGTCGTTGCCCATACCGGGAACGACTCGGAAGGTGTGGGCTACGAAATGACATCAGTTGATTTGACAATGATGATGAGTTGACGAGCCCTACTCACCACCGAAGAAGTCTCGCTGTCCTTGAATAAGGTTAGCGGGAAGGGTCTCGGTCCTGTAACCGTCGAAGAAGGACAAGGCGGTGGTGTGGGCAGGGATGGGAATACCCCAGAGAGTGGATTGAGCAATGACTCGTCTCCATCCGGCCTGAGCAGTCTCGAGGGCCGACAAGAAGAAGGGGGAGAGAAGGATGTTCTCAAGCGCGGGGTTCTCTCGGTAAGCGGCGGTGATGTCGGAAAGGAAGACCGACTAGATCGTGCAGTGTCAGTCAACGGTGGTTCACTCGAAAATCAACTCTAGACGCACCTTGATAATACAACCACCTCGCCACATGGCAGCGATACCGGCGTTGTTCAAGTGCCAGCTGTTAACCTTGGCAGCCTCACGCATGAGCATGAAACCCTGAGCGTAGGAGATGATCTTGGAGGCGTAAAGAGCCTGCTCGAGGTCACTGAGATCAGAGTCAGCAGCTTGTACAATGGCACGTTGCTAGGCCTCGCTACTCACTCGATGAACTGTTGCTTGTCGCCCTGGAAGGGTTGTCGCTCGGGACCCTTGATGGCCTTGGAGGCCCTCACTCGCTCGTCCTTGATGGCGGAGAGACATCGGGCAAAGACAGCCTCACCGATAAGGGTGACGGGCATACCGTTATCGAGAGCGTCGATAGCAGTCCACTTTCCGGTACCCTTCTGACCAGCCTTGTCAAGGATCTTTCGGACCATGGGAACACCGTCAGTGTCGTTGAATCGGAGGATGTCTCGGGTGATCTCGATGAGGAAAGAGTCGAGGACACCGCCGTTCCACTAAAAGAGAACCAAGTAAGCAAATGCCGAACTAAGAGGAGGGTCGCCCTCGCCCTCTCACCTTGTCGAAGATGTCGGCGATCTCCTTCTCCTCAAGACCGAGACCTCGCTTGAGGATGTCATAAGCCTCAGCGATCAATTGCATGTCTCCGTACTCGATACCGTTGTGAACCATCTTGACGTAGTGACCGGAACCGGTCTCACCGACCCAGTCGCAACAGGGCTCGCCCTGAGCCTGAGCAGCGGTCTTCTCTGTATGCGCGAGAAACGCCATCAGAACGCATTCTCGTCGTTTGTATGAATTTGAAGCTTACGGAAGATCTCCTTGATGTGGGGCCAAGCGGCGTCGGAACCACCGGGCATGAGGGAAGGACCGTTTCGGGCACCCTCCTCACCACCAGAGACACCGGAACCGACGAACAAGAGACCCTTGGCCTCGAGCTCGTGAGTTCGTCGGATGGAGTCGGGGTAGTGAGAGTTACCGCCGTCAATGATGATGTCACCCTTCTCGAGGTGGGGCTCGAGCTGAGCAATGAAGTCGTCGACGGCTTGACCGGCCTTGACGAGGAGGATGATTCGCCTGGGGGTCTTGAGCTTGGAGGTGAGCTCTTGGATGGAGTGGGCACCGATGATGTTGGTTCCTATACAGAACGTCAGTCGACGGTTTATCGATGAGGAAGCCTGTGTGAGTGTATAGACTCACCCTTAGCCTCGTTCTCGAGGAAGTGGTCGACCTTGGAGATGGTTCTGTAAGATTGCTTGATCAGCAATTGTAACTGATCCGCAGTCGGACCCGAGCACACTCACCGGTTGTAGGCGCAGACCTTGAAGCCCTTGTCGTTCATGTTGAGGATCAAGTTTTGACCCTGTGTACATTGTGGGATGTGTGTAGGGAGACAGTAACAAAGATGGGAAATTCATGGCAAATCAATAAAGGTCAATGACGTGTCCGATTCTCTTCTAGGTGGAAGCTGATGACAGTCGCTGCTGACACAGCGGAGGAAGAGACATACCATGACGGCCAAACCGATGAGACCAACGTCGGCGCTATCAAAGACGTCCTTGTCAGTACCATGCTGATCGATACCAAGCACGAGAAATTCGATCCGGAACACCGGGCCGCGGGACAGTAGTGTATCCACCTAGACCATCTGCTCCTTCCATGTGCCCAGTGGTCCTGATGGTAGTCGACGAGTATGCGCGGGAGATCAACTCACAGTTCAGAAGACATCTTGGATATGTTTTTAGTGAGGTGGTAGCAGGGAGAAGAGAAGAGGACACGAGAGACTGTTTACTCGAGAAGAACACAAAAGTAGAAAGTGTGTATATATAATAGATGAGAAAAGAAAAGAGAGATGGAGACGGATGGAAGGTTGCTCTGGTTTGGTGAATGCGCCCGTTGTCGCCCCGAATTCAGGGTCCTTGAGGTTGGGAAAGGGTTCAAATCAAGTTGAAGAGCGTGAAAAGTGGACATCCCCCTCTTTCCCCCCCTTTCCCCCTCCACTTCCCACTTCCCACTCTATGACGCCGTTAGTGGCAGTACAACGGAAACGGGATATCAATCTTTCCCCCCCAACTCCCCAAAAAACAGCATGCCATTCGGTTCCACGAGAGAGTAGTCTATCATCCAGTTCCGTGCAGTACTGACCGGCATCATGTAACACCGCACACGCTGGTGAAATGGGACTGCAGATCAGTCGCATGTGTGATGCTAGCAATGGTACTGAAAGACTCGGCGGTGTATAATCCAGAACGAAAAGCGGCAACAGCCTTGTATGTTCGAACCGCAAAGCCGGCCGAAGTTGTGCGAGGCTTGCCACACAAAAGTCGCTGTCCGCCGTCATTTACCGCTGCACTTCATGTAAATCGTTCCGCAGGCTTGTCACTTCCTGACACACACAATGAAATACTCTGACCGCTTGTTACGCTTGTTACGTTTTACATGATACATGGCGTTGACACTGACATGTCCTGTACAACTTTCCCACTCAAGCGTTAGTCTCCATATCTCGAAACAGAGATGCTGTATGATGCGGCCCACTCCTTCCATCCTCCGGCCTAATGTCTCCCGGTCACGCACCCTCGTTGGGAACTTGAGCCGGTTCCTACTCGATGACAGCGGATCAGCTTGTATGCTCAAGAGGTTGTTCTTCCAGCGCAATTTGTCTAATGCAACACTCACCCGATCCCAATCTTTGACAGCTTGATCGATCCATCCTCTGATATCCAATAATGCCTTGTCGACTCCAGCACCTCTCGAATGGCCCTCTTCTTCCTCTTCGCCTTGGACCTGCTCTTCCCCGTTCTGGCGAGCACCGCCATGACCTGTGTCTGGGCCGTCTCTTCCTTCAGATGGTGCCTCTTCCGTTGCAGGATCAGGGTTTCCTATCTCCTCAGCGGTGACAGCTGCTACCGCGTCCTCCGCACCTCCCTCTTGCTCTTCCGCTCCTGTTCTCTCTCCTTCCGCACTGGCCACAGCGTCTCTCACGGCTCTTCTCCCCTCCAGCTCCTTCAAGACCCGCGCTCTTTGCACGCCTAAACCTTCTTGCTCGCTTTTCAGGTGTTCGACCATCGATTTGAGACTCTCTAATTCCGCCCTCAGACCAATTAGCTTCCCATGACTTCCCAATAGGTCCTTTCGCATCTCCTTCACGTTTTCCACGGACGAATCATCCCCTTCTTGTTGTTGTTGTTGTTCTTGGTCCTGTCCGTCTTTCAGGCTAGACAGTTCCAAAGATCGCATGAGGACTGTCGTTTTGGCTTGCACCAGCTCGTTGATCAGTTTGGAGACATAGTTGTGATCTATTCCAGATCCCACTATCTGAGCGGGAGGTGCGGGTGAAGTGGAAGGTCCTGCGGGACCTGACGAAGTGAGGAGATGATCTAAGCCCGTTTCATCTTGTAATGCCATGGATGATGGGCCTGAGGGCTGTCTTGAGTTGAGAAGGCTCGATAGACGTGCGCGAAGTCGTTGGTTCTCGTCCTGCATATTTGCGACATTGAGTTCGAGCGCCATCCTGATCAATCTGGCATCAGCATGTGTTGCACCTATGTGTACAGCTAGACCTGTTGGTCGACCCAGGTCGTCATACTCGATGTCACTAGGAACACTCACAATTCTCCTCGTCGTTTATTTCGACTTCGTTCTGCCGCTTTCCTATTCTGGGCCTTCTGCCGTTCCTTCTTCTCTGCGGCTGTCAATCTCCTCCCATTCTGATTCACCATATCATCCGACTCATCTCCTCCTCCAAATCCTCCGAATTCATTCGGAGCAGGCAACTGAACGCTTTCATCTTGGAGTGACGATATTAGTGGTCTTGTCGATTGGTCGTCCTCTTCACCCAGCAAGACCGCCGGTAATGAATCCTCTTCTGGTACTGGCTCCTGGCCGTGACCTTGACCTTGATCTTCCATGACAACGAAATCACCATCATCGTGATCCTCGTCCGCTATGATCGAATGATGTTGAACAACACCAGCAGGATGGCCCTCGGACGTGGTTCCGTCCATCACGACATCATCGTCGTCGAGAGGCTGGGCGAAATCCACTTCGGCCTGTCGTAATATATCATGATATTCATCCAAGTCTGTCGCCATGTTATGATTGTACGCTCGATCACTTTGTCGGTATCCAGATTGGCTTGGGTGGTAATGTGATTCCAATGATCAGTCGCGTCTGAGAGGGAGGAATGTGACGTGGGTATTGAGCAACGACAAAAACACTTTTGATGATACCGAGATGGGAATTCGAATTGGTTTGATAGTCGACGCATGATGTGTGATTGTAGCTGGTCACGTTTCTACCGTCTGCGGGACGGAATGAGGGAAAAGTCAATCTTCATTACGTAACATACTCATTTCCTCCCTGTTCCCCACCTCCACAGGTCCTTGCAACTCCAGCGGTGACGACGTGGTAGTGATATATCCGATCTTGTCAACTCATGTCAATTCAAGCCAGAAGATATTCAAATCACTCGCGATCACTTGGAAACCACAACATCAACCGTGGAACTACTCTCTCCCTCACAAGGATAATAAGCTATTACACACCGACCTCTTGCAGCATTGCGGACATACGAATCACAATGGGAGTTACTGAAACTGGCAAGACCATCATCCTCAATACTGCATCGGTGAGCTGACTTCAGATCCACGATCGCCTTGGGACGAAGAGAGAAATTGACACCATGCTACAGGGAGCCAGTGCCGAGATCTAGTGCGTCTAATTCCAGATCACTGCAATCCTGGCCGGGGCATCATAACTGACATTTGTGACTTTCAATCCTTTGCCTACATTGATCTGTACCTCTCATCGCCTGTTCTCAACGAATACTCTCGCAGCCTCTTCGGTGCTACTGTCACCTCTTGGAAGTCGGGCGGCAAAGAACGTCTGTTCCTCAGTGGCAAATCCGCTCTCGACTCGTCCAAGCCCGTGAGTCCTGGTGAACCGGCTGAAGTTAGCTTTGCATTCGTTCGGTTTGCTCCTTTATGTGCTGACGAAGGCTAGATCCGAGGTGGTATCCCCATTGTCTTCGTGAGTATCTCTACCGAGGTGCCCCATCCTCTGGCCTCCTGGACATACGCTGACATTTGTGTCCGTAGCCCATCTTCGGCCCTCCCCCTTCGTCTCCTCCAGAATACGCCGCTTTGTCCCAGCATGGTTTCGCTCGTACTCAGGACTGGACTCTTGACAAGATCGTGATGGATAGACCTGAAGGTGTCTCTATCCGACTTGCAGCTCCTCCACCTCCCGATTCCTTCCCTCACAGGTTCACCCTTGCGTACGTTGTCACCTTGACCGAACATCAGTTATCAACCGATCTCCACATCACAAACACTGGCTCGGAAGACTTCATCTTCCAAGCTTTGTTGCACAACTATCTGGCTGTGCCTGATTCTAGCAAGATCAAGATCAACGGTGTTGACGCTGGTACTGTCTACAAGGATAAGGTCCTCGGTATGAAATTGGACGAATCGGACGGAAACCCTCTGGTCATTGACAAGGAGATCGACCGGTGAGCTCCTGCCATAGAGACCAGATCGCAGAAGCAATAAATCCAGCCGCTGAATGCTTATTCATACGCAGAGTTTACCAAAAGGTCCCGTCACAGGAGATTACTGTTGACGACGGTGCAGGATCAGGCTTCAAAGTCCGCTTCAGGGGCTTCGAGGAGTGAGTGTGGCTCAACATGTTGAACTGTGCAACGATCTTACTAACCGTCCCTAGCTGTACAATCTGGAACCCTCAAGAGGCGACTGGAAGCAAGATGGCCGACATGGAGGACAAGGGATGGGTGAGTGCTGGTGATAGAGGAAGTCCAGCGCCACGCACAGCACTGATGAGACCGATAACTCGTAGGAGAGATACGTCTGCATTGAGCCAGGATATGTCCGAGAGTTCAAAACCTTGCCTGCTGGGGAAGAGTTCATTGGAGCTCAAGTCATCACCGCTCTCTGAACCACGTCGAGTAGTGCATATCACAGTCTATCACGAGATGCGAAGCTGTAGGAGACGTGTCAAAGCATTATGCAGGAGAATACTCGAAATGTGGATGTACAGCAGTTTGCAAATAGCCACTTTGTTGCAGAACCTTCCAGACCCCACGTCATGATACCTTTTCCCACGTGGTTTGGTGGTGATCACTAACTACTCCCCTTTCTTTCGAAAGTCCTCTCGTCGACTTCGATCCAACATGCTCAACTTCATCCATACAGTTACATCTCAATCACAGACAAAAAGAAAGACGATACAATAGACAAAATGGCCCCTATCCACCCTGAGATCATGTACGCTGAGCGTTCTTCAGCCTCTGAGCCTGAAAAGGTGAGTCGTCAAGCCCACATCATACATCGCATTTTGCCGGAGAGGAAGTGCTCAGACAGAAGAGGGAATCGTTCTTCCATCACGTTCGGATGATTGTAGTCTTTCTATCTGCACCGTCTCGAAACCCCTTGTCATCTCATGAGCGGGATGTTTGTTCAGTCACTGACCGTTCGATGTTCAGAACGTCATCTACTTCACCATCAATGCCCCTGATGTCGTTGGAGAACCCAAGTTGGACATCAAACCCACCGAGATCTCTTTCTCTGCCAAAGCCGGAGAGTGAGTGTCTTCTCTGTGTATTTCTTTTGAATAGACGAAGGTACAATACAGTATCAGTCGCGCCTGTGTGAGATCGAAGCAAGACGTAGACGACACCAACATTGGTGCCCTTGGGTGGGCAGGATAAATGGGAGAAAAACACGCAGAACTTTCGATAGGAAGGGTGGATGTGTCCCCTGAAGGTAATACTGACGCTTACTCGTTTATAGCACATCTAAAGGTGTCCCGGAGAAGGAGTTTGCTTTCGACCTCCAGCTCTTTGACGAGATCATCCCCGAGGTATGTCTCTCTCACCTCCCTCCTTCGTCCACATACAACTCGACATCACTCACCTCCTTCCTCCGCACCTCGACTCCTCGCCTCCATATACGACCTCCAACTCGCCGACTTCTTGTCCCTTCTTCGTGCAATGACTGACCTACTATCACCCTACACAGGAGACCAAGAAAGTCGTCACTTCCCGAGCTATCGTCCTCGTTTTGAGGAAGAAGACCGCCAAGGCAGAGTACTGGCAAAGGTTGACAAAGGAGAAGCCTAACAGAAACTGGATCAAGACCGATTTCTCCAAGGTGAGTGAGGCTGAATCATCACTGCTTGTGGCGTTGCGGGGACGAGAATTGTGCTCGAGTGATGCTGATGTGTCTTTTCCAGTGGGTGGACGAGGACGAGCAAGAGGAGGCTGAGGAGTGAGTCGCATGACGTTTCACTTGGTCGACTTTTGTTGATATCAAGTAGCCTTACCGCCGGTGAGGACCCTATGGCCGGGATGGGAGGCATGGGTGGTATGCCTGGAATGGGTGGCATGGGTGGTATGGGTGGCATGCCCGGTATGGAAGGTATGGGTGGCATGGGTGGCATGGGCGGTATGGGCGGCATGGACTTCGTGAGTTTATGTTCCTCTTCGCTCTACAGATATCAATTGCACAATCTGCTTGACCTTTATACTATTCATGCTTGTGCGTGATCCCGGTGACGATAGCTGACCTCCAACGCCTCGCAGTCCAAAATGATGGAGCAAATGGGCGGTATGGGCGCTCTTGGTGGTGCCGGCGGACCCGGTGGTCCCGACTTCGGCGCTGACTCCGACGACGACGATGTCCCCGAGGGTGAGGAGGCTGAGGCTGAGGCTGGTGAGGACAAGGGCAAGGGCAAAGAGGCCAGCGTGAGTTGATCTGGCTTCTGAGCCTGTGCAACTAGTTGATTTGACACTGACATTGTGCGTCTAGCTCGACGACGTTGAGTAAGTGGAATGTATGAGATGGGAAGCAGTCACATGAAGATGCGGCGCTGTGTCAGCTGGAAGACAAAAGACATTTGCTATCACATGCATATATATAAAGGTGATTGTATTGTGGATGGGTTGCAGCAGGCGGGAATCTGTAGTCATTTTGGTATGACGCGGCACTGCTGTCAGGAACATTATTATTATCACTCGAGGACAACATTGCCTCTAACATTGTTGAACCGGTCACCTCCTGTACAATACACAACCCCGCGACGCCCACCATCTCAGTCATCTCAGATTCGACAAAGCGCTGTATCGTATCTCTTGTGGCTCTTCTTGCGCCGCCTGGAACCGTCCGTCATGTCGTCGTCCCCATTACTTGCTGTACATGATTTGACCGTTCTCCGACCTCCACCATCGTCCACCCCCATACTCAGCTCCATGTCACTCACCCTCTCCCCCGGTGAGATCCTAGTCGTACGAGGCACTTCAGGTAGCGGTAAATCGACTTTGTTGAAATGTATCTCCGAGCTGAACCTCTATCAATCGGGTCGGATCACGTTGGGTGATAAGACGGCGAAGGAGATGGGAGTCCCGAGATGGAGAGTGTTGGTCAGTTATGTACCTCAACGCCCGAGCATGTTACCCGGTACACCGCTAGACTTCCTTCAGACTATCAGAGGGTTCAAGGCGAGAACGACAACATCCAAGGACAAGCACAAGGACAATACTCATATCATCGGAGAAGGAGAAGGAGAAGGGGGCCGAGGAGGGATGACACCGGGACCGAGGGAACCGCTGGATCTCGCGGAGGATTGGGGGATCGAAAAGGTTTTGTGGAGAAGAGAATGGAGTACGTTGAGCGGGGGTGAGGCGCAGAGGATAGCTCTGGCCATAGCGGCGGGCATAGGAGGGGCGGAGGTTCTGTTGTTAGATGGTGAGTCCTTGGAGTTCGGACTTGAGGGGTTCCATCTTCATCTTTGGAGAAGTGATGAAGAGGGAAGATAGATGGTCAGGATGTACTCAAAAAAGGGCCGAAATCTCCAAGGTATTCCTCCTAAGCAGATGTGCAGTGCGCGTTGACGACTGCGGAGGGAGCGAGCGGGCGGGCGAGACGAGTGTCGACTTGCTGATCAGGATTGGCCAGAAAGACCACGACTAGGATCTACTATAGATCGCTAGCTGTCTTTGACGCAACGTATCCAGAGCCCGACCCACCTGCGCAGTATCTCGCAACAGTAGTCACCCGCACACGCACACGCACAACGATGTCAACTCAGCTGACCTACTGCCTTTTCTCGTGTTCAGAACCTACATCTGCACTGGACGAAGAGACTATGCAGAAGGTGGAGAAGAGCTTGATGGAGATGTTACCGCCTCTGGAAGGACAGTCCTCGGTGAGTCATTGATCCTTCCCGCTACTCGGCTCGACAGATCTCCGAGGCCCTCGCGTGCATGCCTCTGTGATTTCCGCCCAAGGGCCTAAGGTTCACCGTTCAGTTACTCAAGTCCCTTTCAGAGCTGATATGACACATCTTTCGTTGTAGAGCGACACTTCGCCACGATATGGGACGGGACCCAAAGCGCTTATCTGGATCACCCATAGTCCCGAACAAGCTGAGAGAGTAGGAATGAGGAGTATAGATCTTTCTAGATGAGTCAGATATGACATGTGCATACGGGCAATGTAATCGATTCTGTTGTACAGTCTTTCACAGAAGGAAAAGCTGAATCAAGCAAGAACCGTAGATGAATGAATAAGGAACGGAGAAAAGCCAAAAAGAAATCTTGGAGAAGCAGGGAATTGAACCCGGTACCTCGTCAATTCAAGTTGTGATAACATGCTAATGACGCGCTCTGCCAAATGAGCTACATCCCCTGAATTGGGTGTTTGCTCTTGAGCTCTTTAAGATATATAGAACTTGGTGAACGTAGTAGTACCTCTTGTGTATCCTTTCCGTATTGTGTATCCTTTCCGTGGGTCAGCATCCGCGCTCCTCCAGAAACCTGACATGAGGTACGTACAACACGATCTCGATCTCAAACACTATGCTTCGTCCCACCCTAGATATGACACTCCCGCGCTTTGAGGCATGCAAAAATCGAAACACAGGGAATCCGCCTTGGGCCAACCTAAACCATAAGTCTACCCCCTACGAATCAAAAAGGAGAATCCGTCGAAGCCAAAAAACGAAAAAAAAAGGTAATGATCCCGGGCGGGATCGAACCGCCGACCTCCTGTGTGCCCAAACATTGAAGAATGAATGTTAGACAGGTATGGTGACCAACTCCATCACGTGACCAATTGTTGGAAAAACAGGTGTTACCGTATAATATAACCACTCAATAAAACATGGGCTGATTGGAGCTCGATATGAGCTTTGGTTGCGCGAGCGTTCGCACTGTGATCTTTTGTGGTGGATGAAGTGCTTGAGGTGTCATAAACAACAATGGTATGGATGAATTAAATTCATCTACGAAGCCTTCGTCCACATTCGGTTCATGTCCATGATCTTCCGTCGAACAGGTGTACAGCGAGTGACCCATTGTCCGGAGACCACAGCTTTCTGAAGGCGATCCACCAGGCCACGATTTGTGGTTCTTTCTTCCGCTTCCATAGACAAATATACACAGAACGTCTGTGTTTCTCATGCATGCAATCTCTCCAAATCATGGGTCGATTTCTCTCCTGGGGCAGAACCTAGGAGCAGCCCATTCTGCTTGTTATCGATCACAACGAGAGACGACGAGATGAACTCCAGTAAGTCCGAGATTGAAACTTCAGCTACACGGTGTGTATAGTCCTTTCCAATTTTTTCCCTTTTTTTTCAATCCTCGTCTGCTCAATATTATATCCAGCAGACTCACCCGTTTCCCCCTTTCTCGTGTCTTGGGCTCGAGTTCAACGCTCATAGTGGATCATGAACGAAGGCAGAATCATCCGTCCGTGGAGAAAGAGTATTGACTTATTCGAAGTGTTGAATCATTATCGCCGTTTTTGCAATCCGATCTGACCGAACAGCACTAACGCTCGAGCGGATGGGGGCAGGATCATATAGCAAAACATTGACAAAATCTGTACCGTCAACGGTGCCACAGAGGTATTGTCACTCCCTGCTATCTGTAGTGTAAGTTACGAAGAAGAAAGAAGAATCTCGGTCGCTGTGAACTAAATCAGGTGAATTGATTTATCTTATACGTCGCCGCACGAGTGGGAGGTCTGGCTCTGAACTATATGACACCCAGATTTCGAGATGGGTAGGCGCAGATCATGATAACGATGTAATGGGGATGACAACGATAATGAGATTCCATAAGGTCATATACACATCGGAACGCGGTAGCTTTACAAACATACATAATAGAACAGATTTAACATCCAGACCTGCCAGATAGACCACATGATAGAGATGAGATGAGATGAATTTGAGATATATTGCTAGATTGATGCTATGATATGATCGTGGTATGTGTTGGTCCCGCCATGCTTTCCTCCTAGATTGCTGTACAATAGCATCGCCACCAGTATCTTCCTACAATGTCTGCTTGATCTCAAAGGGCGATCGAAGTTCTTCACTCAATCCACCCAATCGCTTCGGCACAACTACCATCAATCCCGGTCTGGATCTCGACCCATTCGCTCCCAAAGCTCGCTGTCTCTTGCTTTCCCTATCATCGCCCGGCGAAAGATGGAAGCTGAGAGTGCTCGATTCGGACTTGGATCGACACAATGGTGCCGGTTTCAGACATCTCTTGACTCCGCCCGACGAGAGCGATCCGGTGGACGCCGAAGTCGACATCGTTGCGGATGTCGCGCTGTGGCTATGCGTGAAAGGGAGAATGGAGGGAAGCGATGTCGAATGCGAGAGCGAGAGCGCAGAAAACGCGTTGGTAGGAGAGTAGTTTGACCCTAGTCGAGGAGTGGTGGAGTCTGACGACGATGACGAAGATGGATCAGGTGAGTTGACAGTCAAGGTGATTGCGGGCGCACTGGGCATCGCAGGAGGAACTAAAGGTGTAGAAGACACTGTCGGAGTCGAACATTCGGATCCCAGATATCCCATGCCAAGTCCAAGGGCTGCTCCGAAAGTCGTCTGGTTGAGAGGAGTGATAGGGGCTACCTCCAATTCCAATCCGAAGTCGACGTCGACTTCGCTGTCCTCGTTGCCGCGACTTGACACCGATGAAGTGGGAGACGAGTGAAGCGTCGAAGCAGGACTCGAAACTGATCGTAGCATCTCTGCTCGCACTCGGTATTTCGAAGGCGTGTGTGCGTGGGATGTCTCACTGGCGCTATCAGCGTCTTCACAATCACCATCAAGGGCAAAATCGTCTGGGACGTCTTTGGTCTGGGCATGCTCTCGAGCAAAGTCTTCCGAGGTGAAAGATCGACCTCGTTGCAGGAGTGAAGCGGGACGAGGGAAATGAGACGAAGGAGCAGAAAATGGGAACGGTTTTCGAGTGGGGTTGAAGTTGAACGAGAATGTCAGAGCTACGGAGATGACAGTGAGCGAAAGTATCGTTGCAATGTACAAACAAAACACTCACGCGATGAGAGACCCGAACCAGAATGAAGAATCGAGTTGTCTCCTGCAGCGTTACACTGCAGATCGCTCGACAATCTCAAGGTCTCAGAAAAGGCTCGAGGTTCTTCATCCCCATAAAGACTGTCCATGCTATGTTGTCGTCTGTCCATCTTCGATCCTCCAAGAACAGCCAGTCTAGGTCGTTGGGCCTTCATCACTGCCTGCGGTGCTCCACCAGGAAGATTGCTGGGGACGATGGAATCGGACGGTACTCTGCGATGTCCACCCGTTGATTCCATGCTCTCTCTTCGAGCGATTGTGAACAGTCGTTGTCGAGTTGCTTTCAAAGAATGGCGCCAGGCCGAGACACATCGTACTGCGTGGACGTCATCGTCGTCGAGAGATGTGAGCGAGACAGAAGGAGAGAAGGAGGATTTTCGGGCCTCGACGTTGATGATTTGCGCTGTTATTTCATCAAGAGCACCAGAGGGGGGAAGCGTACCAGGGGGATATGAGGTGCGAAGGGGTCGAGGAGGATGGGCAAGATACTGCATGCGTCGGTATATCAGACCAACATGCAAGGTCATCTCAACTGTCACCTCGACTCACGCTCTGCAGAAGCCCATCTTCGTCCTCGGTCCATTCCCCGTCCTTGATCTTTTCCATTCCCTCTTCTGCAAAAACTCTCTTGGAGCTGGGCAAGATACTATCCAAGGGAGACGATTCGAACGAGGGAGTGTCGGGAGTCATCACCAGGGGGCCTTGATCAAAGGGAACAGGTGTATAGGGCATAGGTGTGTGAACATCCTCAGAGAATGAAGGGCTGAGAACACGTAAGCCAACTGATCGGGCGACCAGGCAAAAGAATCACCTACGACGAGGGCTTTCCAGGCAGACAAAGCGCAGGCAGATTAGGTCTTCTAGCTTGAAGAGGCATTGCGAAGGTTGATGTGTATGTGGAATTGCGGGTTCTTGATGGTAGCTTGTAAGACGATCTACGTCAAAGTCTGTTGTTCGAGCGATAAGTGAGTAATGGAACGCTCTGCGTGAAAATAAATAGCAATGCGAGGCGAGGCGATGTCGTTGTCGTGTGTATCCCTTCTACGAGGCTGATACTGACTAGTCGTGAAGGCACGACAGAAGATGAATGTTGTTATTGATGATTATAAATGCGACTGATCGTGTCTCGGTTCTACCGATCGAAGCGGCGCAATTGTGTTCCGTCGTCAAATGTTAAAGTGATGGACGACTATATATCCAATCCATAAAGGCGTTCTGTCGAGCCGTATCGCGTCGAATTCGGATATGGACCGGGAGGCTGCTCGACAGCTACTGACGCTATCGATGACCGTTTTTCGACGAGCAAAGTAGAGTTGTGCAGATCAGTTGGAGGAGGGGGGGAGTCGACGTCACGCTCTATCAAAGATGGTAATGCTCGTTGCTGGAATTGGGACGAGTAGTAGATATCCAGGAGAATTGAATGGGGAAGAAAGAGGGTTTTTTCCCGCGCCTCGTAGTCGTAGTCGAAGTTGTAGTCGTGGTCTTCGAATCTCTTTTGTTCCGACTTACTCTAAAGCGATATTGGATTTGGTGACGTACTCCGTCAATTATACACAGCACGGTGGCCAAGCCAGAATGCCAATCCTACACGATAGGTCAAGGACGACGTGATGCCGGGAGATGCAACAAGATGTGGTGGCGCTCTGCAAAGCTACAAGAGTAACGAGTGAGATTACGTGGAGAGGAGAGGAGAGGACAATTGACCAGACGGCGGTGGCGTAGCGTATGTCGAGAGATCTTCGAGAGGGTATCACAGATACTGTAGGCTTGGGCTTGCTCAGTGAGAAGATGACGAGAATATCTGCAGGATGGGAGAGCGCAAAAGGAAGAACCACGAAATGGGGATTTGAATATCCTCACGCACAACGGTCGTCGACCCAGTGGACAAGATGCAACGATCGATCGCTGACTATTTTTGTTCATCTTCGGTATGGCGTTGTCCCGGACGATCCGTGTTCAAGGGGGAAGCGGCGGGGGGGGGGGATTACGCCACGGCACAGCGTATCACCCCTACACAGCCCTACCACGGAACTCTATCCTCTCGGCTCGGCATCACAGCAAGACAACAGTTCCCAATCTCTCGGCGCGATACCCAGCAGGACTTGTGGCAGGGACCGAAAAACAAAAGGTGAAAACCTGTGAGAGGGTGAGAGAGACGCGTCTTTATTATTATTATTTGGGTTTTAGGTCAATATTCCGAGACACGTCGCGTCGTGTCCTGAAGCAGAAGAAGACAAGACGCGTCTCATCGTTCACAGAGCTGCAGCATCTACTCGACGATGCAACGTGCCGCGGGGGGGAGGAGGGAGGAGGCGTAAGGGGAGCCTGTCATGTTACGTTGTTAGTGTGCTCGTCGGTGACGGCGAAGCATAGCAGAGCAATGAGGTCCAAGTATGTACCTTGGGCGTAGCCACGCGGGTAGATTCAGTCCTTGAGGAAGATTCAGCGCTGAGAGCATACCACCAATCAAGGAAGTCCGAACAACATCTCAAGCCGACAAGTCCGGTCAGAATGGCCATACACCTCACTCTTCTCGAGCTAAGCAAGCCGTTGGCGTATTCAGCTTAGCTTAGGAAGGACAAGGAGAAGGACGACCGGTCAGTTCACCCCAAGAACAGTGCAGCTCCTAGCTTCTCTCGATTCCCATTCTCACCCTAACTCGGACGAAACGATGTCTTTTTTTTCACGATATATGTTTCGGATAAAGCTTAGCTCTGTTCCGGATAGGTCTCCCGTTGACAGACAAGGAAACAACGGACCGAACGATCGGACTTACGAGTCAATTCACGTACCTACTACACTGCTTGCTTGCTTGCTTCCCTGCTTTCGTTAAAGAACTCTGCAAGGTCACGTCGGTCTCACAGAGGCACGTTGTTATCCCTGCTCGTATCATTAGTCCGGAGATATCAGCGTACAAATCTTCCCAAGTGTCGTAGTCGAGACGTTATCTTTGACTGGTATCCCATTTTCTAAACCTTCTTTGCCCATGCGTCGTAGGTCCAGCCGCTAGATCATACCTTCCTTGACCTTTCTTCATCACTTGTGAGTGCACTTATGCACACATCACACCATTCTGACACATTCTCGTCCACATGCTGCATCCTGCATGTGGGATACGCGGTTATATGAATATTGTCGATGCATGAATTGTGAAATAATATGGACTTCTTATTTCTCGTTGGTATACCGGCCGACCTAACCTTCTTTTCTCATGTCGTTGCGTCGTAATTCAATTTCTAAGTGACAGACAATACTACGCCTGGTAATCCTTGAAATCCCTCCATTTCGCACTTGCCAGCAGACTGCTGACAAATGCGTGGAATGCTGGCGCTTGTTGAGCCGTGCTAATTTTGAAGAGTGGAACCGCTGTCCGGAGCGTGCTTCGCTGCATCTCCTCTGCACGGTGAAGCAAAATCAATGGTCAGCTTCATGGCGCATCCCGCGCATTCCAAGGCTGGCCCTGTCTCTGACCGATTGACTCACCCTTCCTCTCCAAATCCTGTTTCACCGTGTCGTCCTTGACCTCTACATCCTTCATCATGACCTTCAAGCTTGCTGCGACGTCGTCCAGCCTAGGGATCACCGATGTAGGTGCCATCTGCCCGAGACGGAGAAGTAACATGAGACCCAACACTTTAACTTCGTTGACATCGGTCAAAGCAGCCATAACTCGGTCCGTGAATGTTGCGAGATCGACTCTGGAGAAACATGTACCAAGCTATGATGCGATTCGCTCAGATTTGACCAGACCACGCCCCAGACGATGATCACCGCTCACCAGAGTATACATTGTCTCGTACGCCGTTTTTCTGTTTTCCAAGCCATCGTCCTCAATGACTGTCACTCGTCAGATTGACATCAACGGCCATCCATGCATACTCACCCTTCCATGGACCCATTTGCACCTCCCTCTGCAGCTGTTTCTTCACCAACGTCTCTTGATATAGTAAAGGTTGGAGAGTACTGAGCTTATCGACAATCAAGTGAGGTTTGTTCTGGATAGCAGCGTTGAGAGAAGCAAGTGATAGACGACGGACGATCTACAGTGGAACGTTAGCTGACCTTTTGCGCAATCCGAACCGGCTCGACACACGACTTACTAAGTTCTCGTCTCGCATCAGAGAAAGGAAGTCCACGATGATAGGTGCGATAAGCTCGTCGTAGGAAGAAGAAGTGTCTATGAAAGTATACCTCACGGCAGCGGCTACGATAGCCCTATTGCTGGGCGACGATCGCAGTAATTCTTGCAGCTGAGGCAAGAATTTGCCGGGAGCTGTCGTAGTCAACTTTCCGATGCAAGCTGCCTTGACATTTCGGATCCCGTCGTCGCCAATTTCTCCCTTCTTGACCTGGGCCATTTCGTCGTCCGCGAACAACGGCTTCCATAGAGTGTCGGCCAGCGTCTCGAGTTGACCCGAAGAGGAGTGCAGAATCACCTATATTTGGGCCATGCTGATTAATCCCGATGATTTCCCAAGTTGCGACTAGCTCACCTCTTTGAGGGCATGCAATAGAAGAAGACGAGAAGAGCCGCTGTCCGCCGTCTCGATGTGCTTCACGATTTCAGGTAAGAAAACGCGCGGAGATCCCACAGCAAGGTTGCCTAAGAGCAGTCATTCAGCTTGCGCATTGATTCCCGCCTGCGGCCACTCACCCGCGGCAAATGCTGCTGCGCTTCTGACCTCTTCGCTCTCGTGCCTGAAGAATGCTAGAATCTTGTCAAAGAGATCCGCATTGGCGGACAAGTCCCTAAAGAAAGCGGCATGTCAAGCTGGAGATGACCTTGAGGGCCCACGAGACTCACATCGAACGACCGATCTCCCCGATACACAACAGTGCTAGGTACACATCAGGCTCAGAAGCTTTCGAAGACTGAACTTGTCGTGTCAGTGTACGCAAAACTTCATGCGTAAAGATATCTGCTTCCTAACCTTGATGGCTTTCTGGAACATCGCCAACACGCCAGCGGCATTTCGTTGTGAGTGTCCCACTACAACACCGATACATCTTGCTGTGGTTGTGTATGTGGACGTGCCGCCCTTGGTAGCGTCAGGCAGGCTGTCTGCTGTCCCAAGATTCTGCACCAAAGCGGGGACCAGTCTTGTTGCGCAGTCGACGTCGCCATCGACGTAGGCTGCGAAGAAGGTTGAGAGAGCATCAACCAGGTGGTGATTGACTGATGGTGTTTTGATAGCGTCCATGATAGAAGGGGATAACTGCTTGTCAACGGCTTCTCGGCATTGAGGTTGTTGAGAGAGAATAATAGCCACGACCTGTAACGCTGTAGGTGTATCGTTGAACGGTTTCAACTCTGTCACTATTCCCACGGCGATCTCTGCTGGTAGATTTGTACCAACTCGGTTGAGAACATTGGACAAACAGACGAACTCGGCATTCTTTGTTGTCGACCGTTTGCTCCGTCTCAATGCGACGACGACTTCTGGGAGAATCTCCAAGAGCCACGCCTCGAATACTGATCCTTTGCACAAAGGTGACTCAGCGGCTCTGCCGATGACAAGAACTGCTGTTGCTGCCGTGTTCTCGTTGGCAAGTCGAGCGGTGATGAGAGGCAGGCAGGTGGGGTAAGAGTCAGAGAAAATGTCACCCTCGTGAACGAGCAGGCTGCCAAGGGTTTCCAATGCCTTCTCTCGCACATCGGCATCCACACTACTATCGGCAAGGATTTCGACCGTCGCCCTAAAAATCTGCTCGATCGGTTGAGTGAAATTTAACAACAAAGGTGATACCGATCCTTTAGGTCGGATGGTTTTGGCCAAAGCGGACGCGGCACTGAATGCTTCGAAATTGATCCTTTGCAATTTGTCTTTCATGCTGCGAACAATGGCAGGAGCGAGCTGTCCAAGATGGTCTGCAAAGACTTTTGGTGCGTGGTTCTCGAAGAAAATGGTGAGAAAGGGTAATGCCGCGATGGCGAGGGACGATGCCGCTGCGGTATCGACAGAACGGACAGCCGCGGTAGCTGCAGTGCAGATCGGATCCGCCGACTCGTCGAGACCACCGTTGAGAGCTTTAGACACTTCTCGAAGCAGAACAAAACACTGTTGACGAGTCGCGATGGATTTCGACGACAGCTGTTTGAGAAGGGCTCGAGACAATAGCGGCAGAGAGGAGCGAAGGAAGGTGACAGGACTGAAAGGCAGTTAGCCAAAGACGAGTGATAGAGTGGCCAACACACCTATCATCAGCGGCATAGTCTTCGTCCATTCCCTCACTTCTCTTCCTCTTGTTTCTTCCTCCGGAATCTAGGTCCGCCGCACGCGCGGCAGCTGTCTGCCTGAGAAGCACTTCAAATGCAGCGAGTACTTCCAGCCTGACGCTCTCTTCCCTCTCACCGAACCGAGAGATCAAGACTGGCGCCGCCGATCCGTAAAAGTCAGCAAGAAGTTCATTACGCGTGCCGATAAGCGCGAAGAGCAATTTGGCGGCTGCCCGTCGAATCTTCCAAGAGTCATCTTCGTCGTCAGAGTATCTATGTGAACAGGAATCAGTCTGACAACGACTTTGCTGCAAACCAAGCCAACACTCACGCGTCCTCCTCGAATTCATCATCCTCGTCGTCTTCTTCATCCTCCTCCATTTCAACATCGTCGTCGTCGTCAACATAATTCTATGCTAAGATGAGCTTTCATGGCCTGATCTCATTTCGGGACACCTTACGGGATCATGTTTGACCAAAGACAACGCCGTTGTGAGGATGTCAGGTATATAATATGCAATCTCGGTTGGACACCTTAAAACAAGCGCTTCCAAAGCCTGCATATAGTCAAGGGTAAATATCATTTTCGGCCGTCATAAGCAGAATACACTCACGATCAGTGCCCCTTCTACAGTCTCGCTATCTTCTGGACCCTCCGCGTGGCCAAGTAAGGCCTTGGCGATCTGGCCCTCTGAAACGAATGATCCAACTTTGGTCACGCTCGATCCTCTAGCCAGACTGGCCACCACACTCATCCAGATTCGCACAGATTCGGCGTCTTGACTCAATCCTTTGATGATCTCCTGTTTCAAAGAGGAGTCAAATAGACCAGCGTTGGTAGCCACTAAAGCCGACAACGTAGTGATAGCTCGTTTGCGGATAGCGGGACGAGCAGACGAAAGGATCCTGATGAGTGAAGCGAGAGACTGGGTTTGGAGATCTGTGGAAGCGACGACTATGTTGGAGAAGCGGTTGAATAGGTCCGTGAGAGTCTGGAGGAGTTCGGAGGCGACTTGAGGATTGATCTCAGTCTGCAAGGTAATCAGGATGACGATCTTGCTGTGGCACGAAGGTCCACTCACCTTGAATAATGCGAAGACACGGGTCACGACGCGTCCAACATTAACCTCCGCTTGCTGACCTTCCACTGGCATCTCCAAAACTACCGATTTGAGAGCTTTGAATGTTCATTGTCAGCTTCGAAACGGGAGCCATACCCGCCATTTCGTCAGCTCACCGAGACAAGAGATATCACGCCTCTCCTCATCATTGGAGGACACTCCATCCAGCAATGAGTTGACTATATCTGTCAAGCTCTGTGGTCTCGGTTTCTTCACCATCAAAGCGACACTAGTCAAGGACAAAACGTGACATCAGCAATCAGCATACAATTCGGTCAGAGAGATGTAGCTCACCAAGACACTGCGGCCGATTTGACCTCAGCATTGGTATCTGCGAGGAGTCTCAGGACCGAGTTGACCAGCTGGGTCTCAGTCATGTCGTCCGTATATGTGGTCTCGGGAGGACGGCGAGAAGAGGACGAGGACGAAGTGGAGGTGGCGGTAACTAGTATTCGTTTGAGCTCTTTGTTGAGATCGATGAGAGCCATGACTCTGAGTACGAGCATCAGTTTTGGTATCCGCTAGACGATGACTTGAAGGTAGGAGAGGGACTTACCTGTGATCAGAGTCGGTTGATCTCATCTGTGCCCCAAAGAGGACGGTAACATCAGTTGATGTCATGCGATAGAAATATTTTCCACTATACTGACCTTCTCAAGTAGGCCCGAGAGCTGAGCACTCAGCGACGTAGAGGCCTTGAATGACATGGTCCCCGTCTCTCTTGTCTATTATGTTGGTGCAGAACACACAGGAGTGAGGAAAGATTACAACAATGATGAGGGTGGTAAATGGTTGACTATGTCAAGTGGAGGAGGCCATGACCGAGGGGACGACACGTGATCAGCTTCATGACGTGGATTAAACCCACCAAAGAACAGCAAGATTGATAAACTTCGTGCCGCTTCACTTGCTTTCGTTGTCGCTGCATGCTAACTCACTCGAGAAAAGTTCGGAAGACCATCATATGTGTACATGATGATTTCGACATTATTCACAAGACCAGTCATAGCATAAAACTTGGCTGCAGTCCACCGAAAGCTTGTCCCAGATCGCTCACACCGAGAGCCGAACACTCCAATTGTCCACCAAGTCAATCCGTCCCGAATTGACCCATTTCATCCACAAATCTCTTTTCTTTAAGCAGCTCTACCACATTTCCTGTCCACGATGCCCGTCCGAATCCGACTGGCTCGACACGGTCATCGCAAATCTCCTGTATACCACATCGTAGCCATTAATTCACGACGACCGAGAGAAGGCAAACCTCTCGAACTGTTAGGGATATACGATCCGATCCCCCGAGTGAGGGTAGACGATCCGATCATCGGAGGAGGGGGCATCCCTCCGCCTGCCGCTAATGTGTTTGGGAGTGATCCGAGCTTGGTCAGGAAGGAGAAGAAGATCGAGTGGAATGTCGAGAGGATAAAGTGGTGGCTCGGGGTGGGGGCGGAACCTACTCGGACAGTGGTGAAGTTGTTGGAAAGAGTGAGTGTGATTGGGACTTCAGTCCCGTCAACGTATCGGATACACTTTGCGCATTGGGGAAGCAATAACGAAGAAATTTCGCTGAAGCTCTGTTTTCATCTTGGCTAGGGAGGAGTCCTGACAACACCACACAAATGGCAACATCCATGGTCACCTGCTCCTTCATCAGAACAATCACCTTCATCAACATCAGGATCAGTAGAGACAGCTGCTGGGGAGACGACGGGTTTCGCTGGCAAGACAGCATCATGAGTAATGAGCATGCACAGATAGGCACATATGATTGGCAAAGTCCTCGAGGCGAATAGACATTGGCACAGACAGCAGTCTATTCGCTGGTGTCTGGTGTCTGTGCGGTCACCGGATATCAGTGATCATCGTAACGATCGCAGCGTAGACCGGCCCACTGTTTGGTCTAAGCTATTGAAGCGAGCTGCTCCTGCGAAGCCGAACGGCCACCCGCACGGTCTGAGATCTATGCCTTTACCCGCCCGATGCCGATAAGGTATAGTTCCATGCGATCAAGAGATACAAACTAGACACTACGCTATGCGGCCCTGCTACTTCTTCTTCTTCCTCTTCTCGTCTTCCCCTCCTCCCGCCTTCCTCTTCGCCCCGACAGCAGTCTCCTCTTCTCCACGTCCAACAACATCCACCAATTTCTCCGCTCCAACCTCTTGCACTTCCTCCAAAACCTTCTCCTCCTTCCTCGCCTTTCTCGCGTCTCTCTTCTTTTTCTCTTCTTCCTTTCTGAACTTTTTCAGATCACGAGGGTTCATGAAACGCGTATCGATGACTTCTGCTTCTGGAGCAGAGGTAGGGACTGGTTGGAGATCAGAATCGTATCTCGCTGCAACGGATGCTTTTGTGCGTTTGGCTGGTCGAGAGGATTCAGGTTCGGGCGAAGGTGACGGTGAAGGGGAGGGAGTGGGCGAAGGTCGTGGGGGGACTGCAAGAGATGCTTCGGACATAGGAGGCGGGTTGGATGGATCAGAAAGGAGAGATCCAGTGAGGGACAACATCTGATTGGAGACTTGCATCCTGTGTTGGAAAAACGGTCAATGTACATCCCAAACACCTGTGCGAACCGATAAGACTGTGCACTCACCCGATAACTGTAAATTTGATGCCTTTCCCACCCTCACCGAGTAATCCTCCGGTACTCTTCTCTTTCCACCTGCCTACATCGTGCACTGCACCGCCAATATCCTCATCTTCATCCTCACTGTCGGAAGACAGGTCATCCGCCTCGTCGGTATGCTCGAACTCGTACAGGTCGGTGGGGATGTGTTGCAGAGGGATCGAGACGTTGAAGGTTTTTGAGAAGAGGAGGGAGAGATGAGAAGGTGAAGAAAGAGAGTGGGTTCCGTCTGGCGCAGAGATCAGCTTTTTGATACGCAAGTAGTACTGGTTCGAGAAGGGAAGAGGCGGGATAAGTCAACGCCGTGCACTTACATAGCTTTTGACCAATTTTCGGAGCCCAAAGGATCGAGTGGAACTCCACTTCCACGATGTTGAAGGGACATTCGTTAACGAGTTTCGTGGTATCATCGACGAAGCTGTGTTCCCAATGGGCCAGAAGAACACCACCCATCTGGGAGACGTAACTATAAAGGTGATGAAGATCAGCGTTCATGGCAGTGAACCAATCTTCGTGAAAAGATACTCCTCGTTGAGATGTAGGAGAGGAACAGCAAGATCCGCACGCAGATGGACAGCCTACTCACCGCATGATCATGTCATCCAATTTCTCCCTCACACCACTCATCACATCCGCTCCGAACTTGGGTGCGATACTCATCCTCATCCTCGAAAAACGATGCTCGAAAGGTGATTTATCATGTTTCGACGATTTAGGTTTCGTAGTCCGTTCGACAGTGTTACGCGACGAGTGATGCTTGGAGGATTTGCCATTCTCGTGCTGTTTCGACTTTGAGCTTTCCGATTTGTGCTTGGACGAGCTAGCTTGGGCATTGTGTTGCGACATGCTGCGGCGGCTACAGTATCTGGCCTGAGGACGGTGGACGTTTTGATTCGATAGCGTTCGTCGGTTGGCACTGATACTTCTCGCTGTGCGTGTCAAAATGTTTGACGGACCTGAGATTGAGGTACGGAGAGACTTACACGACGACGAAGAGTGAACGGACAACGACGAAGAGGCAGAGGCAAAAAAGTTGAAAGTGTCGATTTATCTTGTGATGTCATGACTTATGTAAATTTCCATTCGAAGCTGGATTCAGCGGGAGATCATTGTGTCTGCCAACGACAAGTGCTACCACCTATCCAACATGATATCCCTCTAGAATTAGGAAGAGACTCGCCGATCACTAAGCACTGACACGGTACGGAACGATATTCACGCTCGCAACAATTCCCCTTGGTTCCATGATTCGAAATGCCCCTGACTGTCCGACCCGCTTTCCCATACCCATTGCGAACCCCCTCATGGTTCGCCGGGCACATGTCCCGTTCGCTGCGCGAACTCCCCTCTTTGCTAGAAGATATTGACCTGGTCATCGAAGCGAGGGATGCGAGATTACCGTTGACCAGCATCAATACCGCTTTTGATTCGTTACTGAGGAAGAGTAGAGGGAAAGGGAAGGAACGGGAACGGGTGGTGGTTTATACTAAGCGGGATTTGGCAGAGACGAGGTTCGAGGAGGTAAGTGTTGGTCTGGATTCATACGGATTGGTGGTCAAGAGCGAGAGGACTAGTGGAAGCGTCCCATCATTTTGCAGCTCTAGTCCGAACGAGATGTTGACAGACATCGATAGTGAATGGGGCTCGAGCTGACGGCTACTTTGATCACCCTACAGCCCCTCAAGAAAGCATTTCTCGCACAAACGGGTCAAAGAGTCATGTTCGCAGACACGAGAATAGACAGAGATGTTCGAGAAGTCTTACGACACGCAGTGCGTGAGTCAGCCTCCCTAGAAAATACAGTGTTTCTTGACACGATACCCTTGTCCATAACATGGAAACTGGCAAGCTCCAAGCTCTGATCAGATTCAGACAAGCAGGAGATGAAGAACGATCGCTGATGTGAAAATCTGCATGGATCTCAGGGATAGCAAAAGATAATCGAGAGACAATACCGGAAATGCGAGTCCTGGTGGTTGGAATGCCCAATGTCGGCAAGTCATCCTTACTGAACGCATTGCGTCGAGTCGGCGTGAGAAAAGGTAAGTCGTTAAAACATGCAAAATTCTGCGAGAGAAATCTCGCTTCATCATGTTGCCGTTCCTGTATGGCTGAGCTGATCATACCACTGTTTGTTCCTTTAGGAAAAGCATTTCGGACTGGTGCAGAAGCGGGGATCACCCGAAAATTGACAGGTACAGTCCGGATACACGAAGACCCAAGTGTATATGTGTACGACACGCCAGGAGTTATGATGCCTTATCTTGGCAAAGGAGAAGACGGAGCGGAGAGGGGATTGAAGTTGGCCTTGACAGGTGCGTCGACCAGCTCAGCGAAGACGGTCGTGAAGACTGACAGGATTTTTTCTTGTATAGCTGGAATCAAGGAGAGCCTGTTTGAACAAGATGCCATGTTGGATTATTTGCTTTGGAGGATGAATCAGCGTTTGATAATGGATTCTGACCTCGTCGAAGGGGATCCTGCAAAGCGTGAGGCTCTGCGTATAGTCGATCTTGGGTAGCGGTAGCAAAAACAAGATCACAAACATCTTCCTTTGAAAGAACTGACAAAAACTCTCATTCTATAGACCAGTCATACCTATCCCGGTTGCCGCTGCCAGCGACATTCGAACCGACCGACCATCTCCCTACGCTCCTCGATGCATTGGCAGATAGTCTGGCAGCTCGCAAGAAGGGCGGAGAGAGGGATTACGAAGGTGTCATGGGCTGGCTGTTGCGTTTCTGGAGAGAAGGGAAATTGGGAGGTTGGACTCTGGATGATCTGGAGGGGGATGGGAGGGGGAAGGATGGACAAAGAGTTGGTGGTCCGTTGACTAATACGACCCTGATAAACAAAGATGGTGGAACAAGTAGCGCGTCGGATCGATCACCGATAATGAAAGAGAATCACGATATCAATTCGGAGTCATCATCACCATCAGCCGCATCCGCAGAATCAAATACGATCTCCACTTCCGGACCTGACATCCCCACCGAGCCCTGCTCAGCCGATCTCGACTCGAAAGTCTACTCGGCGGTCCAACAGTTCCTAGCTCAGAACAGTATCTCCTACTCATCGTCCTTGGACCCTTCCCGTCCGGATCTTGGCAGGAGTGGTGGCGGTTCAACACCGATATCGATGAATCAGCAGAAAAAGGCTCAGAAGAAACAGAAGTTGTCAGAGAGGGATGACAAGTTGCGTGCGAAGGGGGTCAATGTGAGGAGAAGGAAGGAGGTGACCCTGGGGTTAGCGAAGGGGAGTAGGAAAGGTGAGATCGGGAGGATTGTCAGAGGAAGACGATGAGGTTTGTCGGGATGATGGTCCCGTCCAGCTCTGACTGCGTAGTGGCAAGAGCGAAAGTATGATCCGGACGATCTTCGTCGCGGGTCTCATGGACCAGGATGAGGCTTTACATAGAACAGTGGGGACCAAGTCAAAGGACAGTTGTATTCATGACACACCTCCAGCTCATTGCATATTTCGTATTCACAATTCATATTCATGTATGTATGTTTACTATCACTTACAATTCCATACTTCGAGTACCTTGTCCCCTCACTCGACTGGACACTCGAACAAGCGTGTTGGAAACTACTGAACGAAATTGTACGAAAGAAGCCTTTGATCGCTGGTCTTGAAGAACTCTCGATTCTGCTCTGCTTGATGATGTTCGATCAAACAGCCGGGTCATAGAACCTATGAAACAAGAAGAAAGTCAGCTACGGCATTCGCAATTGGCTGCTGGCGGAATCGGCAGTATGGAGACACCCACCAACAGACCAAGGCGATGGAAAGATACGCCATCATCATGACGAATCCTTCGAGGTAATTTGTCCTCCCGTCTGAAATGGCGAAGTTGACGAGTAACACGGAGATCACAAGTGCGATGCTGCAAGTATGTCAGAGAAAGCGGTCCAAGTCAGAGTCAGATGAAGGAGTGACTGACGTCTCGAAGGTATCAAAGAACAACAACATTGGTTGACCGATTGCCCACCCGATCAAAACCAGGATAGGCAAGAGACACAACGATACTTGAATACTTGATCCAACAGCAATCGACATTGACAAGTTCAGCTTATCCTTGACAGAAACCGTGACTGCGGTGATGTGTTCAACCGAATTACCAATGACGGGTAACAGGATCAATCCTACAAACTCCCTCGATACATTCCCCGTCTCTGTCAACCCATCAATGGAACCGACGAGACATTCAGCAGTGAGACCAGCTAAACCGGTCATGACGCAGAGCATTCCCATGGCGAACATGAATCTGACCTTGGGCTGGACATGAACTGTGCCATCCTCGTCGACGTAGACTTCTGAGCTTGAATCGGAAGACGACGACTGCGACTCTGTGTCGTGATGGTTTCCGTGTCCAGAGGCGGGAATTCGCAATGTGTCGGTTGTGTGGGTGGGCGAAGTAGGACTGCCGCCAGTCGTGGTTGGACTATATGTCTTCTCCCCTTGTATTCCCTCGGTGGTAGAGGCATCTGCGACATCCGAATGACTTCGTTGTCGAGCTCGAGAAGCCACGGAGAATCGTCGAAATCTTCGGAAGGGCGAATGCCTTTCGCTCCTTCCTGAACGGATGGACGATGCCGATGATGAGCTGGAAGAGCTTGAAGAATCGACGATCGAATCGACCCAGTGAGGTCGAGGGAAGACGTGCTCGTGATGAGGCGCGGGACCGGGTAAAGGGTGCTGTACCTTCTCTCGAGGGATGCGGAACAGGTACGCATGGGCTGTAATTCGTCTGTCAGCCGAGAACGGGATTTTGCCTGACCTTGGTGTGACTACTCACTGTAAAGCTGGAATGTAAGGAACATGCCGTATACCGCCAACAAGATGAAACTCAATCCTCGGGACATCTTGAGCAGATTGGCCAACTCTTCACCCTCAGGCTGGAAGGCACCATTTCGAGTCGAATTGACGATCTCGGAAGTTGAGGGATAGGCGTAGTGGTACGCCGCAGGAAGGACAATCGCCATCAACTATTGGTGGAATTAGTATGGATCATTTCATAGTAAGAGAAAGAGCAGACATACCGAGATACCCAAGAGTGAGATGTGCATTTGCGCTCCAATGACTGTGTAGATTTGCTCATGGAATCGAAGACCACCAGCCTGAGTTTGGGTGAGCGAGATTCACTAGACGATCTTGACGATGACTCACGAAATAACTCATACCCAGTACAAGTAGGACTGGCAAGCAGCGAGTGATCAGTGACCAATACAGCAAACAACAAAGCAAATTACCGTTACTGAGAATACTTCCAACCATACTGGCTTGCACGATATCGATTTCGCCCTTGACCAAAGCGAGAATGGCAATAAGCAGTTCCACGGCATTACTGAAATATACAAAATCAGGACTCGATACTGATTTGGCGTATGAATCAGTAACTCACCCAAAACTTGCATTCAGCAGACCACCCCATGATTCTCCGACTCGGTGTGCCAGCTCTTCGGTGCTGTAGGACAATTTATATCGATCAGCAGTGGACTTGGTGATTGCCGCTTGAAGATGGCAGACACTCACGCGAAACCGAGACCACCGGCAAGCGGAACGATACCAATCAGAGAAGTGACGAATACCGCCACGGGGTTCTGATGGGTGAAATGGAGTGCCCATGCGATTGGCAGGATGATCGGCGTGGCGCAAAGTGCGGGCTGGGATTTGATCGTGTTCTGATAGAACCAATGTCAGGTCAAGTGTAACTCGCCAGTAGGATAGGAGTAAAAGATAGGGTGCGCACCTTGAAACACTGGCCCCAAGTCGGTTCATCGAAATGCTTCTTGATCTTTCTCTCCTCTTCGCCACCTGGTGGACCCATCTTTGGGGGAAGTGGGATGGACAACCCTTTCAATGGTGCCAATCTATTCCTCGTGAAGTTGGTGGGCAGAGCGGGTTCCGAGTTGGATCGGATCGTTGTGATTTCATGATCATGATCGATCTCAACTTTGCCACCACCACTGCCGGTGTGGACCTCCTCGTGAGATAGCGGGGAGTCTTCGACACCTGTGATGGTGATTGATGGATATCGAGCATGACCCGGACGAGATCGAGGCTTCAAGATGGTTTTGGGGGAGAAGAAATCTTTTGATCGGATGGCACCGTATTCGAGTGGTGGACTGTTCTTGGGTCCAATCGGCTCGGCGAAAGAAATTGGATCGACATCTTGGGTTGGATCGGTATCTGTTGTGGTGTTGCCGCTGGTGGCACCAATAGGATTAGAGAGAGTAGGAGTGGCTGTCGTTACGTCTGTGTTGATGGGAGTTGGTTCCTCTCGTTCTGTTCTGTGAATATTGTGGGAGTAAGGTCTATGATGACCTTCTATATCCGGTTCAGGCTCAGATTCGATAGTTGGAGTCACGGTCATTGAACGCAGGGATTGTCTCTCTGTGGGTAGAAATGCTTTGCGACGGTGCAAGTGTCCACTCAGTCAAGTGTGATGATGTGAGTAAAAGAGGTGAAAGAGAACGGTGGCAACGCAGTTGTAGTATTGTCGGATGGAACGGGACGAGCGACGATAAGGACGCAGACGATGAGCCAGAAATGATGCGCTACACCCATGCGGTGCATTTGCGTGATACACCTATGATGCGATGTCAGAACAATGGATAAGCAATGTCTCGGCGGTCTTGGCATTGCTTTGTCTCGATCTGGTCAAGTGTCACTGTACACACCGCTGGCCGAACAGACTGGTTGTTTTGCTGGCAGACTCGATTCGTCTTTACGATGGGTGGAAGTCTGATGCATGTCAAGTCGTGGACCGCGTCCGACCAACCTGCAATTGTGGTATACGAGAAGAACAAGGAACAGACGTCAAAAAGACGTTGATACGTTTTCGTGTCCGAGAGACAGGACCGTACTGCAACGTTTCAGATCCATGATCCCACCGCGTCGCAATTGGCCCTACTCCCTACCCACTTGCTCGTTTGGTCCACCATCTTTTCGGCCCGAGAAGACACGAGGAGAGTTGAGCCAAGATTCGGTCAACCGGTGGATTGGCCGCCGAGAGAACAGAGGGCACTTGGAGAGCGAAAGCACAAAAGACCAACATGCCAAGCTCTGTTTGATACAGGTGTTTCTTTGAACCAAGAGAGCCGGTCATCGGGCGAAGCGTGGAAAGTCACTACCGTCTATCAGCAGGAGTGTATCCCGTAATAGCCTTGGCATTTGCAAAGCAGCCAGGACACGGGCTTCATATGGTCATGGTGGATGATGAGATGTGTACCCAAATAGAATATCAGATCCTGTCTTAACTACCGATTCCAGTAATAAACCGGATGGATTTCTGCCAAGACATGAGAGCGACTGCGTTTGCGGGATGCGTACGTGCGGAACTAGTCTGATCTATATTTATCTTCTTCTTCTTTTTCCCCTCCTCCTGCGTCTCTATCAGGTCTTTTGCTCCCCCTTCTGGACGCGTGCAGGCTCATCCGGTCCCTAAACATGCTCCCATATGACATGATGATCACAAACATTGAGACGTATGGCATGACAATCTCACAGAGAGAATTCGTAGAGAGAGTGCCAGCGGCCGGGTACAGACGTGTCTACGTGCACCAATGGGTCTGTGGAGCAACATTTTTAGCCAAAAGTCGTCTCTGAAAGAGCACCAGGGAGTATTCGTAGATCTTCCTTGGCTTAAATTGGCACGTCCCTTCCAGAAATACCCACGCTGATGATGTAGGTGACAGGCGTTGTGTGATCGTGATCGTAATCGGATTCGCCTTGGCTCAGGAACTGTGGGTGTGCGGGTGTGTTGGCAGATCATCAAAGGGAAAGGGGAAGGAGAAAAAGCAGAAAAACAGCCCCAACGAGAGAGAGAGGGAAGAAAAGTCTTGGCAGACTTCGTTTATCACCCATTATTAGCATACAGCATACCTCACTGCTTTTCCAAGAATAATCACCACAGGGCTTATATAGAACTCGTTCCCGATGCATTTGATATAGAGGCAGAAAGAAGACCCACCTTCCCTTCACACACAAACCCACCTCTGCATCCACAGATATCGCTTCCCCAATCATCATCACCACCCCACCCGGACATACACAAAGCTGTAGAAACCATATCATAAAACCCACCTCGCAACCGTGGAAATCGACGAGTAGCAGGAGACGAGAATAAGCACTTGGCATTCAAAACCACCCGAGAGGAAAAGAAAAGAAAAAACGCCAAGACCGCACCTTGTTCCATTCATCTCCCGGTACTGCATAAGCACCACAAATCCTGATTCAAAAGCAGATCTCCCATCCCCCTACTTTCTTCCTTTCTGCCATCTACTTTCTCTCTTTCGCATACAATCGATCAAGTCAATCATCTACTAGTCACTCAAGTTCCCACCACCTCTCGAACAAAATGTCAACTACCGCCGGTCCATCATCGCGCCACTCTCATTCCCCTCATCCCCACGCCCACGCCCACGCCTACGCCGCACCGCAATCACACCACTATCGACACCACCCATACGCTCATCCGGTCAACGCCAAGCCTCCTCCCGTCGCTTCGTCATCACGACCACGACCGAACGGAGAACTTCCTCCTAGTCCTCCGAGATCAAGAAGGGATATGAGCGAGACGCCAAGTATCGGTCTGGGAGTGGCATTCGGTGGTAACGCTGGTGGAAAATGGTGGGAAGAAGAATTGGTGAGTCACCTATCGAATAATGCATGAAACTTGACTACAGTTGCTGACCTTTTGTCGATTCGTTACAATCAGCCCGCTCCTCCTGCATCTCTCTCGAGCATACTCGACTCGTTCAGGAAGAGCGGAGAGGGAGATAGAGACTTGTTGCTCAGTATTCTCGGTGCCAAGAAGGCCGAGGAAGAGGTACGTCGTCAATCATATTGAATAGACCCTGGTGGTCGCACATCTAAGCTTATTCTTGTGTTGCAACCTTCAGCGCCTCACCGCCGTCATTCACACCCGACTCACTATCCTTCAAGCTCGACTTTCTCTCCACTCAGCTGCCGCAGCCGCTGCCTCGACTTTACCTATTGGTATGCCGCCGTCTCACGAAGCTGCTTCCCCATCCCACTTGGACATGCCTCCTCCTGCACTCGCCATCGAGAGAACGCCTAGCCTCACTTCTTCTCGAGGACCCGGTAGCGCTTCGGACGGCATCAACTCGCCTCCTCTCCCTGCGAATGCTGGACCGAGTCCGTCTATGGGATACATGCAACCTCCTCCTGCACCTTCTTCGAATGCTTCGACCTCACCGATCCCGCCAACAACCGTCTTAATGGACAAAGAGAGAGAACCATCTCAACAGAGATCGTATTGGCAACTCCCATCTCTCAACTCTTCTCTCCGGGCTCCTTCTCCCGCTCGAGGCACATCGCGATCACCTGGTGTGATTTCACACGCGCTTCCTCCTATCAGGATGCAAGAGGAGAAGAGAGGCTGTTGTCCAAGAGACTCGGCCAAGGGCAAAGACAGAGGTTCTCTTTCCCCCACTACCTCGAACGACGAGAGGAGACAGCGCTCGGGAAGCGGACTGGAGATGCTGTTGGATGCAGGTATGAGGGGTTTGGCTCGGGAGAGCTCGGAGAGAGATGTCTAAGGCAAACGCGTCTCATATATCCTTTGGTTTTTTAAGGGGATGGGTTGTATATGGTTTTGTAAGGTTACAAGGATGAACATATTCATGATCTGGCATGCGCATGTGTTGCATTGTTGCGATCTTATACAATTAAGTGTGTATGATCCACATGATCCACAACTTGGTCATCATCACGAAACGCCCGGAAGTCCACTTTGATATAGTCGCCTCCGAGTACCAAGTCCGGCTTCTTCCATCCCACCAGTCTACACCTCCACCTCTTTCATAGTCTCCAAAACTCTTTCCACCGCCGCTTTACCCAATGGCACCCACACCCATCTACCTGTCCTACCTTCGCCATCCAATCCCGCCTCCACCACCAGACCATGGTCTCTATATTCACCTATCAAGGCTTCATATCGCTCCGGTTCTCTGGCCACAAACTTATCTTTCGCCATCCCTTGCAAGACATCATTATCCACCGCGAAGATCGGAGCGATCTGAGCGGCTGGATGGGCGGTATGATGGATCGGTGTCGGAGGTAGATTTGCCAGTTGACGAGTCAAGAGTAATTTCAATAAACGTGCAGCCATAGGAGGTACGGAACGAAGGATCTGTAATGCTCCTTCTTCAGAGATCCCATTACCTGCACCTCCCGCTGCGGACAGTGATAATGACGTCGCACTAGCCGATAAGCGGAGATACGACAGCTCGAGAGTGTATGGTGCGTAGGTGGTCAGATTGTGATGAAGCCAATTGAACCCTCTGGAAGGAGGTGGCGTGCCCTTCCATTCTCCAGGAGCGATGCTGTGCGGCGGTGAGTTGGTAAGGGTCGAAGAAAATATCAACGGAGTGTGGAGATGGTCGTACGTCGCTATGAGTCGTATTAGAGGTGAAGACGCCAGTAAGGAGAGGATAGACAACGCTTTTGGAGACCGAAGGGACGGTGAGTCGATATTATGTATGACCAGATATAGAGGTGCTTTCGCCAATGGATATTCACGTCTTTTCGAAGCAGGTATAGAGTCATGCGGAAGGAAATGAGCATATATTCGATGGGCTGATCGATCCACTGGCGTGGTACAGTTGTTCGGGACTGGAATTTCCTGTGGTACACCCAAGGTATCTTCGATCTGACTCAAGACGTCTCTTATCCCGAGTTGAGGGAAATGTCCGTTGATGACTACGCAATGGCCTTGTTTCGCCAACCGTTCCCTGACAAAGCGATTGATCGCGGATCGCTTCGATCCAAATCCATAGAAAAGCAGTCCAAACCCGGCTTCCAATTCGGCTGACCATTGATCGTATCGCTCCTCAAAGGTTTCGGGAGGAATAAGGGTCGAACGTGAAGATGATGATTGCGATGTATACTTGTCGTAAGCTTTCTGTGACAGTGGTCGAGCGAGTGAAGAATAAGAGTTTCCTGATGTTCTCGAAGGTCGAGATGCCAGTAAGAAATACGCATCCGCTTTGGAAGGTTGGATGATACCTCCTCCTCCTCCAAGACCCACCAGATCTTGTTCTTCCTCTAAAGCAGTCTTGCGTTTCGGTGTCTTTCGAGGCGTCATCCCACTTGCGCCGGGTGTTCGTGATCCTCTTCCCCCTCCTCGTCTGGGAGTTCCGCCGCCGCCCTTGCTTTTCGGCGTTGAACTTCCTACCAAACCCGTCCTCCCTCTCTTGGATGGTGTCCTCCTACTTTCCGTAGCTGCATCATCCTCTTCGTCCAGATCAAGATCCGCGTCATCATCCTCTTCTTCATCGTCCGAAGGTTGTTCGAATCCATCGCGGTCCCCACCTTCGCCTTCTGAAGAGGAACCGGACGAATGATGATCGTGGTATCCCGTCAAGAAGGAGACCAGGTGAGAAGCGGAAGGTTCGTCATCGCCATCGTGGTCGAGGTCAGGAGGAGCGCCTGTGGGTAGCGCGGTCAGGTCGGGGGATGCAGGACTTGCCGCTCTTCGTCGTTTGGTTGGTCGTGGAGCCATCTTGGTATCCTAGTATCGTACAGATAGCCAGTCTCTGATGTACAGAGTTCCCCGTCCTATACTTTGAAATGTTGGTCGTGAGGGATGTCGAGTATAGTTGACAACAAAAGTCGCGTACACTCTTGACCCCTCCACTTTTCATTATTTGACTACTTTCATTCACCAAAGTCATCCCGATCCACGCGTCATCTAGGTCGAATCAATCAATCAATCCCGCATTGCTTTGGGTTGCTCTTCTTACCTTTGACATCATCCCATACTTGGGTCTGAATCATTACTAAAGGATCACTCACGATGCCATCATCTACTCCGAAATCGAGTAGACCGAGTGAATCGCCAAAGAAATCACAAACTCAGAGTCAGGAGAAGAAAAAGGCTAACACATCGGCGGCGATCAAGAAGGACGATAAACCTGCCGGGAGGGATATTAGGGGATTTGTGAGTCGAGCTCCTGGTGTACAATAGGAGATGAAGGTCGTGCAGAGGAGAAGAGACTGATGCGATGGATTGCGACTATGTAAAGTTCGGAGCTGGAGTGGGTCATCTCCCTGCCCCTGGGCCAACAGTACCTCAAGCTGATATATGGAGTAGGGATCGACATCGACTGCAAGGAATGGTTCGGGCTCGAATCGAGCGAGTGGGACGGGGAAGAAACCGATCACCATAGGTCAGCTTATCACACAGAACGGAGGCTTTCTTCATGAGCTGATTGCAGTGTCCATTCAGATGACAGCGATGACGAAGAGGAGGAAAAGGTTGAGAAGAAACCGAGGTATGTTCACAACCTTCCCTTGGCAGCAAGAATGGCCTGGTCATTAATATGCCGATTTGACATTCCTTTGCCATCACAGTGTCAAGTGAGTCAGCTTGTTGGACCTGCTGGATGGTCAACAGAAGTTGACCATATTGCAACAGCTCAAAGCTTGCCGCTGCTTCCAGCAAAGCTACAACTTCGAAACACTTCGCTTCATCGTCTTCTAGCTCTGTACGTTTCGGTCTCTCCTCTTACCGTCAAGTACAGTCGAACAGCTGATCTGATAGCATCTATACTCGCATAGCACAAACCAATCGTTCTCGACTCATCTGATGAAAGCTTGACTCCGCCTCCAAAGTCCGAGCCTGAGACCAAGGCGAAGTCTTCTGCTGCGACAAAGGTCAAAGTCGAATCTAAACCTGTACCGGCCAAACGGAAAGAGCTGGTCGTTTCTTCTGACGAAGATCAGGATGAGGAGGCAAAAGTGGATGTCAGACCTTCAGCGAGAAAGAGACAGAGTTTAGGAGGTGGTTTGGGGAAGAAGGTCAATTATTTGGAGTCAAGCGACGAGGATGAAGAAGAGGTGGAGTCGAAGCCGACGATCACGACAAAGGGCAAAGGACCAGCGAAAAAGAAAGAGCCTTCCGTGAGTCTTTTGATATATATGTCTTCACGCCCCACGATGCCCGACTGACACTGGTACACATAGCCAACCAAAGTTGACTCTGAATCTGAATCCGAATCCGAATCTGACGAAGATGAGTTCATCGACGACGAGGACAACGACGATCGACCGAAGAAAGGCAAAGCGAAATCAAAAGCTGCCCCGAAATCCAAAGCCACTCCAAGGAAAGCGCCCACAACAGCGAAGAAGGCGACCCCGGTAAAGAAGACTACACCTGCGAAGAAACCTGCTGCGAAGCTCGAAGAGAAGGACGACGGAGAGAAGGATGGGGGAGGTGAGAAGAAGAAATCCACATTCAAGTAGGTCAAGGTGTACCTCCTGCCTGAGTGGCCGTTCCAAGGGAGCGAACAGATGCGTCGATCAAGTGACGAAACTGACTTCTTCTAGCTGGAGAGCAGCTGCTGCAGCTCGGTCGGCGGGACCGAGAGCTCCAGGATCGAAGGAGATTCCTGAGGGAGCGCCGGACTGTCTTGCGGGTTTGACATTCGTCTTCACTGGTGAATTGGAAAGTCTCGGAAGAGAGGAGGCGCAGGAATTGGTCAAGCGTTATTCCGGGTAAGCACCTGTTTGCGTGTATCAAGCGTTGGCCCCCATTCGATCTTCCCAACCGTCTTTCAAAGTGCCCCAACCGTATTAAGTGAACCGTCTTCTCTCGTCATGAGAGGCACACCTTGTTCTATGCGTGGCGTCGGCACTCTTGTCAACCTGACAGCTGACGGTGCCTTGAATCACTTGATAGCAAAATCACTTCCGGCCCGTCTGGCAAAACGTCTTACGTCGTGATTGGCGACAACGCTGGAGCAGCGAAACTCAAAACGATAACAGAGAAGAAGATACCCACAATGACCGAGGACGAGTTCTTAGAATTCATTAGATCCAGATCTGCTGGTGGAGAGATGGATGAGAAGGCCGCGAAAAAGAGAGAAGCAGAGGAAAAGAAAATACAACAGCAAGCGCGAGAATTGGAAGAAAGAGAAAAGGCAGAAGAGAGGGATCGGAAGAGAAAGGAAAAGGCTCTGGAAGGGACGGGAATCGCGGCCAAGTGAGTAGAGAATCATCGACAGAGGGGGTTTCATGGAGATGCTAATTTCTTCTGGGGAGCAGGAAAGTCGCTCCAGCGTCAGCACAATTATGGACAACCAAATACGCTCCTCAGAACCTCAAGGAGATCTGCGGCAACAAAGCTCCTGTCGAGAGATTAGGTCTGTGGCTTCAAGAGTGGTCAGTCCCGATCGTCTGCCCTCCCAATCTGTATTGCAGTATGCCGAATTATATACTAATCGTACGATGGGGGTCGGTTTTCAGGCAAAAGAACTACAAATCAGGATTCAAGAAGCCCGGCAAAGATGGCATGGGTATATATCGTGCTGTGCTGATATCTGGACCACCGGGAATCGGAAAGACGACTTCAGCGCATCTGATGGCGAAGCAAGCGGGGTATAACCCGATCGAGCTGAATGCTAGTGATGCCCGAAGCAAGAAACTTGTTGAGGTGGATTCAATCTCCGTTGTTCAGGCGCTGGCGCTGGCGAGGCGAGACCCAATGCAGATTTCTGAGCCCAAAGCTGACTGTCGTGGGTTTTAGAACTTCACAAATATCGATAACGCTTCTCTAGATGGCTTCTTCCAAGGCTCAGGAGTAAAGGTGAGGCCTTTGAACCCCTCGTCAGAATCAGACTAGTTGCTAATTCGCTTCATGCATTAGAGCACCACCGTTGCCGATGTTCGGGTTGATTCGAGAACGTGTTTGATCATGGACGAAGTGGACGGAATGTCGGCCGGTGACCGAGGCGGAGTAGGAGCTTTGAATGGCTTGATAAAAAAGACCAGAGTGAGCGAATCATGAGTTTGAAAGAGCTAGGGTACCTCAGGCTCATCATGCCTTCTCTCAGATACCGATGGTCTTGATCTGTAATGATCGGACACTGCAGAAGATGAAGCCGCTTCAAGGCACAACTTACAATATGACTTTCAGACGGTAAATCGTGCTCTGCCTTCGTTCAGATGCTCGTGGCTCACACAGCATGCAGACCTCAGCCGGCCGAGATCAGATCAAGAATCATGTCAATCCTATTCAAGTAGGTGATCGGCGTATACGCTCGAAGCCCGAAGAATGATTGACATTATCATCTTGACCCATAGAGAGAAGATGAAAATCCAGCCAAACGTAGTGGATGAGTTGGTCAAGGGAGTCAATTCGGATATCAGACAGGTCTTGAACATGCTTTCGACGTACAAACTCGGCAAGAATCAGATGGACTTTGATGAAGGAAAGAATCTGTAAGCCTAGCTTTCGATTCCCTGGCTGGGTTGTCAAATGAAGGACCACTTCAAGTCGCTCAATTTCTCGCTGATCAATCTGTAATTGGATCAGAGTAAAGCTGAATGAGAAGAATACCATCCTAACGCCATTCACCATCATCGACAAGCTGACAGGACCATATGCGTTCTCAAAAACAAGCAAGGAGACTCTCGGAGACAGGATGGAGTTGTACTTCCACGATTTCAGCTTTGTGCCTTTGTTCATGCAGGTGAGTGGGCCGACTTCATCATGATCAGTGCGGCTCCGGGTGCATCAATGTGGTCAATCGATGTTCGAAAGTCGTCAATTCGGTCTGATCCGAATCTGACTGGGCTGAGCTGAAGCTGATGACCCTGATCAAATAGGAACACTACATCAAGACCAGCCCCGCTCTGACTAACAACTTGGACGGACCGCCCAAAGATCTTAAACATCTGGAGCTCCTCAGCAAGGCGGCAGACTCTGTCTCAGACGGAGATTTGATTGACCGCATGATTCATGGGTGAGTGATGCATTCCGTTTCGACCGATGATTGTTTCGCAGCATCGACGGGAGCTGACCTCCTGTGCCACTGCCTTAGCTCTGAACAACATTGGTCGCTACTCCCGTTACACGCCGTTGCATCAACGGTAAAGCCCGCTTCGTTGATCTACGGCCCAATGAGAAGTACAGGAGGTGGGCCTGGAGCCTGGGGACCTGCATTCCCTCAGTGCGTGTCGTCGAGGATTATGAGCAATTTTTAGTGATACTGACAATCGGGCGCTCGTTTCTCAAAGATGGTTGGGCCAAAACTCGAAGCAAGGGAAGCTCGGACGACAACTCACCGATATTCAGATTCGCATGAGACTGAGGGTCTCTGGTAGTCGGGCTGAGATCAGAGAACAGTACATGCCCTTGTTGGCAAGCAAAATTGTCTTACCGCTCGTCCAGCGTGGCCAGGTACGTCTTCTTCACTCTACTTTCCACCGCAATCCCATATACACTAGGGCTGATACGGCTGCTCAATCATTAGGAGGCCGTCGAGGAGACCATTGAGTACATGGACGAATATTATCTCGGGAAGGACGATTGGGATGCGCTCGTGGAACTTGGAGTGGACACGATGAGTGAAAATATCATCACGAAGAAGATCCCTACAGCGGTCAAATCCGCTTTCACGAGACAGTGAGTGACTGTCTGCTGCAGCTCTTTCAAAAGCTGCATCACGCGACACAGGTAACGCTGAAGGTGTATGACTAGGTACAACAAGGCCGATCACCCTATCGCCTTTCACAAAGGAGACATGTTTGCAGCTTCGAAGAAGAAGATTGCAGATACAGGACCTGCACCGGATAACGAGGATGTCTTCGAGGTGAGTGTAGGAGCGTCTGCGCGGCTATTCGTCAATTCGCTAAGTCAATACGTTTCATAGGAGGATGAACCGGTACCTGATGATGTATCGGAGAAAGAAGAAGAGGAAGTGAACGACGTGACGAAAGACAAATTGATCAAAGCTGTCAAGCCGAAAGGAGCATCTGCGAAAGGGAAGGCAGTGTCTAAAGCTAAGAAATAAGCGGCAGATTGAATTTGACGTGGAGTGGGTTGGTTCCTACTATTGTCTTGAGAAGACCGGGGACACCCATTGGATAGCGTAGAGGACATGTAACACTTGACACCACTGAGCTAGTCGAGATTTGCGTTGTCAAGGCATCGAACGTGAGGTCGAGAATGAACAATGGCGATGGAAAAATGTTGATTTCCAGGCTCTGAAGGTGTGCGATCCCAGCACAGTGCATTCCGTCAAGTGCTTAAACGAATCCTGTGGTGAGTCGTGAGTATCGTCTGATATTTTACGAATCTGCGCCAGAGCTCTGTGGGTCTTGTTCAGAGTTGCTTTTCGAATTGTGGCGGGACACAAGCATCTGATCTGCAGTACGACTTTCCGCTGAATCTTTGCGTCCCTTGACTGTCCGCTTGGTCGAGATTGGAATTTTGAGTCTTGTGCTCGAATATGCACCATTCATGGACAGTACGAGCAGTGAGGGTGATGGATCGAGGTTTCCAAGATCGTAACACGACCAATCCCATCTGTGGTCCGTTGTTCCTGGAGTTGGCGGATAAGAAACACCTGGGAAGCTCTGGTCAGCTCTGGTCAGCTCAGCTCAGCTGTATGACGATGAACTCGTCTGCAAGTGTCATTGTCACCAGCGCTTCTCGACCAAGGTCTGATCACTTGACATCGTCTACTTCACTTTTGCCAAAGCCATCAGAACCAGCCCCGCATCTTTACCTCTCGTTCAAATCAATCAACGCGACACCGACTGAATTCGCAACTTCTTCGCCATTCACCATCAACGCAACCACCACCGCCACCGCCACCGCCACCGCGATCGCCTCCTCCATTCCCTCGCCAACCCCGCCCTCGTCAAATCCACTAGACAGCACCTCCCTCCATTCGTTTGCACGATCGCTATCAACCTATATCACATGCGGTGCTGCTATATTGGGCATCGTCATCTTGATATGGATGGGGACGTGGTTTTGGAGATGTCAAAGGCGGAAACAGAGATTCCAAGCGTACGACAAGGATGAACACTACAACAATGATGATGGTGAGGAGGGTACGAGGATCAGATCAAGGGAAGGAAGTAGTCGGAGTAGTGAAGAAGATGGCCCGCAATTCAGAGAGGGCGAGGACGGCGATGGAGCCCCTCCTTAGGATAATTACTCTGTAGAAAAGGGTTTGGTGAAAGGTAGGAGGATTGAGAAGTATAGAAGGATGAGATGAGCTGGGATCCTGAGACGGGAAGAGGAAGGACCTACGATGAGATACAATGGGATATGGAAGTTCGACAGAAGCATTAGATGGGCAATGCTCGCAAAGTATCTACCGGTGTCACGAAGGGCATGAATCACGGAGGTGAGCGGATTGGCATCGAAACCTGAGGCCAGTCGTGACATTGATCTATCTTACGAGCACAGAGTTCTCCATCCTCCGCTTTCCGTCATGTACTGTCTTATGAGAAACGTTACGATACAATGTGTCAAACCTGAGCATTGAATGACGATCTCGTCCGCATCTCCATATGTGCACCTTCTATAGCTGCGCCTCACATACAAGATTCGGTCCTCCGCACATCTGCCCGAAAATGGTCTCGCCCAACGCCACTCCATACAGTAGTCCAACACCTAGCAATCACACAGGTGACCATCCCTCCGTAATTTACCTCTCGACGCGAGTACAGAGTCGGACAAGGATCACGAGGCGACTACCGTGATAGGTCCATTGACGGCTGAGGCCCACACGCTCGAACGAGAGTCGTCAAGAGATGTGGAGGTTATGGGAGTCGACGGGCCTGCTATCGGCTACAGCCCAGATATCAGCATCAGGTCGACGCCAAGTCCGTGTGGAGATGACGGAAGGAGGAGTTCTACAGGGGGTCTGTTGGGTGAGGAATGAATGTAGAGATGTTGTTGTGTTCTTTATCCTCTAGAAGTAGGACAAGACAAACAAAGGATACAGGAGATGTGAGAATCAGCTCGTGACAACACCTGTTCATCGTTACGGAAAAGTTAGAAATCCCCCTTAGGTTCAGCTTGAATGCCACCTTCAGGAGTCAGCTCGGCCGAAGCGAGCTTTCTACGGTACGATCCAAACCATTGTTCCCAATGTCAGTGTGTCTCCTAGACGGTCAATAACATCCCTTGTTTCCCGTTCCTTTTCCCCAGCAAATAACCCGCGGTCCTACGATCCTGCGTACGATTGCCTTTGCGATCTTGCCAGGTCATCATCGAGTCGTGACGTTCTCTTCCCAATGTGCAGCTCTCCGCTTCATTATGTCCAGTCGGCCCTTCGGAATAAGAATGAGGATTCAGCTCGCCCCATCCGCAATGAACCATACACCACTCGGGAGGGAACACCCCTTCATCTGCACCAAACCTCAATTCAGGTAAAAGCCCCACCTCGCCTCTCCATATATCGATTAGGGCACTGTCCTCACTCCGGACCCAATCCCGCGTCATCACCAACGATGCGGATTCTGCTCGTGATCGAGACCAAGAGGGGGCGGGAGGGAGTTCTGGCAGAAGAGCAGAGTGTTTTGATTCGGCATAGCGTCCGGGAGCAGGAATCGCCTCGTGAGTTTCGGCTCCCTCATATAGCTTCGGACACGAGTTTGCAGTCACCGATAATACAATGTATGACGACAGAGGGACAAGCGATCGCTGAATATCCGGCGTAGGCGAGGGGGCGCCAAAGGGCTTGAGTGGCACGAGGGATAGTGGTCGTGGAGTCTCTTCAAGCTTGACTGAAATTGGATCTTCCCGACAGAGCAGTTCGCCCCAAGAGCGCCGTGGTTCGTGACCGTCGGCGTCGATTGGTTGGAGCCTTGTATTTGTCATTGTATTGGCCAGAAATCGGAGTGAGTAAAGTGACGATTGAGATCCTCGGGCTAAATGCAAGAGAGGTGTTCTGATCCTGAACCCATTTGAAGACCAAGAAAACTTTTGACATCCTTTGTGCGACCTATCCACTCCAAGCGCAAAAGACTACAGCTGTCGATCCGCGATACTTCGTTGAATGGTGACAATCACCTGGCCAGTCCTTTGTCTTCGTCATGTTCAAGCCGAAGTTGGGCTGGTCCCCCCAGATCTTCTCAGTATGGGGCAAGCCTTGTTAGTGCAGAACAAGTGTCCTAGCCTGCAAGCGGAATCAGAACCAAGATTTTTAAATTCCAAACAAGATGTTGATGTTATTGAAAAATCGAGTCAGACCAGTACCACAGAGCGGGCAAGTCGTCGCGGAGAACATGTTTCATGCAAATGATCGCCTAGCCATATAACTCTGAATCAGCGCCCATGCCTCCACTCCAACCTTCTGTCGTCCCGAACAAGCCTTCCCACGAACTCGGTTCTTGCAGTTGAACATCATTCTCTGGCATGGACAGTGAAGCCGTCAGCTATCCGTGCTTTACATGTGGACAAGACAGCTCACCTATGCCTAATGTTTGCAAGACGACGCCAGCAAGAGCTATTGCGTCCCCACGATTATCGCCTTCTACACACCACGCTGTGACTGCGCCATGGGCGATATTCTCGCTAGCCAATGAGGAGAGCAAGCGTCGAGTGAGACCTGCAGCAGGGAGGAAAGGTGGATATGGTGCGGTGGCAGATGACGAAGGGAAGGATGAATGAGCGGATTCGTCGATGTTGAGGTTGAGCGGAGGGAAAAGATCGGATAGCCGTTGGATAGGAGGCGGCGGGGAAGAAGGGAGATGAGGAGGAAGGACACGCTGGTGCGGTGTTCTGAAGAGTGGAATATCAGCTAGATGCCCGTGATTTCAAGTAGAATTCAGCCGACTCACAACAGTTGCGCATCATCTTGGTTCGCCGCATCTAAACTCGTAAGTATCATGACGGAGCTGAAAGAGTTGGCGGTTATGAAATCATGTAGAAGAGCGACATGGGCGTCTTTCTTTGTCTGAAAGGGACAAGAGGTTTGACAGAATATGAGCTGCTATACTCAACCGTATCAGGAGGTTGGTCAGCTCACCTTCAAAGTTGGGGACCTCTGTTGAACGACATAGACTTCACTGCCCGGTTGTCCATATACTGTTGAGAGACGCACGCATCGTCAGCGTCTCTCCTCCACTTTGCTTGATTACTCCTGTTGCTCACCTTCCAGACCACCGGTGACGATCTCGCCGTCTTCTCCAGCTCCTGCGAAAGGAGCTACCGTATCCCCTTTACCTATCCATCCTACTCTTCTCAGTCCCAGCGAAGCGACGAGCAGGTCGGCTGTTAGTTGCGGAACATTACCGAGCGAGACGGCAGGCTGTGATTAGTTTAGGTAGGTTTAGCGCTATGTCCCAGATCCTGGTACCGTGAACCTACCAATATGAGAGTGGAACCATTGAAGCTACCAGCGTCGAACGTCTGAGCAGGATAGAATGTGGTCATGTTGTATGGGTATGCATCAGACCGAGACAAAGAAACTGGAATGTCATTGAATATATAGTTATATCATTCTGAGCATCTTGAGATACCAGCTACGGTAGAAGTGATGACGTGGAAGATACAGTAGGTATTCGATGTTTTCGTGTTTCAGACCTCCGAAAATGTTTGATGAATCCGAACGCTTACTTTCCATACTTATTCATTGATACCCACCTCACTACGGCAGAGCGCAATGGGTTATTCGTTACGCCCGTTGATACGAGCGAGCAAGAGTCTCAGCCTTACTTGCAAGAGATGTCACTCGACGTCAACAAGTTCTTCGTTGGCCGAATCATCAACGACAGGTGCCCGACTTCGATTCGCTCCTTCTCCGACCGGTCATCTCCATTTAGGTGGGTTGCGAACGGCATTGTTCAACCATATTCTAGCTAGGAAATGGAAGGGAACATGGCTCTTACGTGTTGAAGACACAGACAGGGTGAGCTTCTTTCGATCGACTAATCTTCGGCAAATAGGACAAAGTACTTAGCTGACATCGACAATCGATAGACGAGATATACAGAAGGAGCTGTGGATAGTCTGCGTCAGGCTCTGGATTGGGCAGGACTGGATTACGACGAAGGTGTGGGAAGGGGCGGATCATATGGCCCGTACACTCAGGTGAGCTAGTGATTTCCCGTGGACATTGATAGCTCATGACCTGCTCCGAAAGTCCGAGAGACTCGACATCTATCATCATTACACCAAGGAACTTCTTTCGGTAAGTTGATCAAAGACTTCTGTTGAATCTGCTGACACTGGGTGAAGCGAAATGAGGCGTACGAATGTTTCTGCTCGCCTACCGAACTCGAAGCGATCAAGCTTTCGTTACATCAACAAGGCTTAAGACGTAGCTACGATGGACGATGCAAACATCTCACGGACGAAGAAGTAGGTAGACGGAAGAGGGCTGGACACAAGTATGTTGTTCGGTACAATGTGAGTGTGGATTCAGAAGATCATTGACAGAGTCGTATGCTGATCTATTTCGCCCCTTCTACAGACCACTCCGGAAGAGTTGGACATTCCGTCCGATCTCATCTTTGGGGACAATCAACCTACGACCACATCTGGATCTGACGATTTTGTATTGATGAAATCTGACGGGTGGCCTACCTATCATCTGGCAAGTGTGATCGACGATCATCTGATGGAGATCACTCATGTTCTTCGAGGCGAGGTAAGCTATCGGGAAACCCTGATCTTCCGGGACGATGTGGCTCACGGTATCCCGTTTGGTAGGAATGGTTACCGTCCGTACCGAAGCATCATTCGCTATACAAAGCTTTCGGCTGGACACCACCGAAGTTCGCCCACTTACCTTTGTTATGCAACCCAGATGGGACAAAGCTGAGCAAGAGACGAGGCGATACTTTCGTTCAGCATTACATGGTGAGCTCGGCTGCCTTTGTATATGAGAACGGGCGCTGAAGTTTGTCGGCTCAGAAACAAGGCTATGAGCCTGAAGCTCTCCTCAACTTCCTCGCGTTGATGGGATGGGACTACCATGCCGCTTTGTCATCTGCGTCTCCACTCGATCCTCATGTGCGAACGGACGGTCACTCGCTATACGAAGTGTTCACCTTACCTCAGATCATCGAAGCGTTCGACGTGTCGCACATCAATCATCGCAAAGCAGCTGTCAATGTGGGAAAGCTAGATTTCCTGAATAAGATGACTCTGAGAAGAAAAGCTGGGAGACTAGGGAAGGATGGCGGGATGATAGGCGTGGGAAAATCGGAGGAAGCGGAAGGAGAGAAAGAGGGAGAGAGGAAAGAATTGGTCGGGCGGTTTCAACAGTTGTTGAGGGAGGAGAAGGCTTTGAAGGGGTGGTGAGTGGTGCTGGCAACGCAACGAAGAAAGCGCAGCAGCTGATTGTGATGCGATGCAGTGAGCTGGTCGAAAAAATGGATCTAGTCGAGAAAGTGTTCGACGCAGAGCTGGTACGTTGCTTCATCTTTTCGCTTTGTATGACTCGGCGATGGGTGTACGAAGCTGAATCATGCGTTTTCTTCAGCCCCGAGCAGTTGTCCTCACCGATATGCCGATGCACTCCATCTTTTACTTCCTCCCTCCGACATATACATGCCACGAATCACAATCGATCCTAAAGGATCTGAACGCGAGATTATACTGTGAGTAGCATCTATCCCTTATCAGCGGAGTTCATACCACGCCCATTCCAAACGGCGATGTCTATAATCGCACGAGGGCTGATTGACCTTTCGTCTGGCAGGTCAATATACCCATCTGTTTGCGGATACTCTCCAATCACGAGCTTCTATCACCGGCCGTCTGGACGAAGATACAGTGTGGGAGGCTATCCATTCATTGATCGACCAATTGAAGATTGATAAGAAATCCAAGTTCTTGGTACCTATAAGACATGCATTGACAGAACGACGGGTGAGCGAGCGGGCGTTTTCTACTTTACTTCGAGGCAATTAGAGTGGAGCAGGTATAGGACCATAAAGAGGAAGTATATTTAGCTGATTGATATTGACGTTCGATCTCGGACATTTTCAGAAAGGACCGAGTATACCGGAACTCATAACGATATTGGGTCTGGATGAGAGTCTTGCGAGATTGAGAAGAGGGGAAGAGCACGTTCGTGGGTTGGAGTTGGAGAGGCGAAAGAGCGAGAAAGGATCAGGGGAGGAGTAGTGTGATACAGTAGAAGCGTGTAGATCTGTAACTTACATCTCACAATCCGGCTAAGTTCTGGGGCCAGGTTCAGTTCCCACTGTGAAAGGTATACGGGGATAGAGACATGACTTATGTCATGATGATAACACCTGATCGATCGTCAACAAAATGGCATCCATCTGTCATCATATGTGTCTTCGTTCTTCAGACGTTTTGTAATCCAAGTCCAGACGAAAAAGAATGGGAATGGAAATGGAAGTATCATAATAAAAGTACTGTACATCAACACTAGATGCACCGCGATACCAACTGTTGCTCAAGAGACCCCTTTCGTAAAAAGGCCAATATAGATCCATGCCTTCCTCACCGTCCATTACCTCGGCGTAACGTGTGCGTATTTGCAATGTGTGTTATTCCTTCTTGCCCCCGGGTCTTAGTCGACAGATACTTCTCTCATTAGATCACTCTGCGCCACCCAACTTCATCAAACTCTTCAAACTCTTCGCCACTCCGAAACTCGCACTCGCAATCTGCTGTCTCAAACCCTTCTCGAACCCACCTCCGCCTTTCCCTTGTTCCTGCGCCTCGCTCAACTTGTTCGTATTACTGACCAGATCTCTCAAGAGTCCATCGCCTTCACCTCTCACCGAAGCTGGGAGGGCGTTCGAGGAGACTGCGACGATTGACGAGGCGATGGCGATCACTTCGGATAAATGTTCAGTCAAAGCTGAGGGCGAGGAATTGGTACGGATCGCAGCGAGCAAGTTTTGGATCGAATTGACCAGTGCGGAAGATTGGGCATTGAGATATGGCTATGATAGTTGGATATGGCAATGTCAGCTCACACTCTGCATAAATGGAATCTGGCTATTTGCACCATTTTCCAGAGCCAACAACCTAAAGCACTTCAACTCACCTTCAGATCATCCCACTCTCGACCATCGTCCACCTCCTCCTGGCTCTCCTCATCCTCTTCTCCTCTTCCAATCTGTACCGGATGCCCACCTGAGCCCGCATACGGATCTGGCGCGGTCAGAGGACCTCCACTACTTGATCCCGTTGAATTCATACTCTCCCTCTCACCACCGTTTCTTTCGTAAGGGGATCTCGCACCTCCACCATTCCCGATACGTGGTTCCACCAATGATTTACTCGGAAGAGAAGAACTACCGCCTGCCGCACCAACGCCACGATCACTCATCATGGATGACTTCCTCTCGAGGTCAAACGAATCTGATCTGCCCATAGATGAGGTAGACTGGAAGCTGTTTATTCTCAGATTTGGTCGTCCGCTACTACCACCCCCGATGGAGTTCATGGAATTCTGAGCTGACATAGGTTGTGAAGTCATCGTAGTATTAGCAGAACTTGAACCGTTCAGCCTAACACTCTCTATCGGGGTCGATGTCGACGTCCTCGAGGGTAGCGAGGGTTGATCGTCTGACGGTCGTCGAATCATCACTGGTGGTCCATTCGAGCTTTGAGACTCTTTCAACCGTTCCTCAATCCCATTGCCGTACTCCCGATCCCATGTGCCATTGGCGCTTCTCACCTCCTCCTTTCTCTCCTTCTCCCTGTTCACCATTTCCTTGATGCTCAGACTGCTCCTCCTCCTGCCTCCAAGGAGGTCCTGACCGGGTCCGCTTGTCTTCGCGCTGCGTCGGATCTTCAGCAGCTTGATAATCTCGACCACGTTAGAAGACAGATGTCCAGCTGCGGCATCGAGTAGCGACACCGGGGATAATCCAGACGCCATCGCGTGGTTACGAGCGGCTTGCATGAGATTGTTGAGACGGGTCGTTGACTCGTGTTTCAATGATTCGAGCCGGGAAACGTCCACATCGATATTGGGACGAGCTTCAAAGGTCTTGACATCCTCACCGATCTCAGTGATCGCCTCGACAATAGCTTTCATCGCTGGGAGGACACCGGAGGGCGCTGACGATCTACCAGAGCGAGCAGACTATATTCAGCTTTGCTCAAGTGCCGTCCACCACCCAGCAGCGGTAGCTCACCTTGCAGCAGCCAGAAGACCGTCTATAGCACTCTGGAATGCTGAAACGTTCACGTCTGCAATATTCCCATCGGCGGAAGCGGGCAAATGGTCGTCTGTCACAGGTTTGGAAACGAACATGGTTGATGTGGCTGTCCAATATGCATCAGCTTTGAGCCTGACATTGCCATCGGATACCCTCGCAGTACACACCTTTCAAATTTCGAAGCTCAATCCGTACAGCATCATACTTGCGCTTGTATTCTTCAACCTTTGCCTCCATCTCGTTCATCCGCATCGCATCTTGCTCACGTTCCGTCATGAGCTCGTCATTTCGCGTCGAAAGTGAATTGAGTTCATCAACAAGAGAATGAAGTTCAGATCGCAACTCCACTGCAGCCTGTTGTGACTATGAATTACATACGTATGTCAGCTTATTCTCGCAATATTTCTCATCCAGATTCAAAGGATCGTGCACTCACGTCGCCTCCGCGTCCTTGACCTGACTCTAAGGCGATCTTCTCTTCTTCTAGCCGTCTATATTCATCTTCTAAGCTGTCATATCGATCTCTCCACTGGGCGATCTCCTCCTCTGCTCCATTGGAGGACTGGTCTGCTCTCTTTTTCGCAGCTTCTACAGCATCTTTCGCTAGGTCGAGTTCATGCTGAAGTGATCTCAAAGCTGAAGCGTGAGTTGCGGTGCGCTGCATTGCCCAGACACAGTTCAGCGAGGTCCGTACTGCGTGAGCAGAACCTGAACGGATGGTTGTGAAACTTACCTCTTTCAACCCTCTGACCTCATCCTCCCATTCTAACCTCCGCTCTCGCTCTTGCGCTTCGGAACGTCTCGCCTCGTCCCGCTCCCTTTCGGCACTGACCACCTTTCTATCCAGCCCTGCTATTCTGAACTCATACTCTGCCCTCAACTTCTGTTCCCTCTCTTCATCTAGAGCGTTGGCCTGCGCTTGCTGAGCCATTTTCGACTTGTTCGTCACGTTTGACGAGAAAGACATTCTATCGTAGTATTCTCTGTCGTCGGTCAACCCGGGAGAGACGATTTCGCCGGTGTCTGCCCGAGCCGTAGCTGTCCTGGATCTTTCGCGTTCCCCACGAGTCTGGGCTTGAGGTGTTGCGTCATCCGCCACTATCGACCCGGCACGACCGTACGATGCCCTACTTTCTCGTCCTCCCATACTACTCCTGCTTTGCGGTCGGGATGACAACTGACTCCGCCTGTCGTCCATAATTTGACTATCTCTAGCATACGGGACTTCGATCTCCTCTTCTCTCAAGCGACTCTTATTGGGAACGACGACTTCATTTGTCGCTGCCATTGGGTTCGCCTGAGTTCTTTGCTGTTGCAGCTGTCCTCGTCCGTTATCCGATAGAATCTCCTCGTCTCTATCCCGGGAAGGTCTGGACTTATGACTGCTTTGAGACATCCCTCGAGACCCTTGACGTTGATGTTGTGATGAGGAAGAAGACACAAGTCGATCGAATTCCGGGCGAACGGGAGGAGGAGTTGGGTTCTCACGAATTCGAGGATCTCGGAGAGATTGCTGCGACGACGAGTGGGAGTAGGCAGGACGAGGCCCAGGTGCAGGAGGAGGTTCATCATATTGTATTTGGTTGTTGCGGGCCGCCTATTGTGAGCACATTTGTTAGTCATCAACGCTCCGAGCTACGTGGGAGAGATATACGGCTCACCTCTTCCTCAAATTCCGGATATCTCCTGCGCAGCTCATAGTACACATCGCTGGCAAGATCTTTGAACCTATTCTTAGGCAGAGTGGCGAGTTTCTGTCTGGCCTGATTACGCTTGGGATGAAAATCTTCTCTCACGGGGAGGAACGGGACTGTCGCAAACTTATGGTGAGTGCTCGTTACTCTTGCAGTCTCCACGCAGACGAAACACGATCTGCCAGACACTCACCATTGCCGTCCGGATTACCAGCATCCACCGCCATTCGACGCATGAGCTCATCATATACATCGGTGGACAGTTCTTGAAATTGGAGCTTTGTCAAGCGAGTGAGTTTCTCTCTTGCCGAAGCTCGGGAAGACGGTGACTCTGCGACGTCATAGCATCACCACGTCAGCACGTAGTTCCATCCATACCAGAACAACGTAGATGAGACCATGTCATGGACCTACCCTTCTCCAACCAGGACGCTAAAAATTCCTTCAAAGCCCTCCAATGTACTCTTGCCACTTCCCTACTGTCCCCTTTCCTATCACTCCCACCACCAGGCGGTCTGAGTCCTCCTCCAGCTCCGGACCCAGATCCTGACCCTCCTGTCATGCTTCTGGGAGGAGGCCCACTCCCACTTCCGTTACCGACCCTTGAAGAGGGTCCGTATCCCGATGGAGGAGGGTTCGAGAGTTGACGAGTTGGTGGGATACTGTTTCCTGCAAAAGAGTTGGAACCGTATTGGGAATAGTTGAGGGAAGAGGCGGTGGTAGGAGACGAGGAAGCGGCGTGGTTCGAGCTTCCTCCTCCTGCGAATGGGCGGGGGGCCGTCATTGACATGGGGTCGTCTGATCGAAGATATCTGCGTTTAAGGTGTATTTGAGCGGGGTCGGGTCACTTGGTCTGAATGAAAGCGATATCGGTGAAAGAGGAGTGCGTCTTTCTAAAGTTGTCGTAGCCTGCGTGATGTATGTCGAGGTCGTCAAGCTATTGGTCGTTGTGCAGATCCGTCATGACGTCGCATAGTATCCAAGGTATAGTCAAAGTGCAAGATGCTATATGTGTGAAAGATGGAAGAAGTCGGAGATGATCCAAAGTCGACGAGACCCTGTTGTTGTTCCATCAAACGTGAGCGAACACACCTCGTCGGTATTTGTCCGTCCGTCTCTTGTTTGGTTTTGTTGATCCGTCCGATGAAACGGTTACGATCTGACCTTCGAAATGAAATCGATCACGAGCAAGCACCCGATGAATCGGGTGTGTGTGGATGTATGTATATGATGTATCGAGTGTCAAGGGTGAGATGAAGACGATCCTTTGGTGTGTTGAAACGCGAGCGGCCATGTTGACTGCTTGTTGTCTCCTTTTCTCTTTCTCCACGCACTAGTGGCGGAAGAAGAATTGCACGCGTTCAAGGTCAAGCTGCTACAACCACCTCGACCGATTAATTCCCTGAAATGGACTGCTGGTACTGCAGCCAGCACGTCATGGTAGAGAGGGGTGGGGGTACCTCTGAAGACGCGTAACACCATCCATGTCCTATATACAAGATCATGTCTTTGCATGTCTGATACACATCCATCATATGAAGCGGAGATCTAAGCGGTACATTGACTGTGCATCGACCTGTAGACGTTCAGAAGAAATCACGCGGCCATCTATGGCTGGGAATTCACCTGTCCGACAGATCTGCGGATTGCTCAGCTCATGATCACCTTTGAGAGAGAGCTTTCCATGGACGAACACGGGATACACAGAGCAATAACTCAAGAGACGAGGCGAGGTCGATCAAGCCAAATATAACTTACCGATACGCACTTGACATGTCATGCCACGACATTGATATCATGCCCGTCGACGTCTGGGCCGGCGACACCTCCTTGAATTCGAATCACAGGTCTTTCTCGTATCCATTGGGTGGTGCTTTGATACCCAGAATGTAAAGTGGCGCATAGTCCGCACAACACTGAGACTTTCACTTCTCCAGACCGATACAGTCACTCTGTGCACTGCATATCATCATCCCTCCTCGACCCAATGGCATCCCGCAGGTCATCTTGTACTACACGTATACATATCAAAACGGACCGACATTGATCCCGGATCAGTTGATCTATCAACCATCTGGCTCCAGATACCTGCAAACCCTCGAGGTACTCAGACGTGTGGTGGAGAAACAATGTTTGTGAATAAGAATAGGAGATAAGTATCATACTTTTATTTTTGACACATCGATTGGACGGGAGTAGCGAGCTTCCAGGCAGCACTGCTATTTCAGGCCCTCTGCCTTCTGGCCACACAGCAGAGGCTTCTCACTGCTGCTGCTCACGTTGCCATGTCACCCACAAAGGAAACGTCCCGCATCAGACGACAGCTCGCGTGACTGCACCCTTGAATATCCATCCTATCCAAGATCTCTAGGCATTCCTGAAATAGAATGGCGTACGAATACGAATCAACCAAGGATGGCACCAAAACAGTGCGAGTACGAGTACGTGATTGTCCCGATCAACGAATCCCAATCGGAGACACCTATCCATCCCCGTTAACCTTCCCTTGGGCGTTGCTCGCACTGCGTCGCACAGCTTCTCGTAGCTACACATATCACGTTCATCACCTGACACGATGTGTCGTAGTTGACGGTGGTATGAATCCCCCCTGCAGGGCAGAAGGGTGAAGATATAACGAGAGAGAGAGACGATCAGGTCCCATCCTGGACATGTCTCACGCCCACCTACAACTTGCAAATCCAAACGCCCTTTCCCACTTGTGGCAATAATCCTTTTCTACAAATCCTCCACATGAGGCACGTACAGAACCAAAAGACAGTTGTCTTACATCTAGACCCCATCTGGTTATTCACCTTCTGGATCAATCTAATCCATTGCATATGATAACAGTGCGCTCATCACTGTGATCTTCTCCCCCTCCCCCCCCCGGCCCCTTTGCTCTGCCCTCTCAAATTATGAGAGCGCCTCCTTCTTTCAAAGCACAAACCCAAGATACCAAAAGTAAGGGTGTCGAGAACTTGGTAGATCTGTAGTCGACCTCCTTATCCCTCATCCGTTCTTTGCCATTATGTACCTGGCGCACAGGACGAAAAGCTATAGAAGGGGTATGGGTGTCTGATAGCATGCATCCGGACTCCCCTCCCCCCTTTTGAAACCCACAATATATCTGCCGCCATCTCATCCGAGGAGAGCACCACAATCCTCGACTACAGCAATCTTGCGTGTTCCTCCCACCATCACATTCTCTATTCCCGACCACCTCTAGCATCCTACGATCCCTCAACGCAGTCACATGCTCCACCATGCCGTGCGCTATGACCTCTTTTGTGTCGTGTGCGACCACTGCCCTCTCGCAGAGCAGCGACGAGACCTCGACTAATGGCCGGTTGTTACCACCTTGTAAGGACAAGACAAAGAAACAGAAGATCAGATTCATGGAAGAGGAACTTGGCTTGACGTCGGAGCACGAGATCTTGTCGTTCAAGCAAGAAGCGAAGGAACGAGCAATGATGAACGGTATCGACACTCTCTCGTATCCCTCTCCCGTCAGGACTCCACCCCCTCTAGACAACGACGTCGACGATGAGGATCTCTCATTCGACTCTACCCTTCTGACACCACCATCTACCAAGACCGGAGCAGGTGTACGACTCCCACCCAGCGACTACAAAACATACCTCACCCCTAGTTCGCCTGCTTCTGCCGATTTGGCTCTATCCTCGGAAATCGAGGACATTCCCTCTGCGTCAATTTCCAACAGATCGCCAAACACCACACCCAAATCTATTCTTCGAGCTTCACCGGCCCTCACACCTGTGGACAAACCATCGTCCTCCTGCTCTGGAATCTGGTTATGTTCCGCTCCTCGAAAACCTCAATCCCAAACGCAAAGTAGCATCTCACGCACCGATTCGTCAACCAGTATCATATGCCTCTCTATCGATTCACCACTTCCCCCAGCATCTTCATCTTCTTCTAGTATTGGTGGAGCTACCGGGTCTCGATCGACTTCTTGTCCCATAACGACTCAACGACCGTTGATCGTTCGAAGTCATTCGACCGGCAGATTAGCATTCGATTCCGAAGGCAGAGTGCGATGTCTCTCGTCCCATTCATCCGTAGGAAAGAAACCACCTTCGAGACTTTCCACCATGGGCAGAGCGAGGGACAGCAAATCTTCAACGTGTCACATCGAACGTTCCCCTTCCAGATCAAGATCACAGACTATGACCGAACAGGTGTCGGAGAAGAAGGAGTGCGGTGATCCGGAATCGGAAGAACGGTCGGCCGTGTTGATGGGTCGGAATCGATCGGGATCACCTTCACCTTCAGTCAAGTCTGATTCGGCGGTAGACTTGAACATGGAAAAGAAACGGTCTTTGGCAAGCTGGGCGAAGAAAGGATGGAAGGGTAGCGGTCTGAGAGGCGTGATAGCTTGACCACACAGCAAATCGTGCGTGATCGTGAACTGTTTCCCGAAGTGTATCAGTGTCTGTGTTTCGATTGTGACGATTGTATCTCCATTGGTCTCAGGCTCTCTTCGGGGTTACCTCGTCATTGAGTCGATTTTTGTACACATCAAATGATAGTAGTCGTAGACGGATAGGGTACACATAGCCATAGCATATGCACTTGGCCTCATGAGCTACTTGGCTATCTGCTGAAATGAGGTTGTGGGACCCCATACGACGAACATTGCTCATTTGACGGAAAAGATACGCGTTATGGTGTACGCGACGCGTCCTTGCGCCCTGTGGTCATTGATTTTTCCTGAGCCTTTATTATCCACGATTTGCCATCCTATCGTTCCGTTCAATAACAACTGAATACTTGCTCCTCTCTTCTCGATCCTCTATCCAATCCTCGAACCCCCTTTTCCTCTCTCCCTAGCACCTCACCCTCTGTCAGTGACCTGAATCATATCGCGTTCCGATGTCATACAGAGGTTCTTTCCGAGGTAGGGGACGTGGCGGTTCCTCTTCCTCCTCTTCCAACACCCGATTCACCGGGAAACGTCGAGGTGGCGGCGGCGGCAAGAGTGGGGGAGTAGCATATGGGATAGATCGACCTCAACCGACGAGGGAGGACGATGGGACGGCCGCTCAGGAGAAGTTTGAGGAGGTCAAGGTGTATGATGAGATCGATGAGAAGCTGGGGTTCTGGAGGTTCGAAAGCTCGAAAGCTGAGGGGGAGAAGAAGATTGGTTGGTTGGTCAATATGCATCAGGTGAGCTGAGAAGGTGTCTGTGACACTGGGTCGGGTGAGGCAGGCGAGCGTTATGGTATCGATGATGTGCGGATCGAACCGAGACAGAGGACAGGGGACACTGGCCAAAGCGATGGGCTGGAGGAGATCCCTGTTTAGCTAAGCAAAGATCAGATTGCGTCTGACTGGACTATGTGCTCATCAATAGAGCTAAGCGCTGACGCTGTGTTCCGTCTCCGTTCAGACTCTCGCACAGAGCTCGACTCATGCTGGCGGACTTGCAGCCGTAGACTTCTACTTCATTCAAGATGACGGAGGCATGTTCAAGGCGACCGTACCGTATGAGCCATATCTCTACGTTACATGTCGAGTGAGCCTTAAGGATACCGCTTCTTCTCATAGACTGTCCAAGCTGACGTAGCGATACATGTTAGAATGGTACCGAGACCATTGTTGAGGAGTGGCTTTTGAAAAAATTTGAGGGTGTTTTGATACGGATAGAAAGGGAAAAGAAATGGGATCTCAGCTTGGTGAGCTACTCTTCGAGCGGGTCATACCACGGTGATGGCTCACAACCATTCCTTGGTAGCCTAATCACCTCCTGTCCGCCCCACCCATCTTCCTCAAACTCTTCTTCCACAACACTTCGGATCTGCAGTCAGTACGACGAGAGGTCCTCCCTTTAGCAGAATCAAATTCAGCCAAATTCACAGCTGTCGATGCATATGCCGATGTCATCGGTGCCGAGGGGGCAATGAACGATGGTGGCTTTGATGACGATCGAGCAGAAAAAGCCTGGGGAGCGGAAGATGAAGGAAAGAAGAGACGGGATAGAGAACCGTCAGATTGTATCATCGATATCAGAGAACACGACATAAATTACTATCTACGAGTAGCGATCGACCTGGGTGAGTTAGCTCTATTGACCTCATCAGTCGGCGACAACGGTAGCTGACCATGCCTCAGATGTGCGAGTGGGTTTATGGTACACCGTCACATCCCATACTGGCTTAATCACGTTCGAAAGAATACCGTCACTAGTCAAGCGTGCTGAGCCTGTTGTCATGGCGTACGACATCGAGACTACGAAACAACCTCTCAAATTCCCAGATCAACAAACAGATCAGATCATGATGATATCGTACATGATCGATGGGCAAGGATACCTGATCACCAACCGGGAGATTGTGGGGGAGGATATTGACGATTTCGAATACACACCTAAGGAGGAGTATCAAGGGGAGTTCACAGTGTTCAATGAACCAGATGAGGTTAGCAAAAGAGCTTTTGCCATTGGAAATCGAGCTGGTACTGATATTGTCCATTTCACCAGCCCGCCTTGATCCGTCGTTGGTTCGAACACATCCGAGAATCCAAGCCGACAGTCATGGCCACCTATAACGGTGACAGTTTCGACTTCCCCTTTGTCGATGTGCGTGCGAAGATACATGGGATCAGCATGTTTGACGAGATTGGGTTCAAACCGGACAACGAACTGGAGTATAAATCCAGATCGACCATGCACATGGACTGTTTCAGGTGAGCTCGGCAGAGACTTACTAAACGTTAAAGCTGATCTTTTCTAGATGGGTGAAACGAGATTCTTATCTTCCACAAGGAAGTCAAGGTCTGAAAGCCGTCACAACTGCCAAACTAGGTTACAATCCCATCGATCTTGACCCAGAACTCATGACTCCCTATGCTATCGAACAACCACAGATTCTCGCTCAATACTCCGTGTCCGACGCTGTTGCGACGTACTACCTGTACATGAAATACATCCACCCGTTCATTTTCTCGCTTTGTAATATCATTCCGTTAAACCCTGATGAAGTGCTCAGAAAGGGTAGTGGAACGCTTTGCGAGACATTGTTGATGGTGAGCGCAGTTTGGACCTCGTCGGGGGCACATTTCGATGCTAATTCGTCATCACCAGGTGGAAGCGTACAGCGCTCACATCATCATGCCTAACCGACATGAAGAACCGCACGGAGTCACGTATGAAGGCCACTTAGTATCGTCTGAGACGTATGTTGGTGGACACGTGGAAGCACTCGAAGCCGGAGTGTTCAGAAGCGATATCCCGACCAACTTCAAGGTGGACCCCACTGCTATGGACCAGGTTGGTGCAGGTCGTTCGACACCATGGTCAGAAACTGACAACATGACCCACAATAGCTCATCGGCGATCTAGACGCGGCTCTTAAGTTCTCTCTCATCGAAGAAGGGCAGATCAGCCTGGATGATGTCGAAAACTACGAAGAAGTCAAGACAGAAATCCAATCTGCACTGGAGCTCATGCGGGATCACCCCAATCGATTCGACAAACCGTTGATCTACCACCTCGATGTCGCCGCCATGTATCCCAATGTCATGTTGTCAAATCGACTTCAACCTGACTCGATGAAGAATGAAGCGGACTGTGCCGTGTGCGACTACAACAAACCAGATAAGACCTGTGACAGACGAATGGAGTGGGCTTGGAGAGGCGAATACTTCCCGGCGAAGCGAGACGAGATTAACATGGTCCGATATGCTCTCGAACAGGAGCTGTTCCCACCCAAATTTCCAAATGGTCCTAAAAGACGGTTTATCGACCTTGCTCAGGGCGAACAATCGGCGCTGATGCACAAACGACTCGGTGACTACTCAAGAAAGGTCTATCGGAAGACTCACGAGACGAAGATTGTCACCAAGACCGCTATCATCTGTCAAAGAGAAAACTCCTTTTACATCGACACTGTCCGTGACTTCCGAGATCGTCGATATGAGTACAAAGGTCTGCACAAGACCTGGAAGAAGAACCTCGATAAAGCGATCGAAGAAGGTGGAGTTGTCAACGCCGTCGAAGAAGCGAAGAAGATGGTCGTGCTTTACGATTCGCTACAACTGGCCCACAAGTGTATCTTGAATTCCTTTTACGGTTATGTTATGCGAAAAGGAGCGAGATGGTACTCGATGGAGATGGCCGGCATCACCTGTCTGACAGGAGCTACCATCATTCAGATGGCTCGACAACTCGTGGAACAAATTGGACGACCCCTCGAGCTGGACACCGATGGTATCTGGTGTATGCTTCCCGGAGTCTTCCCAGAAGACTTCAAGTTCAAGCTCAAAAACGGCAAGAAGTTCGGTATTTCATATCCCTGCACCATGCTCAACCATCTCGTACACGCGCAGTTCACCAATGAGCAATACCACGAATTGATCGACAAAGATACCGGGACCTATCGGGTCAAAAAGGAGAACAGTATTTTCTTCGAATTGGACGGACCTTACAAAGCAATGATCTTGCCGTCCTCGAAGGAAGAAGATAGGCTGTTGAAGAAGCGATATGCTGTATTTAACCCTGACGGATCTTTAGCTGAATTGAAAGGATTCGAGATCAAACGACGAGGAGAGCTTCAACTCATCAAAATCTTCCAATCTCAAATCTTCGACAAATTCCTGCTCGGCTCCACAACGGAAGAGTGTTATGCGCAAGTCGCGGTAGTGGCGAATCAATGGCTCGATATTCTTCAAAGCAAGGCGTCCAGTTTGCACGATGATGAGCTGGTCGATCTTATCGCCGAGAATCGAAGTATGTCGAAAACGCTGGCTGAATACGGAACTCAGAAGTCGACGTCGATCAGTACGGCAAGAAGATTGGCCGAGTTCCTGGGAGAACAGATGGTGAAGGATAAAGGTCTTTCATGTCGATTTATCATCTCGGCAAAACCCAACGGTGCTCCTGTCACAGAACGTGCTATCCCCGTTGCCATCTTCACAGCTGAAGAACCGATCAAACGACATTTCCTGCGAAAGTGGTTGAAAGACAACAGTCTGGTCGACTTCGATCTCCGAACCATCTTAGACTGGGCGTATTACACCGAACGACTAGGATCCGTCATCCAGAAACTCATCACCATCCCTGCAGCATTGCAAAAGGTTGCGAACCCAGTTCCAAGGATCCGACATCCAGACTGGCTTTTCAAGAGAGTAGCAGCAAAGGAGGACAAGTTCCAACAACACAAGTTGACAGATATGTTCGCCAAGATGCGCACTACCGCTGCTGCTGCTGTCATCGCGGCGGGAGACATCGAAGACATGGGCATGAACAAGAGTGGTCCAAAGATGGCGGTAGTGAACAAGAAGAAGAGAGTGGTCAGACAAAAGACGCCAGAGCCTGTACCCGATCCAACGGAAGACTATTCGGGTTACATCCGCGCGATGAAAACACAATGGCGAAAGCAACGTATCGAGCGATCTCGAGCTCGAAAGGCTGCGCCCAGACAGGATGGCACTGTATCTTCGATGTTGCGAACGCGATCGATCAACCTTGCGACCAGACAGTGGGATGTCATTCAGGTAGCTGCGACCAGCCGATCAGGAGAGTATCGATTGTGGTTAGCCATCGACGGGACTTTCCAATCTGTGCGATTAAGAGTACCTAGAGAATTTTACCTAAATTTCAAGGCTCCGCCCAAAGATGGGACCTTCTCCGACCGATACGAAGCGACCAGTGTGGCGCGCACACTACCCAGAGGTCAAACAGCGCAACATCTGTTTAGGCTGCTGGTAGACGAGGGGTTGTTCGTGGAAGGAGAATCACACTTCTCAAGTCTAATCAACAACCCCAATGTCGATGGGGCTTACGAGCTTCAGGTTCCGCTTATGATCCGAGCTCTTCTCAATTTTGGAACAAGCTGTACGCTTCGTTCATCAGCACTTGGTGGACTGAATCGGGGTCTGGACAAAGGTTTCGATCTGGCGGATCTCGAAAGACCGGGTACCAGCGTCATCCGCCATAAATATCTCGACGAAGGGCGGGGCATCCGATATCACTTCCTCTTCCATGCCACAATCAATTCTCGACATCTGATCGGTCTTTTCTCTCCCAATACCCCCGCAAAGGTCTATGTGGTCGACGGCGCGAGAAATCGACAGCAATTACCTAACCCTGCGAGATGGTACGCCGAACGGATCGATAAGGTAGAGAAGGGAGTCTTCTCGTATCCTGATTCACTTGAATTCAACACTTCATACCATCCTTCGGATGCGTCCGCAATGCGTCAATTGGTGAAAGATCTGCAAGCGATTCGACATGGTCTGAATGTGGTGGCTCTATGTTCACCTTTCGAACATTCATACTATCAGGCAAGAGCACCTATTTTCTCCGAATTCCCATTCATCACCTTCAAGATGGGTAAAGAGGAGGAAGCAAGCTTGATGTGGCTTCTTCAGACGAGTAGGAGAATGGTGGGACAGTACTTGAGGCTGTCGAGCTGGATAGGGGGACAAATAGAGATTGCGGCTCATTACGACGTCCCAGTTGGCGTGAGTATCTTTTCTTAGCATTTCAAGGGGTTGCGAACAGGTGGTGAGACGGGAAGCGGTGTCAGTACGAACGGAATAAAGCTGACGAAGCCACGGCGTTTTGTAGAATCTTGGTTCCGACCCACCTGTTCTCCTGGCAGATATCGAGTTCGCCCGACGACTCAAAGCTCAAGACATGCTTCTCTGGTGGTCGGCCTCTCCTCGACCTGATCTCGGTGGATCAGAAGAAGATGCAAATCTCAGTGAAGATCTCGTCTCGCCTCGCATGTCCACGCGAGGGTGCTACTCCTCTGTCGTTCTCGAGATGGACATATCCGATCTGGCCATCAACGCTGTCCTTCAATCTGCTCTGGTCAACGAAATGGAGGGGAGCGGATCCGGTTCTCTCGCATTCGATTCAGCTTCGCATAACCTTGACGAATACGCTAAAGGGACAGCCAACTCCGCGGTTATGCTCGGTGATGCAGTCTTGTCGACACAGACTTTCGGTGTACTGAAATCAATGGTCCGAGGTTGGTTCCTCGACAAAGCTCGAGCTCACGTGAAGGGTGTGCATGCCACTCCGGCGGACCTGGTTGTAGATCAATTCTGGCGATGGGTAAGCTCATCAGGGAGTAACATGTTCGAACCAGCCCTGTATCGGTTCCTTCACGGACTCATGAGGAAGACTTTCCTCCAACTTCTGGCCGAATTCAAACGACTCGGCACACAGGTCGTCTACGCGGACTTCAATCGAGTCTTTCTACTCACGACGAAGCCGGATGCTGGGTCAGCGTACGCTTTCGCGAAGTACCTGGTCACCGCCGCTAACTCTCAAGAACTCTTCCGACATTTGGTCATTGACGTCACCCAATTCTGGAACTATCTCACCTGGATGGACGTTGCGAATTTCGGTGGAGTCAAAGTTCCACCGGATGTTGCCTCAAGTAGAGACCCACCACCTCAACGATTCGAGATCAGTATGGATTGGAACATCCAGTCTTTCTTGCCAGGAAGTTTGCAACCGATTTTCGAACGGAATGTCGCTAGTTTTATTTTCGCTTTGTATTCTGCGAAGAGAGGCGCGACGGACGGTCGAACGCCCTTGAGAGTGATCCACAATCTCAATATCGATCTACCTGGAGCAGAAACCACTTCGGCGATCAATCCAGCTAAGGAGAAAGAGAATGCGGCTGCTCAGAAAAGTATCTCTCAAACGCTTACTCGAAGATTATTGGCGGATATCTCAGCGGTGAAAAGAAGACAAGCGACATCTCACATCGATCCTGACGAAGCTGCTGCACTTGCCTTCCCGGACTTACCTGGTGCAAGACCTGATCGAACGAACCCGACTCTGGAGCTGATCAAAGCCATCACCGAAGTCTTCTCTCTGGCTTCGGAACACATGATTGAAGTGCAGGTCCTCAAGCGGAACTTGCTCGATCTGGTGGGAACAAGAGAGTTCTCGACGGAAGCGACGTTCAGGAATCCTTGCGATAGTATCGAAGTTCAGATGGTCATCTGTAAGAGGTGTAATGCGATCAGGGATGTGGATCTCTGTAGAGATCCAGATAGGTTACCGAGCGTCGATCCGCAATCGGGAGAGGTTCTACCTCCAGCAAGAAAAACATGGGTCTGTCATGTGAGTGGAGCGATGTCCGGTCCGAATTCTGCTAGATTAGCAGTGAATGGGCCGAGCTATGGCTGACCATGTCTATCTCGCAATAGAAATGCGATTCGGAATACGATCGGTTCCAAATCGAACAACCACTCATCGAGATGATTACCAGATTACTGACGATGTATCAAACTCAAGATGTGAGTTGTGGTTTTCCCCTCACGCCTTTTCGCTCTTTTACGGACCGGGCGGGAAAACATACACCTTGAACGTTGTGCCTCTTCAGCCCGCTCCTCCCCTTTCTCGCATCGACAAGCTATGTAAGACTTTGCGCTGATCGTCACTTCAATTCAACTCCTGCTCCAGGTGATATGTCAGAAATGCTCTCAATCCAAAGCAGACAATTTGGCTGCCACTTGCGGATGTGGTGGTTCTTTCAAACCCTCTCTGAACAGGAATGAGCTCAGGACCAAGATGAAGATGATCAAGAGTGGTGAGTTGCCGAATTGTTCGGCTTGGCTCGGCCACGCTTGGCTGGTCCAGCAACGACATGTCTGTCCGGATCAGAGCTGATTGTCTCTTTCTCGTTCGCAGTTTCCGAATATCACGAGTTACCTTTAGCAGGTGGATATGTTGAAGAGACCTTGAGCCGATGGTAATTAGATCCCATTCCTTTGCCCCGCTTCACACCTCAATCAGAATCTATTTTCTCGCATCTTCCTGCTAGTAGCATTGTTGTTCTATTGCTTTCTCATTTGTACCTTGGCATATGCATACGGATTCCGGCATTGAAGGTATCATGTAATCTGAGGGTATCTTTGCGATGCAGGGTATATCCGTCTTCAAGCCCCTTGTGTCGGTTTCTCAGATCTCCGTATATGATCGTTGCGTTTCTCTTCCGATCCTGCCACCGCTTCGCAGCACTTAAACTCTCTCCCCGTCCCTAACCTTCCATCACACCTACAGATACAGGAACGATACTTGTCACTTCTCTCTCGGCAGGTAAAACCCTCAGACTTTCTCCTGCATTTTCCACGTACGTCTCGCAGAGCATCTCTTCTGATCCATTCGCATGAGTTGGGACTTGGTTCCAGGCATCTGTTGTCGGAGGCAGTATGGCGACATGGACAGATGGGAGGAACAATGTCCCCGGTCTCATTGGGACCAGTACGATTTGTTGTGTTTCTTCCTTTTGCGACTGGTTCAGGCAATACCATGTCAGCTGACACGATCCTATGCCAATGCCAGAATATGGGAGGACGGTATACCCACATTCGGCTCTGCGAAATAGTAACCCTTCTTCTTGCCAAGGACAAGCCAATCCTCGGGATTGGTTTGGACGTCGAAGATCAAACCCTTCCTTTTTCCCCGAGTTTGAGACTCCTCCCCGACCCACGCGAACGAGGTAAGCAATGTGAGGGTCATGCCAATAGCACGACCTTCGTATATTGGTCCACTTGGACCGACAGGTGATATGCGAACCGTCGTTAGGAGCTGGACATCATAACGATCAGCAAATAGAGCCAACGATATGGTAGCCGAGGGGAGAAGGATCCGCGATCTAGTCATATACTATGAGATGACAAGCGGGATGGACTGAGGTTGACATTCGATGGCGACTCACTCTCTTCTGTGGCACATCCACCGGGATCTCCAAAGTCCTCCATACCTCCTTGGCTTCGTCGGTCTCTTGAGCAAGTGCCTTTGATCGAGAGTGACTTGTCAGCTACTGTACAAGAATGAATTCAGAGCTACAACTCACACCCAAAAACGTCTTGACTACTTTGTCGTTATCTCCAAGGAAAGGCCGCAGGATATCGTCCAAAGACTGGGAAAGCAAATAAGGTTGCAACCAGTTTACACGGTCTGATACGGCCTCTTTCGTACTCTTTCCGATGGCTATGCGGGACAACCTTGGAATTGAGAGTAAAGCTGTTTCGACTGTTTGCCTTATCTCTGTATGGACACCACGATTAGCGGAGTTCAGCTGGCTGGACAACGCGCGCGCCCAGATACATACCTTCTTCAAGACTTCGATAACGGATGACAAGCCGCAGGACCGCGGTCGAGCCTGAGGGATAGGCATGGGATTCAGCGGGTGAACGAACATGGCTCGGAGATATATCTGCGCACTCTTGTCGTTCTCCATCCGCTGGATCTTGAAGATGCAAGATAACGGCTGATTTGGATTGACCATCTGTTCATAGCGGTCAGCTTACCGACGCAGCATATCGCCACCGATAAGACCCTGTCTCACCATCGATTCATTGGTCTGACTGCCACAGGTTTCGACCAAGTACGAAGCCCCGTCGGAAGATTGGAGGTTGACAGAAGCTACGCGCAGATACTCTCTGCCATCAGATGCGATAGTGAAATGTGATAGTAAACTGCAACTTCCTTCCGTCAGTCGAGCTTTTTAGAGATGGTAACTCCTGGTCCTGGCGACAGGACAAGAGGATTTGCTGGCCAATCATGACGAAGACAGCGCACTCACCATTGCGGGCGGAAGAAATCTTGCACGTTGACTGTCAAAGGTAGACCCATAAAGACGCTCTGGGTATCGATCCATTCTCTGTATCCCGTCAATCCGTCATAATGTACTATGATTTGCGCCTAGCATTGTAGGTTCCGCTGTCAGCAGTGCGATTTCTGCTGAATACAGAGCCAGAATCAAGTCGAATTTCTGCTCACCTTTGCGTACTCGGCCTGCGGCACTCCTGTATATGGTATGGTCACATGTAACGTGGACCCCTCCGCGATAACACCAAGTGCGACGAACCCCGTTTCGTTGTCGATCGTTAAGTCTGTCAGATGTTCGTCAACAGACTCTTCTTATCGCTAGTCGCATGGCTTACCTCTATCGACGCATACTGCTTCATCGAGGATGTATCCCACCTCGCCGCTTAGAGATCTCAGAGCGATCCTAGCATTTCGCATCAAGGTTTTACCAGCCTTGATTTCGACAACCACTCGAGTTTCATCATCAAGTTTGACTTAGCGGATAATTAGCCAGATACCGTTCAAATTAAGACCAGACCTACTATCGTATGGCATCCTAAGTCTGACATCGACTTCTTCCGGATTCCTCTTGATTCTCAATCTCGCACCATCATCGACCTTACTATATCCGAATAAGATCGATCCCAAACCAATGTTTGCGCTTTGTAGAGCATAGATGCCATGAGTCGATGTCTAGATATGGACGATGAGCGATGCAAGTACGCCTGCGGATCACAATTGACGCACAGTACAGTATAACCGGACTGCATTCATTCCAGGCTGAAGTTTCACTTCCTCGGTCGAGAACGCAATGACTTCTCCCTCTGAGTTGGCGAGGTCAAGACCCACGCTGTCAACCTCGACAGACTGATATCGTTCCATTAGTGCATGGCAGCTTGCGACGGTTCTCATGACTCACAATTTGCAATGCATTCGTTACTTCCACCTCGACCACGGTTCTGTCGTCCTCGAAATTAGCGAGATCACCTCTGCATCGAATCGCAAAAGCCTTGTGACCTTCGACTACACTCATCAAATCGTCAGCTAGAAGCCACAATCGCTCCATACCCACTGACCTTCCTGCTCGGTGTCTATTTCCTTCAAACCGTCTACGACGGCTTGCAGTTCGTTCCCACTCTCATACACTAGAGCGCATACCCGTAGGTATGCCAAGGCGAGGTTCTCCCAGTCCTCCTCTTTTTCTTTCTTCAATTCTCGATGTGAACGTAACGCGCCTTCGAGTGCGAATTTCGAGACCGGATCCCATGTAAGAAGCTCAGCACAGTCCTTGGCGAGCGCTCGACATAGATCGTAGGCCACTTGAAAGTCTTCTGAATAGCTACATCATCTTATTTAGCGTTGAAAAGTCACATGATCTTTCTCGCCCGAGAGGTGACTTACAGAGCCAACGCTGCAAGATCTGTCTTCAACCTCACTACCGAATTCACCTTGCCACAAGCCTCATAGGCTTGGATGGCCTTGTTGGTCAGATCAAGATACAGCCTTCTGAAGGTCTCTGTATCGGAGATCGCCCCCAGTAGCTGCTTGTTCGATAGATCGGGACGTGACGACGGAGGCTCGGGGTTTTCGTCGTCTGACATGCCATTAGACGATGATTCGAACAGTACGTCGTCCGCCGATGATGATATAGGAGCTGAGGGAGGCTGGAACGGGTACCTGTTTGGGAGAAGACCGGATGAGACACCAAGACGCTCCACCTAGATGAAATCAGTCAGTCTCGAATCTGCTCGACAGCATTTCCACACCTTCCGTAGGACACGCACCTGTACACGAGCGATGTCTAGAAGCTCTGATCGAGCAGACTCGTAGGCTATCAATCCCGTGTAGTCGCCATTTGGACGGTCTATCCGAGACCACTGATCACATTTCGCGACGATGTCCATACACGCTGTATATGTCCACGATTCGATGAAGTGCTCAGCCAGATCTGCCTGAGAGATACCGATCAGCAAAATGAATATATGCTTATCGAAATCACTCTTCGACTCACCTCGTTTTCTCTTAGTCTCCTCGTCAAACTTGCAACGAACCATTGCCCTCGCTTCGCGACTTCTGTAATCCTTCCCAATTTCCCCAACAGCACTCCTTGCCTCGCGAACACATAAATTCTGAAGTCGAAAATACTGATAGCGCTATTCCTCAGCATGTCCCTGTACGGTTTGACCGTAGGATCCAGTATTGGTAATGAATCGTCCAGTGAACCTGTCGCCCCGAGCTTGCCAAACCACGATAGATTTTGTTCTTTCAGCACTTGAAAGAACGAGGCTTCGAGCTCTTCGTAGATGATCAGAGAGTCTTCCGGAAGGTTCACCGCTTCGAAAGATTGGGCGAGAGATTCCTATGATAGGAGTGTTGTTGCATCATCAGCATGAGGTCTCTCAGATTTATATCGATCTGTAGCCTAGCGTTCCCACTATATCATGCATGATGCGAGACTTACTTTGAGTAGGAACCAGGTGCAAAAGTTCCAGCCCACCGTCAACCGTTGAGCTTCACCCCTCTTGACCTCCTCTTCTCTCTCCAATATCGCGCCATCGAAAGCTGTCACGAGACTTTCCTTCAGCTTGTTGATGACTTCCGGCCACGCTGCCGGGTCATTAGCCCCCGCCGGTGGTAGGTTGAGCTGAACGCATCTGCCCACATCCGATCGGCGGGTCAGCCGTCTATGCACGAGGGGGACACAGCGCGGACCTACCGATCTCTTTTTCCCACATTGAAGTCGGCCTTGAGCTTGCCGAGGACACCTTTGTCTTTGCCCCATACACTCTTTCCTCCTGCTTTCTCGGCTATGTTCGGCGGATTGACGAGCACAATCAATGGTGCATGAGGAGTCCGTCGAGCTGCTAGTAATGATAACCAGTCCCTGATAAAGTTCTTGGTCTGATTCTTGTACACTTCCGCGTCCTGTTCGACCGAGCTTCAGCGTTTATCAAGCACAGTCAAATAACCTGAGCTGGACATACCTCGCAGACAACTAGGCAGAGGTTGACGAGCGGGGCTTCGAGAACGCTTCCCGAGATGTCTCTCAACGTACTAGCTTCTCCAAGTTCCACAAGCTCCACATCCAACTCTTGTATGGTCCGTAACGATGTTCGAGACGATGACTTCCAATGGAGATTCCGCAGTGGAAGATGAGCACGAATCCCTGCGATGGCAGAGTGGAGGATAGGCGAGGGCTGAGACGAAGTCGGATGAAGCGTGTACGTGACGGTCACCGGTCGGGGCATGACGCCAGTGCCCTGTTAGCTAGGATGATACGTGATCAAGTAGGTGCAATATGGGTTGTGACACGACACCGTTCAAGTCCTTGATATATAGATCAGACCAATATCACTCACTGTTCATCGTTGTCTCTCGACGCGGGGGTTCACGTGGAGAAGTAACGGAATCAGATTCCTAATCTTGATGTGGCTTGTGGCAGTCCTTTCAAACGCATTCGATCAATCCCCTCACGGCTGCTAGATTACACTGCAAAAGCCCCCTTTGGCTTTCCTTTGTCTGGCAAAGGGATGGCACGTCGTAATATAAGAGAAACAAGATCCATACTGACTCCTGGTGAAGCCACTTACCTCCTCTCTTTGAAAGCTTTCTCACTGGCAAGATACCGACTTCACTGTTGGTCATCGTGAAGCCCACACTCATTTGTACTCATACTCTCTTTCAGCTCCACCCAAGAAGCCGCTAATCCCACTTTTACCATATCCTTCGCTGGAGAGCAAGACGTAATATCATGGTGTCTGCATATCATCTTCTACCCGTTCTTGCCGTTTTCGGCTCTGCATCAGCGGGGGTGTGCCGAAGCAAATCTCGTTCTGCGTCTGCCACGCCGATCTTGGCACTTGAGAGCGGGACGACAGGTGTCCCCATGAACACTCCTTCCCCTGTTTCTGGCACCCGAGGCTCGAGCCAATTTCTGTCCTTGTCTTCGGTGCCCGTACCAGCTACCATACCTGCTGTCGAGAACAAATCCTTCGTCGTCAACGCCTCCTCCAGTGCCTTCACTACAAGCACAAGCAGTGTGGACCCCTCTTCTGGCCCACCAGAAGTCGCCGCAACATCAAGCAGCCAGCCTTCAGCTAGCTCTACTGCTGACATGCTATTCACCACTGCTGCTTTGACCTCTGCAACTGCCAGCCAAGCTTTGCCCGAAATCAGCTCGGCAGTTGCACCGTTGGCCTCGACGATAACCATTGCGGGACAGTCCCTGTCCGTGGCCGCGCCCGTCGCTCCCTCTTCATCTAATCCGGTTATAACCACAACATCTCCGAGCCACATCCCTAGCGCGAGGACCAAGGTGAGTTTGCCATACAACTCTGCAAAGCCAGATCGCGCTGATGACTTCTTACCGTTGTGACTCTCAGGTCGGAATCAGCTGGCCGGTCCAAGAGAAAGATGCAGCTCCAGTCGCTCAATTCTTCTCATCCGGTTCTGTAAGTATGCTTTAACCTCTCGGGTCGCTAAGCTACAGACCTCTCGCTGAATGGATACTTCTGCAGGCGATTTCGTGGTGGTACGACTGGAACAAGAATTGGAATCAAGGGCTCTTCAATGCCGATGGGGTGTCCATTTCCGGCGAATTCATACCAATGTTGTGAGTTTTGTCTGCTTCACTACAACTTTGGCGATGGAAAGCGCAGCCTCTGAGTCTTATGCTCATGTGCCAATTGGTGACAGATACAACATCGATTTCTTGCCCAACTCCGACCCATTGCAAGATGGTTTCACCGAGATTATGGGATACAACGAGCCTGGTGCGTTCGGCTCCCAGTCGTGCGCACGTACAATTGACACGCGCCTGATCAATCTACCATTTTTACAGATCTCCATACCAATCAAGTATCAGACTACCTCGAGCCAGGTGCTGCGGCCGAATCGTGAGTCAAATTTCTTTCAAGAGAGCAGGACCTTTTTGACGCATCGCCAACTCTCGAAGCTGGAAGACCCAGATCACCCAAATTCGCAGGCAGTACCCTGGCGTGAAGGTTCATTCGCCGGCGATGGCTTCCAACCAGAGCTGGCTTGAGGTATGACTCTTTCCCTCACTGTGACCACCTTACACATGGGTCGAAATGATCGCCTTGAACATATTGCGCAGATTAATCGACCGGACACTGAGTATATCCACGTTCGACACTGACACCTTTTATCAGCACTTCTTCGCTGCCATCTGCCCTGATGACACTGCAGCCAATCAATGGGGAGACTGCGCTTACAAACCTGATTATGTGTCGATGCACATCTATACGGTTGACGCCGAGTACTTTAAGGGTACTGTGGCTGGGTATCAGAAGACCTTCGGGTTACCTCTCGTCCTTGCCGAATGGGCATGTTATGTAAGTGTTGGCTGTGCTCTCATCGAGGCAATATTCATTTAGAAACCTATTTCATATTCGTTACGTTGCAGGATTTCACCAATCATCCCAACCCCACTCCAGACGCGGTCAGCGCGTTCATGACCGATACCATGCAATGGATGGACCAGCAGGATTGGCTCGTGTGAGTGGTCCCCCAACTTCCTAATACTCTTTTCTTTGGGCTGAGCGCTAATGATGCTTTTGTCTCTCCCAGCAAGTATGCCTGGTTTGGGACAGCCAGAGATCCGGATTTCCTGTACGGTGTGGCAGAATCGAACAGGTTGATCGATAAGGATGGTAAGATTACAGCTTTGTAAGTCTAGTACGTGATCGGCGGGAAGGCAGAGGGTTCGGCTGAGACCGTGCTCTCATCAGAGGCAAACAATATATGGCGGGAGGCAAGTCATAGGAAGGGGGCTGGGCCTACCGAGTGATGTGTGGAGGTACTGGATGATACCGGACAATGAAATGTATACCTTTATGATAAATTTGAGTTTTGGCGTTGCATGAGAGCACCTCCTTCACCGAGTTGAACAAATTGACGAAGGAGTTGACAATAACCAATGGAGCTTCGAGCTCTATTGGCTTCTCCAAGCCGACATCCACGGGTCGCTGTTCTCATTGTAGACCCATGGTCTTGACGCCTCGATCATACTCGCAAATACGGTACTGTAGCCGGTCAATCTTCGGGCTGTGTCCGGTTGAAGGGGTCTTCTCACCTCTCTTTGGCCAAGGGCCAAGACTCAGTCTTGAAAATCATCCCATCGCTCGAACGAAAAGACACATCGCCATGACCATCATCTCGACTGATCTCCACTCCCGGGACAGGGGATGATGATTCTACAAAAGGTTCAACCTAGTTCATGGCTGGGTTGATCATAACAGGACGAGGGGTAGACAATGCGCCAATTGTAGTACGAGTACAGTATGCACCAAAGAGAGATTCCCTACGTATCATGGCTATCGCGAATCGGTACATATTTTCTCGACTACGGAGTGCCACGCACTTGGTCAAGATTGCATGCTAACCGTTGAAACATCCAGACTCTTCGCCCCATGATACCAAATCGCCCAGTATTGTCAAATTCATAGCTACAGCAGGTGGCTGAGAGACTCTCGACAACTGACCTCACCCTTCCGGATCGCCAAGGACGAAGTTCTCAGCAATGACACCCCAGTCATCACTGATTGACAACTGGTCATTCCTCTCATTAAATCCTCGGTCTTCCTGGGACCAACAAAGATCATACAATATGGCTTGCCAAGAGCTAGGCAGCATTCTCATCCGATCTTTGTAGTCCGTGTTCTTCAATATATCCTCCGGTGGTACGTCCACACATCGATGTCCAAAAGTAGTCCGGTAATATGTTCTATAATTCTTCAGGAAATGTTCGGTATCCATGTCATTGAGGACACTGACGGCCAGTTCCACATCTTTTCTCTCCCCAGCATAGATCAAGACAGCCCACTGGCGACCTGGAATCAGGTCTTTGATCCTGGCTCGGACCCCCTGTATGATCGAGGAACTACAGTCGAATTTGTCACACAGTGCCATCAGGTCCTTGCAATCTTGAAATCGGGCGAAAGGCGCGCTCGGCGTGGACACGTTAAAGAGATTGACGAACATGTCGACGATATGACTGGGCGAATCGAGATCACAGGGCTCATCTGGAGTGGTTCACCGTCGTTTGTTGTTATCGTTCAGTGGTGGAGCGAGCTCGAGCATGTTTTTGAATACGGTACTACGGTACTTTACATCAGGCATTGCACACAATCAGCGGTCGTGACTTACCTGCCTCTGGCCAGACGCCAAGATTCGACCTTGAAGACGATGCCATCGCTTGATCGGAGAGATACATCGCCGCGATTGTGGCAGTAGTGCATCTTTGGACCATGTGCCGGAGCGGCGACAGGTTGAGTGGCGGTGGTGGAGGAGGCCATCGAGCTTGGGGTGTATAACAGGTGAAAGCAATAGGCGGTACTCGATAATCAAAACTGTCAGGTACTGCAAGAGTGTCAGCCTTCACCATATGTCCGATGCTGACCGCCGGATATGGACTCGCCAGAGTCGAGTCTCGCAATACAACAATAGAAGATATGATGGCGTTTCAAGTGGATTGATCCCTGAATCAGAGCTCAAAAGTGTTTTTGTCGCCCGCGATGCCTCTGAAAGACATCATGACCCTGAGGCGCTGATCTATATTCTGCCTGCTTGAGGGTCGAACCAGGGCAGAGGAGGACAGTCTCTCAGAGGGATCGATCGCGAATGCTACGTCAAAGACCCATCTATCAACTGTAGGCGGAGGGTAGATTCCAGCTTCGCGGTAACGCCATGTACTTTTGTGGACCAAAGGAGAGTGGCACCAGATCTCATTATCCAGTCGCTGCCCATCCAGGTTCCAACACGGGGCTGAATTGTCTCCACAACCCAATCTCCCCTCTAGCTGGTTCGAGCGTTGGCTAATTTATCGTTCAGATAGGTTTACAAAGTGAATGAAGAACCTGAACAGGGACGAATAGACTCGATGAAGCTTGTATTTCATGTGGACAGATTAGACAAATTGGAGTGGGGCATAGGTATACCTACGTGACATATTAGAAGTGAGAAGCAGTGCTTCCCGTCGAAACTCAAGAGTGTGCAATTGCAGGTATGGTATGGTACGAAAAAGGTTCCGGGAGCTGACGTTTGCCGGTCTTGGTCCTGTCCCGACCTTGTCAGCTGTAGAACCAAACGTCTACGACTCACATCTCTTCTCGGGGTTCACCCGGAATTTGCGTACCACATCGTCCCAAGTCGTCACAAAGGTCAGAACATGTTCGATCTTGGTCTCTGTGACAGCCTCTCTTCCTCTCCTTCCGAACCATGTGGTCCTGGCGATAGGTGCTTCTTGGGCCTCCTCCAAGCACAACTGCAGAAGGTCCGCTTGCCAAGCAGGGGTGAGCGTGCGAATTCGATCCCAAAAACGATGGTACGTGGGTGACGTTATGAAGTCATCGCGGGATATCTGACCAAGTATCTGAGATGCCATTTGACGATCATCTCTTGCAGAGGTACATCCCATTCTTCACCCTTTGCTGTGTCTATCAGACGTTGTCGGATTTTGTCAGTGAAGGTCTTCTGACAATCAAATTTCTCGCAGAATATAAGCAGGGTTTTGAGATCATCGAAAGAAGTGAGGTGCACACACGGCGCAGAGACGTTCACCATGTTGATAAAGGCGTCCAAAAGGCGGGACGATATCTCGGTTTCTATTGGTGTGCTGGCTTCTTTGAGCACCGGTGTTGAGCAATCGATGGCCGGTAAGCCAGGTTCTGAGTCGGCCTCGGAGGTCTCGAGCATGTCTCGAAAGACAACGCTGAACGACCAGGTGTGAGCTCTTCTTCACGCACCACAGATTGCCATACACTCACCTCGCAAGAGCAAGTCGCCACGCATCCACCGTGAAGATCGTTCCGTCCCTCGACTGAAGCCTGACAGTACCACTTGTATGTGGACGGTGATAGGGATGCACAGACTCGACACCTTTAGTATCGCCTGACGGAGTGCTCATTGTGTGGGTGTGAAGATATCTTGGGAGATTGTAACGATCGATGGAAGATGAAACGCATGTTCTGTCACCCCTATATCACTTGGTTACATCCGATAATCTGGGTTAGGTCTTTTGTGTGCATTTCAGCGGAGAATCACAAGGTTCGCGATTGCAATGGTCGTATGACAAGTAAGTTACAGACGTATACACACTACATTACGAAGACGTAATGAGACATCAAACACTGCTACAATGTGAAATGGTAGAATCTGGCATCGGATGCGAGCAGCGGCTGCGTCATGCCTGTGAACTTCAGCGGATTTAGATTGTGAGAAGGTGTGAAAGGGCTTACGGTGTATGACGAAGTCGGCTGATCAAACTTGTCCGCCACCGCCTTCCAGTCGTCTGTGACCACCACTGGACTACGAAGAGGGCCTCCCATCTTGGTATCTACTCTTTCACTGAAGACGATCGGCAAAAGGTGGATCTGCCAGGGTGGCCGAAGCTGATTGAAGGCGCTTGGTCCACCAAACATAAGCGTCCAATGTGACAGGGTCGAGGATGGGTATGTGAGGGAAGATACGATGAGCGAACGTTTCTTGACCGTTAGACTAGATACTATAAAGAGAAGGGAAGGAAGAGAGGTGAAGATTGTATGAAAGAAATGTATGAAAGATCGGATCATGATGTCAGACAGGAAGAAGAAAAGGGAGGAAGGGTGAGAAGCAGTATGCGGGCTGAATCTATGTCACACAAAGCAGGGAATCGTTCTATCCACCTTAGCTCTGTTATCGAACACAGTCATCATGATATCTCGAAATGGACAATATGGTTTCCAATCGTGATATTATCATGTTTTTGCATATTATGCATTTCTCCGCTCACAGACCTATCGTATCAACCTTCCACAGATCGTCCCTGTGTCCGTTGCCTGAATCAGCACTATTCTCTCTGCAACCAACAGCATATCGAGGAGACCATACTCACCCAATCCAACACAACACCTCGACCGCCACTCCCTTCCCGACCTTTTTCACCTCTTCGCTAGACGCTGTCATCTTCCCGATCCCACAAGCGTGTTCTTTCCCCTCAGCGTGGATGCCGACGATCGTGTCTTTCTCAAGACCGTCGGGTAATCTGCCGCCTGCGGAAAGAAGACCGGGTGCCATCATGTTTGCGCCCTGTGCGTGACAAAGTCAGTAAAATAGGTCATAGGAGTATAGGGAAAAGTGATGAGTGACGGGGAACGACACAATAGATTAGGGATGGTCACAACGACTAGGAAAAGGGGGGAATAGGACACATTTGAGGTATTTGCAGCATCCCACTCACAGCAAGCAAAAACTTGATGGCTCCTCTATCGATTTGGACATGCGGTAACATTGCCGGGTCTGGTCATCCGCAACAATGACGAGGGATCAGCTTCTCTGTCTCTGCCTAGTACAGGTCCGACCAGCTGACTCACATTTATGTAAAAGTTTCATCGAAGGAATGAATGGACCGTCGAAATGTTGGAAGAAGAGGGGAATTTGTTGGACTGTGAAGAGTGATATTCTGTCGTGGCTGCATGAGGGGAGATACACATGATATCAAGTCAGCTTTCCTTGATTCGATCCGGGAATTTCGGCAGGTAGTACATGACATCGTATTTCGATGAGTACGGTTCAGAGGAATTGGACAGTGCAGAGTTTACGGCTCAGCTTAAAGTAGCGAGATCAACATACCATTTCGTCAAACCCAATGCCTCCTTCTTTGGCCAGAACTCATCGATCACCTGGACTTCATGTTCTTGACCATCTGCACCTCCCTCACCCTCATCTTCCTTATCTTTCCCCTTCCCCTTGCCTCCCTTCCCCTTGCCTCCTTTCCCACCCTTCTTTCCCCCTCCACCTTTCCCTGCCGTGGGCTGTTCAGGCTCTTCGACAGCGGTTTCAGCGTCAACATGATCGGCAGCGAGGGCGGCGGAAGATGGATCTCTCCATGCTGGTTGCGCGAGGTAGGGGATCTGAATCAATATCGACGATCTGATATTTCTCTGTACGGAAGATTTGAGCGAAGTGGAAGACGAGACGTCTTCTTTGGGGTTAAATCTAGGTCGAGAATAGGCCACAAGTTAGCACTTCATACTCCATGCAGGAGGAAAGTATCAAGGTGAAACTGTGATCTCACTTTTTGAACATCTTGCGATCCAGATCGTTTTGGCGCTATGTGTTGTGTAAGAGATGTTTTATACAAGGGTGATTGTATCTGTCGGTGGAGTTGGGATGCTCGAGATGGAGGTTTCAACGGATGCGATGACGGCACTCTGCATCAAAATTACGAGTGCGAGATACAAATGTGGCACTTGACCGGTACTTTAGGTGAAACTTGTCCCATCTTTTGAACGGCTGAATACACCAGCACAGCATGTAGGCGCTTCAGATGACTCAGCTGGCATGGTGCTGATCTGTCGGAGCCCTGTCTCATGGTCCTGGCTGTCTGTACACATTTTGAGTAACCGCGCGAAATTTCCCACTTCTGCCAGAGGTGTTGTTTCCACGTATTCTCGACGCCATTAAATTCATTAAAGCAACGTGCAGACGCGAACAGGGCGTAGTTGAGCTTCCGACAAGCGGATTAATTAGTCTGACGTTGCAATGACTCGAGAAACATGCATCATGTTGCGCTGATCCTACGAGTCGACTCCAGAAGCGAGAGGTCAGTATTCGGCGCATGTGTTGCGGAACTCCGGCATGGTGCCAGTTGCGATCACTCTAATCCCAAATCCATTTGATCGATGGAATCAGTTTCAAGCATGGGTATCAGGCTGCATGTAAACGACAAAGCTATGGCTCTGCCAGTTTTCAAGAGTGCGCAAAGGGGAACTACGGTCGATCGCCTCGAGGTTCTATGTGTGTATATCAGCTTATGTTACTGAGCAATCTAGCAACGATAGGTGAACTTACGTGACCAAGCAACATTGAGAATCAAAGAGTCGTAACCTAACAAACAGCAGAGCATCAGTCTCTCAAGTCCGTGCCAGCGACCTGCTCTGCAGTGATCATACTCACCGAAACCGTTCATCTTCTGGATAGCCAATTCCCCATGTTTCTTCTCCTCAAAGCTAACGAACGCCAACCCTTTACTCTCCCTAGTCTCACGATCCCTGACAACTGATACTCTTCCGATTCTACCGAATTTAGAGAAAAGGTCTCGGACGTCGTCCTCGTCCGCATCCACTGAGAGTGAAGTGATTCGAAGTGTGGGGAGGTCGTCTCGGTTCCTGAACATTGATTCTCCGGCACCGCCACCAGCACGTTGCCCACTGGAAGTCGAGTAATCAATTAGCATGAAAGAACGCTATACCTGGTACGTGAAGGGCACAGAAATAGAGAGTGAAACTCACGGAGGGACGTATTTTCCACCTGTGGAAGCTCCACCTCTTGGTGCCAAACCACCAGCACTTGGATCATCCTCTGCTTCACCATCCATTCCATCGGCATTCAGACTGTCCACAACGGCCAGTTGCTCCTTGAAGGGACACTTGGCGGTGAAATGGGCGCCTTGACAAAGTCGACAAACGACAGCTTTGCCAGCGAGGGGTTTCGCGGCAACGGGGTCAGCTGCTTCGGGTTCGACCTGTGATCGTAAACATAGACGTCAGTAAGGCTGCCTCAATCGTGACTTGAAAGCTGACGATTACTGACCTTGCTGACTGGTGCGATTCTGAAATGAAGGTTCTCTCCGACGATAGTGGTCTTCCTGTCGGGTCCTGAGGGCTTTCCCTTGTCGAGTCCGAACCTACGAAGGTGATCAGCACTTTGCTCGTTTGTGTTCCGGGTCACCCGAAAGAGACAGAAAAGGACATGAATGATGACGAGGACAGGACAAGGAGACAGGGAGTGAGTGATGTACTCGTCAAGACAACACTCACTTTGCCCAATGTTTCCTCTCTGCGACCGAATGAGACACGATCTGAGTCTGCATCCGTCTCCTAACTCTTCTAGTCACCTTCACCTTCCTGTCTTGCTCGTCCAACTTCCAAGTGATGATCGTGGTGATACCGTCCGCGTCGGTAGTCTCAGAAGGAGCGGGCAGTTCGTCAGCTACATAGAGATGAGGAAAATTCCGCATTGATCAGCGCATACTTCCGATGAACATTATGGATTGATTTACTCACCATCGACATCATCGGCTGCCCAATCGGTCTTCAGTCTGCGAGATCGTGTTTCCATTCGTCAGCATGTAGGACTGGTCGACGCTGCACTTGATATCGCACTCACGGTCTAGCGGCTGCCATTTTGAGTTTGTTAAAAAGTACTGATCAAGTGAGTCTTGTAATGCATACATTCATCAACGCTTTGCAGTGGATGGAAATCTCGACGAAGGGACAAAGACAGTGGACAAAGCGTGGCAAAGGGTGAAATCCCGCGGGGAATTCGTTTGTGGCACATCCTTCGCTTCGTCTCTGTCTCTCTCTCTCCCTCTCTCTCTCTTTCAGCTAACTCATTGCATGCAAAGTACAGTAGGTCTACCACTAATGACCCCCCCATGGCATACCCATTCCCATTCCATATCCACCCATACCTGCTCCGATGCCACCCATCATCCCTCCCGGTAACGCTCCGAGTCCCATCCCGTAATCTCCAAAGAGTCTATATGGCATAGAGGTCGATCACTCACAGGGTCAGATTGGACTACTCGATCATGTATATCATGAACCGTTTCGAATCGCAATTGTAAGAGCGAAAAGAGTGATCGGGTAATACTGGAGCGTGTCTGACAAGGAGGGGAGGATGACTCGGTTTGACTGGGAAAAAGAAAGTCGCGCTCACCCGCCTGGAGGATACCTTGGCATCTAAGTGTACCAAGGCGTACGATACATCAGCTGTTGCATCCAGGGTGGGAACCAGGTGGAACTGTAAGGGAGACCGAGACCAACCCCATATGCACCGGAACCCGGACCGCCTCCTAGCATGTTCTGGTGGCGATGCGGAAGAGAGATTGGGTTATGTCAGCGAGGATAGACCATTGGCTTGAGGAGAACATGTCTGAACTCACGTATCCTCCCATGCCCATACCCATCATGGGGTTCATACCCTGCGATGACGATATGACATCAGCGAGTCTCCTGCTGGAGATGAGGGAAGGCTTCGAATGTGGGGATGTGACCCTGAACAGGCATAATGCTCGTGGTAGGAAAGACATGGTGTGATGGTGGACGGAGGCAGGCAGCGAAAGGTGGTTTGAAGAGAGATGCAGACTTTGGACGATACGGAAGGTGGGAAGGTGAGGCGCAGGGACGATTTGAAGGATAGTGAGGGCTCGATCAAGAGAGATAGGGCGGCGCATGGCACAGGTGTTGAGACCGGCTGGACTGTGGGTACAGGCAGATGCGGGATGGGAGACACGGCTGAGGCAGAGGGGTATGGGGAGGTTGGGACTGGAAAAATGAGGAAAAGCGAACCATCATAGGGTTCATTCCCATCGCTCCCATTCCTCCCATGCCGATCCCACTCATGCCCATTCCTCCCATTCCTCCCATCCCTCCTATCCCTCCCATACCCATACCCATCCCACCCATGCCCATTCCTCCCATACCGCCCTACATCTCTTGATCAGCATTCTCCTCCATCTGTTAATCCCCCTTCAACGTTGTCACTCGATTCGCTCTCGAGTTCCGGCCCAGACCACAATCTGTATCAGACAGCAAAAACGGTCTTACGATACCCACCATCGTCATCGGGTTCATCATCGGATTCATCATTCCCTAACGAAGATCACGCATCTCAACTTTCTTTTCTTTCAATCGCGTTCTTCGCATCAATAGGGGAGTGTGGGGAGGGTGATGAGAGGATCGAGTGTGGATTGACTCACCGTCATCATTGGGTTCATACCCATTCCCATACCGCCCATTCCCATACCTCCCATTCCCATACCTCCCATTCCCATACCTCCTCCCTGTGTGATGGGGCGGTCAATGGGGCAAAGGGAGAGTGTCCGTAGTCAGGGGGGATATTGGTCGAAATCATTGCGCCCACGGTCGGAGGAAGAGCATTCGTGGAAAAGTTGGAGTATGATGTCTGTCAGCTGAAGCTTGGAATCGCGGCAGGGACAAGGGGAGCAAGACACGAGGTGGATGACCAGGGAGTCGAGGTACAGATCAAGTGATGTGCAAAAGGTGTTCAGACGATGTGGTGAGGATATCAAATGGTCCTCGAACCGCGGATATGGCGAAGGGCCCAAGGTGGCCCTATGTCAGCTTCCCGGCCCAGCCAAAGTAACTGAACAACACATCTTTGACTGCTGGTAAGATAACGAATTCGAAAATCATTCGCCTCAATCCCGGTCCCCGATCAACAGATCTCCGACAAGCCCCGCTATCCCTCTCCATACTGCCACGGTCGCGTACCCATTTGTGTCTCGCCGAATGAATGGGAAAGTTTTTGATGACTAAACGTACCATCATCATCATAGACATCGGATCCATCTTGTCCTCTTTTTCCTATCCGGACCTTCGATCTATTTGAGTTTGAAGGCGTTCTCGAATCAAGGGTCGTACGAGTTGCGAATCCAGAGTCGATACGTGCACTTGTACGGTAGGTTTCGAACAAAGCTGGAAAAGATGTACGGATAGGTGCTCTGGAGTTATAACGTCTGGAGGTCGAGTCGGTTCGGTCGGTGGCGAGTCGTTGGTCGTGTAGTGCAGTGCAGCTAGCACTCGTTCAACAAGTGTGAAGATGGCGGATTGATACTCGAGTGTGAGAAGTCTGGAGATCACAACGCGATATGATACGGCAGGTCGGCGTTTTCTGTTCTAGTATAGTGTGGTATGTATGTACGAATTTATCCGTGAAGATCAGTTGTGGTGGAAGTATGGCAAGTCACAGTGTCTCATGAGGAAGGAATCTCGCAGGAACCTCCCATTCCACGCCAATGTACTACCGTATGACACTACTGAAGAAAGGAAGTACCAGAACCATTCTTCCCCTTCACAACTGACCCTCATCGTCGTCATCATCGTCCTTCTGTCCTCCTTGCATTGGACACTGCGTTCGTATGTCATTCACATCATCACTAACCTCCTTTGTCAATCGATCCGTTGGAGACATGCGACTGAATCAAAGGACTTGGGGAGTTGCGTTTCACCTCCCCGCTTCGGACGTGTCGCGCGCAAGAGCTCAAGTCACATGAAACGAGGGGGAGACCCATCATCATAATCTCTCCCGTTCTATGACATCGGCTGATACAATCTGCATGTTCCTGTAATCTACACATGATCGCGGCTCTCTTCCTCAAAGACACATTCACTCGCATGTCATATACATGCCATTTGCAGAATTACAAACATCTATGGGAAAAGAATCCACAGTCGAGGACATGCTGAAGGATGTATCATGCTATGGAACAAGTTGCTTTGTGAGATACGTGACAAAAGAGGTTGATATCAATGTGAGAGAAAGTCGTGTACAAGAAATATGATGCGTGTGTGAGCATGTGCTTTGACGAACAGATGACCCGGAATGGAAACAGAATTGTATCGTACAAAGTGCAAAGAATGATGAGTCACCATGAGACAATCGTCACGTGTATCGTCGTTACTACTTTTCTCCTCTCATAACCTAAGGCTGATCGAATTTGACCAGCGGACTCGACCACTCGCTTCTGCTTCCGTTGTTGGCCCACATCAGACCACCCGCTCCTCTCACAGATTTGGGACCTCCGCCACCGTCCGAGCCTAGACTCCACCGGTTGGTATTCGTTCCTCCAGGTACGCCGGACGGTAATGCAGAAGTCGCAACTCCACTGATGCCCATATTCATGTTTATACCAAGGCCGTTGGTCTCAGATGCTACTGGTGGCATTTGTGGATATTGCTGATGCCATGTCATACTCGGGGGATTATAGACGTATCCAGGAGGTCCCGCGTTGGCGAACTGCGCAGGCTCCGGGTCGGCATACACTGGCGAGAAGATGCGGAGATCATAAGGGTTGTAGGGGATTGGGGTGTTGTGACTGTTCAGTCGACCAGACGCAGACGGTATTTGATTCACCTCGAACATGCTGGGCGGGTAAAGTGCTTGGGGACTTGGATTCGACTCTGACATGCTGATATCCTCGTAAGAATACGGTGCTGTCGACGGAAGTTGGTAGATAGGTGTAGCCATGTAGTTTGGATTAGGAGCGGGCGGGAATGAGAAGGAAATAGAGGGATCCTGATGCCGAAGGATAGCTTTGCGAGGAGCTCCATCCGCGCCAGGATGTGGTGCAGCCGCAAGAGAATAGAACATGAGATGCTAAGCCCGTGATGATCAGTGCCCGCATTCTCTGGAAGTCGAGCAACTCACCTCTGGAGGTACTAACTGTGGCTGAGCCTGACACTCATAGGGAGCTAGTAGCGCTCGTCCACCATCCCATTCTCCCTGCGAACCAACGATCATTTGTCCATAAGGAGTTATCGGGCCACTGTGAATTTGTCCCTGGTCCAAAGGGATGCCGTAGACGTGGCCAACTGAGCCTCGTCGCTCACGACTACTGTTGTCATCCGGCTGCGAACCCAATCTGGAATACTGCCGGTTGAGAGATGTAGACCTATTGAGCGACGAGTTTGAATTCTGATGATTCATAGCAGGCCTAGCCCGAATGACAGGCAGATTCGGCTGAAGACGTTGGGAGGACAAAACAGGCTGAGCGACATTTGTGTAGGTGGTCTCAACAGGAGTCTGGTTCGATGGGTAGATATCGACAGCAGAATACTTTCTCGAGTGGTCATAAACTTGCGGGAAGACGTAACTCGCATCGGCGGATGGATTGAAACGGGGTGGCGAAGCGGATCGAGCCCGGCCCATGCTTGATGATCCCGGAGCTATGGTGACTGGTGTAGTGAGTAATCTTGGGATATGTGAAGCCTTGCTCATAGAAAGCTGTCTGGCGTGTCGACCAGCGGCACCTCCTGGACCTCGGGATGTCATGAACTCGTCGAGCAGAGTCTTCCATCTTTGATATTCTGATATGTGAACGCCAAGTTTGTATTCGAGACCGTGTAGGAGTTCAGACTCCATCCTCTGTGAGGGAAAAAGAAAAGGTCAATGCTTGGGTACAGCATCGATACGAGGAACTTACATTTATTTCAGGTAGTGGTATGCCAGTCAGTTCCGCCCAAGTCGAGTTAGTGTAGGTGTTGCTAGAAGATTATGTCAGCACGCCATCAACATGATGACAGAAAGTTGACTCACTCATCAAGGTACTTGTTCGACAGCATCAAACCAGCGACGAACGGTCTCTGCTCACTTCCCGGTGTGGAGAAGAACTGATTATTCATCTTCAGGCGATAGACATACAGAAGCGCAACGACAGTGACACTGTGCGAGACCATAGTAACCTGTAGCAGGCGAGCGACGAACTCGCTGAATTGAGACGAAGGATGGACCATGAGGGGAGTGACACGAGGCGGGGGTTCGATCGTCACATCGAAAGGGTTGTTCGGTATCGGAGGGGAGTGAGGAGAAAAGGTCTCGGATGGCGATTGACTTTGATTTTGGAATTCACCATACCACAGCCAAACGACCATCTGAGCTGAAATGTTGTCAGGTGAGGTGCAGATCGAGTAAAGAGCCCGATGTACTCACCAACATATGTTGCTAATGGCGTTTGGATGCCAGGCAGGGCGGCTATTGACCCGGTCTTGGCCATGTTCATGTTCATCTTGCACTTCTTTCTCCTCTCCTTTGGAGACGATGAAGATGAGCCCAGTCTTGACGACACGAGTCTCTTCTCTGCTCGGCGCGTAGGATGAAGCTGAAGATGATCCAGACCCCTGCTGACAGGATCGCCACAAAAACGGTGGGGCCAGACTCCGTGAGTGAGCGAGTCGGTAGGAGACTCGAGTATCGTTTCCTGATCGCTCGCTGACCCGTCAACCGCTGATGCTTGGTCAAAGTGCAACGTAGGCGGTGTGAGTGGAAGGAAGTGTCGAGACGAGGAAGGGTGATCCGTACACATGTGAGCTGATACCGATTTTGATGTCGAGAGGAAGAGGTGACCTTGGAAGCGATGTGTACGCAAGGATGGGATTGTAGGGGAGATAAGTGAGAAAGAAGAAAGAAGTGAGTCGCAACGATGTGGGTTGGGTAAGTTCGCCGAGAACGCCTTGAGAGATATCCAGTTGAGTCAGGCGCAATCCTGTGTTCCCATATGACACAAAGCTAAGCTTATTCTGCTGGTATAGGCGGCTTGGGAATCGACGTCGACGTAAGCCGCTCTAAGCCGCTCTGCTTGTTCCCTAAACGTTGTTTGGGTCTGCTCTTTCTCACTGAGCGGCGTTCAGTCGTTTGTGAGGACTACGAAGGTCGAACGCAAGGGATGAAGAGGAGGGATTGCGTGTCGGATTGCTTGGAGTGTCGGAAGGAAGGAAGCTCTGACATTGTGAACGAGGTTAATAAAAGCACCAAAGAGTTAGGTGTGATGACGATGAGACACGGCATGTAAAGGGGGCTTAAACGTATGTGAGTAGCTGAGGGTCGGGCTGGATGAGAAGACAGGAAGACGTGAAAGAACAGGTTGAGTGGCAAAGAATGTTGAACGCAAAAAGTGTCAAACATCCGAATTTTGGGCGGCACAAGGGATTCCTTCGGTATTCCTGACTTTTCGAAACAAAGACCCGAACTCACCTAGATATCGCTATCCTACTATATGGATGACTTCCTCTTCGACCAGTGTCTTCCCAAGCGAATAGACGAGAAGACGCGACCTGCTGGGCCGAAAGGATTACTTGCAGTGGGCTGATGTCCGCTCGAAGGAAAGGTATAAGACGCTCTTCGAGTCGAAAGTGTGGGGAGAGGTAGAGAGAGAGGAACGAAGATGCCTGCCAGGATGAGACACAGCTTATATACTGGAATACCTGGACCTTGGGTGAGGTTGAGAGTTGCGAGGGAAAGCGTGGTGCAATGCGTACTTGATTGACTGACCTCGATTCGCGATTGTTATTGTTTCTCGTTTCTGGGGTAGAATCAAGACGTAGAGACGAACCGTGCCGACGGAAACGCAGCCCGATACCGAATCGTTTGAGGGTGATAGGTGGCGCGAGGAAAGGGGTTCGCCATTCAGGATGATAGCATACAGTCGCCAATCTTGCTCGAGAGATGGGAGTGATCGCCACCGTTTCGGTGTCTTGGATCCTTTGGAAATGTGCGCTGCCCCTGAGACTTGGAAGTCCGAGCGATGTCCGGTGTTCTGTGTGTATGTGTGCGAGGTGTTGTCACCTAATGAAATCCCAAACTCTCTATCCTCTGGAGATATCGATCGCAACAAACCAGTGCGACGCTTCTCTTTGCCCCGTCCACCTCGTGTGGTACATGCGTCAAATCAGACGCTTGTCCTCCACACCCAAGCGTCGTCCCTGTGTCGTCGGGACTCGCGGTTGCGATACGACTCGAGACTCTGTCGAACGCTCACTCAACCCGAGATAGCCGAGTGAAGGAGGGAAGCGTTGACGTAGGATCAAAGACGGAAAGGAAAGGGAAGAAAGTGCAGCGGTGCTGTGAATGCCAGGGATGATCACCGGACAATCGACAAAGGGAAGGGAAAGGGGCGATTGTTTCGATATGAGTTGTGACGTGTGGCAACAAGTGAACTGAAAGAATGGTGTCGGCGGTCAGTGCATGATCGGCTCGGATTGACGTGTATGCAGCTGTTCGAGCGGTGCAGGATGCAAGATATACATCCGGCTGGCTGAAACAGACAAAAGACGATCGTGATGCACTCACCACACTAAGAACGCCACTGGCCTATCCCGTTTCCTTTTTGTCTTTGTTCAGCCTCTATAGTGAGTGGTAGATGATATCTGCAGTTGTCGTAATATGTGGAACGGCTCCGATTTGTGTGATGATGATACCATGTAGCAGGATCCGGTGGACTGCACGGTCGTAAGGAGCCAGATCGATATCTGCTGACCGGACAATGGGGCTGAGACGCGCAGCGGAAGAGGAGGGAGGAGTGGGATAGCGCTTCCTTGACGGGATTTACGCTCGATTGATTGACACGTATGAGAATCCTTTCGCGACCTAATCTCAGCCTAGATGCCAAGGGATGGTGTAGTCGAGGACGCAAAAAGGATCCGCTTTGCTTGTCGTCTCGTCTCGTCTCGTCGGATGACCTGTGGCCAGGTCTTTAGGGCAGTGCAAGGGTTCGTATTCGCTCGAAATGGTGGAGGTGAGAACAAAGTATGATTATTATTGTTATCGATGATCGGCCCGAGAATACACAAAGCAAGGAAGGAGTCGATGCACCTCTGTGTGATAAACTATCGGTTTGGGAACAACAATAGTTTCCCAAGAGACGTGACGTTACCCCTCTCACCGTTGCGTCGTTGACGTTGGCGTCGGCGTCACTCACTTTCGCTACCTTTTTCAGAGGGAAAAAAAATCACTAGATGGTCATCGTCACCTGTGGGTGTATGTATTTTAAAGTCCTTCGGGCCCCCGGATCAATTTCAAAGCTTGCGTAATGATCGTTCTCAACCCTAAATGAGGTAAAGGGGAGACCAAAAAGAAGGGACCCATGTAATACCGTACAGCATGTATGTACCTTGATGTGTGTGGAACGGGGGAAGAAGGTGACGACGGGCAGATATGGGCGGGAGGGAAAGGGAAGATGACGGGGAACGGAGGTACTTTTGAAAATCCCATTGAGCGTGTACGTCCCACGTTACCAACAAAGTAGATCGTTCTCGTCGATTTCCATCGCATTTGCCACCCAAACCTACCAAAGCTCAGGGGACAAAAACACAAGAGAGTTGATCACAGACGTCAGTGATCAGGGGAAGACACACTTAGTGCATCCGTCCGTCGCATTTTCCCAGAAAGATGATGAAGCTCCAAAGGTCCAGAGATGCGAGGGCGAGGCGTGAGTTATCCTTGGCCGTAGATGAGTTTTCTCTTCCTGCCTGTTCGGAGCGGGCACGTTCCATCCGAAACCGAAAAGTCTGAAAGACAGAAACAGACGGCGAACCGTATCAATCAAACACAACTCCCCCACCTTCCCCCTCCAAAACGGCCAAGACACCTCATCCGCAGTTGCTCTACGAAAATGCGCGGTGGTGGTGCTTTACGCAGTGCAGCGAATGAATGAATCTACGCGCAGAGGTTAATCTGCTTTGATCAGACCAAAAGTACGTAGCCCAACACCCGGACAGTCGATCGGTTCTTGATTCTCGCGGCGACGGCGGACAGAGACCCTGTCCCCAATCAAAGGGTTTACACCTATATGATCGTGCCGAGATAGGGTAGTCAGATTAGGTGGGGCGCTTTGTAGGGTCCAGATAGACTACGGTATCGAACTGTGCCTACAATTGCATGATCACATCCTTTGCCCTCACTGATCTTTTTAGTGTTTTCGCACTTGCGATTACCCGTCCATTCGTCCACACACACGCACGCACGCACGCAATCCCATCCAACGATAATCTGCAGCCGACCGATGCAAGAGGTTCCTAACGACTGGCAGCCTTTCGAGGTAACAGAGTTCTGACACAGGTACTCAACCCAAAAAAAGACGCGTAGTGTTTTCGGTCTGTCGCACTTTATGGTCTACCACAGTGATCGAAAAACGGTAGCGGCATCTGTCACCAGCGGGACACGTAATGTCCGACCGTTAGAGGAGGCTGGGTGGCGGCTAACGAAAGGTGATGATGACGAGATATGTTTCAGAGGACAAAGGGGAGATGATGACAAGAGCAAGTCGAAGTAGTCATGCATTCATGAATTGCTGGAAATGCGAGTCCTGTTTGTCTCCAAGCTCGCAATCATGACTAGATCCGTCTGCAGATCCTTCCCGACCAACAAATGGTGTTCACCAATCCTCTCAAACCCAAACTTCCCATAAAACCGTCTCGCTCTGTCGTTCTCTTCATACACTCCCAACCAGATCTGCTCGTACCCCATATCCTTGGCGTCACCCATATTGTGCTCCATCAATTTCCTCGCGATTCCCGACCCATGATGGTCCACATCCACACTGAAGTATATCCGTTGGAGCTCGATGTACTTCGTGTATCGCGCTAGACATGGTTCGGTGCTCCTTATCCTGAGTTGACTGAATCCGAAAGCTGTTTCTGCCTCGTCTTCTGCTCCCGCCATTGATGCGAAGAAGAAGGTCGTGTTGTGATCTTTCAGTTCCGTTAAGATCTTGTCTACGGTATATGATTCTTCGACGAAAAGCTCGAGATCGGCAGGTGTACATGTGTGCGCGAATGTTGCGGTGAAAACAGGACGTCCGATCGATACGATGCACTCGGCGTCGGCGACGGTGCATTCAGCTTTTCGAATGCTGATAGCTGACATGGTCGTGAGTCGTACGCGGCCGTCTCTATGAACAGCAGCTCTGTGGGACAGCTCGAGGTCAAGCGGCTACATCGTGCGCGTGATCGATGATGGGTCAATGAAGTACACTGTGGTCAGATGTCATGATGAGCAAGTGAAGCGCTCTGCGGCAATTGTGATCGCCTGCAGCGATACCGTAGCACGAGTGGACTGAAGCGACCCGAATCTGGATCGACTCGATATCCCGTAATCTCTACATTCAACTCAATCACCAGTCATCGTCACGAACATATCGCTTTGTGAAGGATCAGAAGAGCCATTACCACCCTTCAGCAGAAGGTCGTATATGTATGAGCCCGGTTCATCCAGTGTACAGCGTGTTGTCCAGCTGTCGGCACTGTCATATGAGAATGCATCTCCGATCAAGACAGTTGCCTCAAGCCCTCAAGCCTATTTCTGTTATACCCTCATTCGATCCGCTTCCAATCAGTACTAGTCCTCTCGAGCTCCATCATATCGGGTTGCAATTGCTTTACGCTTTGGCTTCAGAGTGGCGCTTATCGTTAGACTTGAAACTGGTTGAGTCACTTTGGTGTGACGCGGGAGTTTTAGTCATTCCCATCATCATCATCGTCGTCGTTGTCGTCAAACAAGGGGTAAGGGCGACGATCACCCTCGTTTCTCGATCGCACCGAAAGTGAACAACACACTGCTTATTCGACCAGGGCCGTCAAAAGAGTACTAGCACCGTACTTGGCTGCGCTGCGCGTGTTCTGCCCCGCTGGTCCCAGACACCAACGGGACCTTTACTGTGCCTTCTGCCGCTTGCGCACCACGTAGACCCACTTCTAGTGGCTGGCTGGCTCCAACTCCAACAATCGCTGTGCTGTGTGCTGCGTTGTGTTGTGTTGTGCTGTGAGCTCTAGGCCCCGAGATCCGGCTCCTCACATTCGGCACATCGAACGACGTTAACAGGACCTGAGATACAGTAATCGACTAGTACGGCCGCGCAGTGCTGAAACCACGTACTACCATCATTCTGCAGAAGGGAAGAGGATATGAGACTTGCCTTGCATCTGCCAAGAAAGGACCTTGTCCACCCCGCTTTTGTACGTTTCGACGCGACATACCACGACATCGCTGCTGCGCGCCAGCGCCATGATGTTCAATAATATCATTGATATCGATTGTTGATAATTCTCACGGACACATTCGACGAAGATACTGGGACTACGTACCCGTTTACCCTGTTTTGTCTGGACGTATGACCGCCCCAAATTCCCATTCCCATTTCCCCCGTGCGAGGCATATAAGCATAAGTCCGCGCCACCGACCGCCACGGCGCACACGATCCCATTCCGCATGTGCTTGGCTTCCCACCACCAGATTCATCAAACAAAGCGAGGTGGCCGACGGGCGTCTTGGGTAAGTCAGTATAGCGTTGGCGTTTGGTAGATGAATCAGGGGATTTTAGGGGGGCAAGGAGAGTGCAGGGCACGAGCGTCATGTGTCTGGTACAAAGGTCGATGACAGGGTTTATATCTTCTTGATTAAAACAGTGAGTCGTGGAAAGACGCGCTTCTCCCTGAAAAGTTCATTTTAACATCTCATCGAGGTGACGGCCTCTACCAAAGCATCACGTCCTGCTCGGCTCTGATCCATCCATCGTCGTGAGGTGCTGTCCAGGTTCCAACCTAAGAAACGGGGACCACACGGAGTGAGGTCGATTTGAAGTACCGACGTTGTCACGATAGGACAGCACTGTCTCAGTCTGATCTACGCTTGTGTTTTGGCAAGTCGGTGACTCTTTGTGACGCAGCGCCCCGGTCATATCTGACTTAGCTTTCGGGGTACATTCACATGCCCGGCCGGACCATTGAAGGCGGAGAGACCAAAGGCACAGCATGTTCCCTCAGACTAACGAGAGAAGATCCTCGCTCCACATAAGCAATCAATCATGCCTGATCCCATCTTCTCTTTTCGCCACCATTATTCCGGTCTCCTTCATCTCGTCACTCGTCACCCGTTACCCTTGATCCCTTGACATGTCATCGCTGGCCCGTTTCAGGGTGTCAATAACCGCATCTCTTTCCTCACTATCCGAACTCCGGTACCTTTCTTTTGTCTTCATGACAGGAATAGGTCGTTCATTACAGGAATAGACCGTGGATTCCCATCAAACCGTTACAGGAACAACAACAATTCTCGTTCTCGTCCTTGGAGAATAAGGGATGATCTTACAATCACGGTACTTTGTTCCATGAGGATACACCACTCGAAGGAGAAGTGAGGTAATACGTGGCACGCAATGTACCTATGTGAGGAGGATCAGGGCGAACAGGGGGTGAATACAACTGACAATGTGACACAGGTGTCCGTTGACGTGAGAAAACACGTTGATTTCCACGTATGCCTTGATCTGGTATGTTGGGTGGCAGATCTCTACGGTATTCTGCGGTGTTTGATCTTCTGGAATCAGATGTCCGTCATTGCTCTGACCGGCCGTCGACCCTATGCTCAAATCTCTGAACGACAGGTGCATGGTACACTATCCCATTTGCTGCGTCGAGAAGTTCGTGATTTCGTTCTCGGCATGAAACGAATCCAAGCTCGAAGAAGATGCTGAGACAAGCTGCTCTTTCGCAAATTCAACTGGGTCCGCTGGTCTTGCTGACTGTTAAGATGTGGAGACACGCTCGTTGACATCCAAGATCTTTGATCGAATGATGTTGCTCATCAGCCGGTATGTAATGATATATACTCATAACCAAGTCTGACGACGTGCATGCGTGCACATATGTTTACGATACTGTCCTCGATCGGTACCTCTGATCAAGAACCGTTCCGCCTTCTCGCATGTCATTTCAACTCGATTGAACTCCCTCCAACTACCCTTCAATCTGCTCAGGCTGACTCTTTGTTACTCGAACTCGTCCCGCTTGTCATGCTGACTTCCCTGCCTTGGTAGCGATAGCTTTCTTGAGGAATGGTGCCAAGGTATTACTGAGCTCACGTCAGCATCCATCTTCCGTCTCCTATATCACGCAAGTATCACACTCACATCCAACTCTGATAGCACTGGTTAGGAGTCCTACCCTCCACCGCGCCTTCAAACACTTTTCTGCTGGGAGAAGCGGCTTTCTCGACGTGTTCGAAGAGCTGACCGAGTTCGTCGTTGGTCCAAGCCTTGGCTACACGAGGAGAATCGGTGTTTTTCGAGGGCAACTTCGACTTCTTGGGTGTCTTGACTTTGGGCTCGATAACGTTCTCCTCAGAAGACGATGGAGAGGCGGAAGATCGACCGTATGGCTTGCGTTTGGCATTGTTCGGGGTGGTCTTGGGGGTAGCAGGCATGTTGGCGGGTTGATTGCTGATACTTTGCTTGCATGTGAAATAGTAAAGAGTCGAAAAGGATGAGTGAGTGTACATGGATGATTTCAATTGGCTGATGATATTGTATGTTTCGACTCAGAAGCATCCTTTCCCGACTTGTACGTCATTGTGATGTGTGTGAAATGCCTTCTGCGTTGTCAAGGTAAGAAGCGAGATCTGCTGAGGCAAGATTCGGACATGTACACCGGGGCTACTTCGTGGTCAGCGTGAAAGCTGCGTCCGCACGCAATGGCAATCCCACCAGAGATCATTGGACAGAATGCCTTGCCGACGCGAAAGTGAACTGCATATCCCTCCCATCATTCTAATAGAGTGGTATGCGATGGCAGACTAGTCGCACGATGCATCTCACTCCAATGCGCTCATCTTTCTACACTGTCTCAACCGCCCCTCTCTAACTGCGATTCTCCTTGAACATCTTGCTGACTTCTGGTGCCATCGTTCCCCTACATGCCGCTCAGTCAGTCAAGCATACCCTCCGATACCCGCTTACTCGCAAAAGATACTCACCTCCAATACTGATACGCTTGTTTCGCGGTCCGGCCCTCGACAGCATCCGTCCATGCCTTCATGTCCAGCTGCTTGACATATTTATGGGCATGTCCAAGCAGTTGTGAGCGTTCTTGGTTGGTCCATCGTCGCTTGTGCTGAACAGGACGATTGGCAGGAGTTTTCTTCTGTGAGGTCTGGTGGCACGTAACAAGTTGAGAGCGAGCAAATGGTGGAGCGAGGGCAGGAAGAGCGATAGTGTCTGTTTGACCGGATGCTCTAAAGCCTCTGAAATAGGCGACCAACTTGCTCAAGAGTATGACGGACAAACTTGTTGTGTATCGAGTAGACATTGAGGATACCGCCCTATCGATGGAGAGGGATTTGGAAGTTTGGGAGGATGGAGAGAAACATGGAAGGATGTGCTTCTTTGTGTCTAGCGAGACGAGATCCTTCTTGTCAACCCGTTGTCAAGGAAGAATCCCAGACGCTTTCTCGTCTGTCAACAGTCGGAAGACGTTCCTCCTGCCTGATATATACTAATGCTCCGCGAGCCCGGTTGTGCATCACTGATAGCTTCTGTATCTTGTATCAGGGCGAGGAAAGCCGTAGTCCGTGTGATCCGAGAACATCTGTTCTGGAATGCAACGAAGCAAGCATCTGCAGCCAGACTCGAGCAGTTGAATCCTGTTGTAACTTGATCTTATCTACGGCTTGGCGATGCTAGACGCGGTGATACGGAAGCAAAATCGATCGATTCTATTCCACGTCATTTGTCCATACATACAGGTGCGATGACAGAGTTACCGAGCCGATGTTGTCGTTTCTGAACACCTTTTTCCCTCCTCTTTCTCTTCTTGATCAATCAAAGCACCCGCAATTACAGCTGATCGGAATCTCTGGCTTCTCTCGTTCCGCATCATAGAGTGATCACTTCGAGCTGAACATCCTGTCGACTCAACGTACCGCCACTCACCATGCCTCCTAAACAACCGGTACTGCAACTCCCGTCGCCCTCCCCTCCACCTCCCAACAATGATGCACAAGACCTTCTCATCATCCAGGATATAATGGATACACTGGACCAGATTCCACCCGAGATCACGCGCGTACACAGTGACCTGAATGAGCTTGGTGCTGTCCTATATTGTAAGCTTCATATCTTCTTTTGGTGTGCCAGCCAACAGAGAAGAAATGTAAGCTGATCAATGGGCGGATGCATCCTCGATAGCCACCCTCCTCAGTCTGGAGAAGAAGCTCTATACCCTCATCGATTGGATACAGGATCCGGATGTGAAGCCTGAGAAAAGATTCGAGCTTTTACAGGAGATTGCCGAAGAAGCGGCGAGATATAAGCTTGGGGGAGATGATAAAATCAGAGTAGCTGGCGGAGCATGTGACGGGGTGAGTATATTCCAGCATCTGCGACGCCATCGAGCCTAACTCCAACGATCGAGGGGCCCTCGCTGACCTTCTTGTTATTGTTATTTATAGATCATGTCACATCAACGGCATATCTCGAATCTCCTCGAAGCATCAACATTACTCAATCCCTCTCCACCCTCACCATACACCCAAACTCTCACTCTGCCATATCTTCAGCCTACGACGACATCACGACGAGCCGTCCGAGCTGCCCAGTCGCCTTTCGGTGGGAGAGGATACGCGCCATCCGCTGGTGGTGCAGGACCATCGGAGAACAGAGTTGGCGATACACCTACAAAGAAGAAGAAGAGTAGAGTGCAGCAGCTGGGTGCAAGGGATGACGATGAAACGTCGAGCGTGGGTGGCGACAAGGAGAAGAAGAAGCCTGTCAAGAAGCGGAAGCTGTGAGTATCGCTAATGCTGGACTCTGGAATGTCTGACTCATGATCTAATTATAGGGCAAATCGCGCTCTCTCTCCTACCGAGTCCGTCGCCTCCACCTCCGCGTTCACCGGTAAACCCGTTGAACCCCGTACCGCCCGTCAACTCGCCGCGGCTGCCAGCAAAGCCCGAAAAGCAGAGCAGGATGATGGGTCAGATGACGACTCAAGAGACGAACCTCGGCGAGGTGGCCTGCCTATGGCCCCCTCACCCTCGGCGGATTCAGTTTTGGAGCGTAAGGATGGAGGACTTGGTCTCGACATGGGAAGCAGAGAAGGATCGAACGTCGCTGGGATCGGAGGACGTAGTGCGAATGCCACTCCTGTACTCAGTCAAGGCGTGGTGCTGGATTCGAAAAATGGAAGATCAGCCCGAGGTCGAGGTGGAATCAAACGCTCCAGAGCGGATGATGATGATGAAGATGAGAGCGATGGTGAGGAGGACGAGAGTCTGGGTAAACCAATACCGAAAAGGACAACCAGTGGGAAGAAGGCCACCCAAGCTTACGATCTTGAGGCGGCCGAGCCGGAAGGTTTGGGCGGAGGAGATGAAGTGGATTCAAAGGTTTATTGCACGTGTAGAGGGTTCAGCTACGGCGAGATGATAGGGTGTGACGACGATGATTGTGAGATCGAATGGGTGAGTCACTGCTTCCAGCTTGAGAAGACTGGGATCTTGTAAGCTGACGAGTGCCCCCAGTATCACCTCTCATGTCTCGGCCTCGACAAGACGCCAGAGGGCAATTGGATCTGTCCACGATGTGTAGAGAGAAGGAAGAAACAGCCCAAGACAAAGAAGGCGACCAAGGGGAAGCACAGGAAGTGAGAGAGAGAGTCTTTCTTTGTGAGGTAGCTGAGAGAGAGAGTCTTTCTTTGTGAGGTAGCTGAGAGAGAGGACGCGATGTGTCACCTTGTATATCTTGTTTTGAAAGGAATAGAAGCAGATGATGTATGTAAAATTCGTCGACTGTGTTTGTTAATTGGGCACATGTAACAACAGCTGGGCCGTCGTACTGGTATCGGCCAAGGGCGACGGCAAATGACTCGCGTCACAATGAAAAGTTGGATCGTTATCTAGGTCGACCAATCCATGATTGTTGTTCAATTTATCTCTCCTTGTCACCAACATTGTCTGTTTCTCAGTGCCGTTCTCAATACGACCCTATTGGGCATGGTGACAATGACGATCCAACCCGATGAACTTCCAGAGACTGTCTTGATCGGAGTATTAGGTACGTCTCATTGTCGCAGCACCGTCCCAGACGACCTTGGACCACCTTGTTCGCCGCTCTCGCCATCACCTCGAGATCGTTCCCGCATGATCTTTCCCTCGGCTGACTGCTCAATCCTCACAGCACTCCAAGGAGCATTCATAGAGCATATCCATTATCTTCAAAGGTCAGCTTCGAGCATCAGCTCACTGCTCGATGATACAACAAGCTGATTCAGGTCTGAGGTCTTGGACAGACTTCGACCACAAGGTCATACAATCAAAGCTATCCCTGTCAGGAATGTGGAGGAGCTTTCGGTGGGTTGTGGTTCTGAGCATGGCAGACCAAGATAGCTGAGCTTGCGCCTTGCATTTCGCTGCTGCACATTCGCTCTGTCTTGTCATCAAACTATTTCTTAACGGAATCGAATCGTCATTTGGTCATCTTGACCCTCAAATGTCCACTGATATCCTGCTCATATCCCTACCCCTCGTCATTCTCATCCCGATCAAACCCCGACCTCTCAACGCCCGCCCTCGGCTTCTCCTCCCTCTCACACTCATATTCCCAATCGTAGCAAGTCCATGCCCTCATCATTCCCGGAGGCGAATCCACCGTCATCTCCTCGCTCGCCTCCCTCACTTCCGGACTCTTACCGGCCCTCGTCGCCTTTGCGCAAGATCCCCAAAAAGCAGTATGGGGCACTTGTGCGGGAATGATCCTCATGGCTGAGGAGGACGGCGTGGGCGGCGGGAGAAAGAAGGGCGTGAAAGGGTGGGGGGGATTGAAGGGTATGAAAGTGTGGAGAAACCTTTATGGTAGTGAGTAGCGATCCCTTGAATACTCACATCCCACGATGCCTCTCCGTTCTGTGATGATCCTCAGCTGACACTAGACACCATCCACCCCCAGCCCAACTCGAGTCGTTCGAAGCCCCACTCCTCATACCATCCCTGTCATCCCCATCCAGACCCTTCAACACCATATTCATCCGAGCCCCTGCCGTCCACTCCCTCTCCGCCTCGGAACAAACAGAGGTTCTCGCGACGCTGCCATCAGACCTGATCCCACCGCCCCCTCCCTCGGACTCGCCGCTGGGTCCGCCGAACCTCGATGATCTGGGGAAGGTCATGTTGAAACAGGGGAGGAAGATGGTCACTTCTTTTCATCCGGAACTGAGTGGGGATGTGAGAGTACATGAGTTCTGGGTTGAGAAATGTGTCTTGGGTAGATGATCTCGGCGTTCGAGGAAGATTCAGGTCAGATGGACGCGTGTAAGCGGGGATATGATCAGACGACGGGGACGGTAGATGGTCGGCTTAGGTCCGTCGCTTCGGGCTTGTGAGAAATAGCAGGTCGAGAACCAGAAAAACGAGTTGAGCGGGTCTCAACTCATCTCTACTCTCAAGCCCTTTCCCCCAGGTAACCGACTATGGGTTTTGGTTGATTGCCCTTCGCTTTTCAAGCGCATGGACCATCTTGTATATATGAGATAGAATGGAATGCTATATGATCGCTGATCGAGAGGGAATCCGCCGAAAGTCTAAAGTCACTGTCAAACTCAGCTTGGAGCTCTGACTACCATATCATGCCTAGCATACAGCGCCTGTCATCTCACCTATATTGGACGAGATTGATCATGATGTATACCCTTTGGTAGCAACCGCATCGCTCGCTCACATAGCCCAAAACCAGATCTCATTTCATCTCAGAGGGAGATCGTATCACGAGAATATATTGCTTTTTCTATATCCTCACCCGAAGTATCCATCTTCATACCATATCTTTTTCCATACATCTGCAATCAAGCAAAGACCAAACGTTGCTTCCCGTCTGATCGTCTTCTCACCAAGAGCGACCGTCATTCTACCCTGCTTATTGACACCACTGGTCGGTCAATCATAACCACCTTCCTACCTCGCCGCATCCTCTCACGCCTCTCCCTCCCTCCAAACCCAGAGCGAACGTCCAACATTCCCTCGCTCTCTCTTTTCTTCCTTGCAGCTCCGAGACCTTGCCTAGCCAATACCATCCTTCCGGGACATCCCAACCTGCCTCTTGCGTCAATTGATTCAACAGACTTTCCGCCAAGTCCACTTGTCCTGTTTGTATGTACAATTTGCTCAGACCGATGATGGCAGGAGGATGATCCGGTTTGAGAAGTAATGATTTCACAAACGCAGCTTCTGCAGAGTCCATGGACTCCGAAGGCGGCGTTTTTTGAGTGGATGGATGGTGTGAAGAAGATCCACCGCCGCCACCGACCATAGTCGGCTGGGCATGATATAGTCCCAGTTGTACCCAGACATCCGCGTTTTCGGGATCGAGAACTTCAGCTTCTTCGATTGCCACAAGACATTGTTCCAATTTGCCCCATCTTCGAAACGTGGCAGCTGACATCAACCAGAGATTGCTGAGTATCCGCGATTCGGCAGGTGCACGACCATGATCTTCAGGGGTCACTTGGGGTGGTGGGGGTAGAATGGTGTGCGACGAAGGGGCGTTTCGGAAATGAGAGTGGACGGCGGTAGGGGCGATTGACAAAGCGGCAGACGAGGCCGAGGCTGTTCGATTACGACCAGTAATTGTGTCTGCTGTGGACCAATTCATCGTATCAGTGACGCTGTTTTTGACAAAGACAATACATGTCACACTAGACTCACCACTCGAACCACCAACTACCATCCTCCGCACGCTATTAGGCCTCGACACACTGCCTCCGCCGCTTGGCACATTCAGGTGTCGAGACAATGCACCTCCTTTGGTCGACTGGCTTCGATCCACCCCATGCTCATCCACATCGCTATTCCCTTGGTCAGGAGGAGAAGAACTTCCAGGCGAAGAGCCAGAAGATTGAACGAAAACGGCAGGCTTCTCTAAAGAAGTCGCGTTGGTAGCGGTTGCACCTGCCGGATTGGACGTCGGAGGTTGAGCTGTTCGAACCCTGGTCAGCCGCCCATCCCATGCATCCATTTGTGTTTCGTTCTATGCTGGACTCACAATTGATCGTACCCTTAGTGATACCAACACTAACGAAGCTTCCGCCCAGGCCCCTCCCTCCATCCTCTCCTCCTGCAACGCTTCCCATAGCCGCAAGACTACCACTACTGGTCACACTCTTCATTCCTCCACCTTTCCCGAATCCCGGCGAATACCCAAGAGTATTCCGATTTCTACCGGATCTGGCAGAGAAGAAAGCAAACAGCTCTTGCTGCTTCAACATTGCTGCCTCGGGACCTTGCGTCTTCTCGATGACCACGTTGAGTGTCATACGTAAGCGAATGACATGTTCGAGGCGAGCTGACCGGGAAAGAGGCGTAGTGGAGGGTGGAGTGACGTCGAGATCGGGGAAACAGCCATCACGATGCAACAAGGGACGGGACTGGAGTGTTGCAGGTGGCTGGGCGATGCTGGGTGTCAGAGGAACGACCGCAAAATCTCTTGCTTCGACATTGGCATCAAGCACAACATCCCCGCCACCAAAACCGTCTTCTCCGGCGTGCAGCTCTTCATCCTCTTCCCATATGCTCACACCAGCTTCGCAAGCTTTAATCGCACTTTCCCAATCACGTTTTGCGGACAGTAATAGGGCAAGCAGATGCCAAGCTTGTAGGTTCCGCGAATCCAATTCGAGCGATGTCCTGATCGAGTCAATCGCCGTCTCAATGGAGCGTGCTTCAGCTTGGCAGTATGAGAGATGATAGAACGCTGAGGGAGTAGGGTTGAGTGAGGTTGACGCGATGAGATGGTTGATCGCTTGCGCTTGGTAATTCGGTCTCACTAAAGACTCGACTCCTAAAATTGAGTAATTGGACAGTTTAGTAATGGTCTACGATAGCGTTCACAGAACCGTCACCTACCATGTGCAGACATGGCCATCCTGACGATACCCTTGCATTCCTCTACTCGTGCTCTCAAACCATCCCCGACGCGGCTTTGCGCAACGACATCACCTGCCAAACTGGTGTACCTCCAGGCTTCGTCGGCCTCTCCTAAATCTCTGCAATATAATCTCGAACCTCCAAGAAGAGAGAGCACAAATTCCTCATCACTGTCGGCTTCCATCTCGGATGCTTGTGCCCTTTTCTCCTCGTCCTCGGGACTAGCTTTTTCTGCATCTCGCTTGATCTCCGCCGGAGGCGCCGCATGGTCGTCCGTTGGTCGTCGTTTGAGTTGGAGGGATACTTCGGGCTGTTGGGTCTCTCTCGACTTGAGAACAAGTTGGACATACAGCTCGAAGACACGTCGTGCGTCTCTCGAGTCGCCCACATCAGAAAGGAGATGTGTAAGATGTCGGAGTATGGATTGCGACTGGAAGGTTAGAGTCATAGCCCACCACAGAACGGAGATCACTTCTCGAGCAAGTTCCGCCGATTGCCCATAAAGTGCCACTGCCAATTCAGTGAATGATCTGACCGGTACATTGACCGAACCAGCTCTGGGGAAAGTGGTGGTAGCGGCTAACAATGTTCGCCCTTGCCGAATTGCCTCCACCGTCTCCTTCTTCCATAGGGCTCGGGCAGAAAGGGTGGAGGAACCTCCATCGATCAGGATCGGTTCTTGCGGAGCTGTCCCGAATGGAGGATGTGATGCGACCAGAGCTCGCAAGTAGAGCATCAACATCTTCTGCCGTTGGATGGGTCTGAAAGCTGATGGCCATGAGGCGCTGTACGAGTGATATGTCCGTAGTATTTGAAGACTTTGAAGCACGTTGCCGGGTAGTCTGGATGACAGTACAGCCGCTCGAGTCAATGCAGTGGAGATATGACGGAACACTTCGCGATTAGGATCGAAGGCCAGCTTAGCGGATGACGCTTGCGACAAGAGGTAGTTCGGAGTCGGTGAAACGAAATTGCTGAGCGATCTGAGAAGAGGGATTGCCGCGAGATACGACTGGAGGGCGTACGAGGAGTTCGAAGTGGATAATAACTCGGCACTGAGACCTGTAGTAGCGTCAAGACGTCAGGAACGAGCGCTTGCCCATCGTATTGGCTCAACATACCTTGCAAACATCTCGCTCGTATCCGTTCGGCGACTGCAGCATCCCCCTGGACCACGCCAGTCCGAGGATCTGTCGCCCAATCAAAAGTATCGTATAATCTTCCAGCTGATTCGTGAGAGCCAAGTGTGTGCAAATGGTACGCTAAGGTGAGTTTTGCGGACTGGGAGATGTCGGTCAGGTCAGATCGCCCGTACAGGCAGAAAGACTTTCACGTACTGAGAGTTCCGCGGACGACAACTTTCCGCTGTCAATCAACACTTCCAAAGCCTTTACGCCCTCCCTGACCTCATCTACACCATCCAGCGAGACACCCTGCCACCAGTCAGTCCCCTCTCCCCATGCAGCTGTATCATCGCTATCGTCCCCATCCAGATCTCCTGCACTCAAATAGGCTGCTCTGCTTGTCCCTGCTGAACTAGTCTCATTGCCTCGAATTGTGCTTCCCGACCCAGATTGACTTCCATCGAGAGAAAGCGAGTTCTTTTGTCGATGTCTTAAATGAGGATGTGGGATGTGGACGAATGATGATGTGGTGGTGCTATGTGAACCCGAACCGGCTGATGAGTTCGAAGATCCCGGTGCTTGATCTGCAGGGATGGATGTTGAGACGACTCGAGGCGATGAGGCGGAAGGTGGTGGGACGGTGATGAATCCTGATGAGGATGCATTGCTGTGTGAGGTCGATGAGAGGTAGAGCAGGGATATGTCTCGAACATGGTGTATCAGTGATGTATCTGGAGAGTGGGGCAACGGGGCGGGTCAGCACGTGTCTATATTTATACTCACTGTACGTCGTGTAGAAGATGAGCAGCGAGGACTGAGAGCGTGACTCACTGCCACCTGTATGTTTACCCCATTTGCGAACCAGTTCTCCCCAGCTGAGCTCGTTGCCTTTTGGATCCTGACCTGGCCTGGCATCTGCCCAAGCACCTCTCAACAAGGCAGCCGAGAGGGTAGCATTGTAATGCGCTGCTTTGGGACTTGCGGAGATAGTTGTGCCAGTCATGCGCGCAAGAGAGGGAAGAGCGAGAGATGACTGATCAAGAGAGACCGATGACAAGTTGCCAAGAGACGTGTGAGTTGGTGAGAATGCGATGTGAATGATAGAGGGAGATGGACAGATGGATATCAGCTCAAGTCGTCATTCAAACGGCAAAGACAAGGCGGAGAGATTGTTGCATTGGGACGAGCCTTTAAATGGTTCACCCACTTAAGATACCTCGTATCGACTCGCGATAACTGCAAGTTAAACTCGACATCAAAGTCCATCGCCATTCACCAGCGTTCTGACTTTTTCTGGCGTTCCACCAAGCAGTCATACATATAATAGAACAACAACATAGACCGGACTTCGAGCGGTCAATCAGAATATCGTCAACACAGCTTGGCCACTGACCATCATGGTCAACTCCCAGCCTAACGGGTACGTTTCTCTTTCTTGCCTCATTCTGCGTCGTCCCCTCATCCATACCAGAGACTGACTCTGTTACCGCCTTCTCCACAGCATCCCCGCTTCCACTACTAGAACAAATGGGTCATCGTCCCATTCGCACCTTTCCAAATCTCCTACTACCACCATCGAATACACCTCTACCGCACCTTATCCGCCTCCTTCATCGCAACATGACGTAAATGAGACTGTCCCTTCGCATCTTTACGACAAACTGCCCAGTCATCTGTTAGAAGATAATGGGAAAGGGGAGAAGGTGCCCGATTATCTGAGAATGATCTTGATGTGTGAGTGAGAATATGCTTGCCAGCCCGTCGAATAGGTTGACTGATCTGCTAGATCGCGCCGCATAGCTAAGGTGTATTCTGCGCCTCTGAATCTACAAGAAACACCGTTGACTTTGGCTGTAAACCTTTCTGCAAGACTGGGCAATGAGGTTAGCTGCGGTCCCGGCTCATTTTGAGCATTACAACTAATGTGGGATTTCTCGGTCTAGATCTGGCTCAAGCGAGAAGATCTGCAACCTGTCTTCTCGTTCAAGATCCGAGGAGCGTACAACATGATGGCGAGTTTGACAGAAGCGGAGAAGAAGAAGGGTGTCATCACCTGCAGTGCTGGTGAGCTACCACCACATTGCTGGGGACAAGACAAATACTGACGATGGTATTTAGGGAACCACGCTCAAGGTGTCGCCCTCTCCGGTCATGCCTTGAATATTCCTGCTATCGTCGTCATGCCCGTTTCAACCCCTTCGATCAAATGGCGTAATGTTCAACGACTCGGTGCTCAAGTGGTGCTTCACGGTCGGGATTTTGACGAAGCCAAAGCGGAATGTCTCAGACTCGAGAAAGAACGAGGACTCACTTTCGTCCCCCCTTATGACAATCCGTTCGTCGTAGCCGGTCAAGGTACTATCGGCATGGAGATCTGTCGCCAAGTAACCGACGCAGATGCTCTTGATGGGATCTTCGGTGCTGTGGGTGGGGGAGGAATGTTAGCTGGGATAGCAGCATACGTGAAACGAGTCGCGAAGCCAAGTGTGAAAGTGTGGGGAGTGGAAACAGTTGACGGAGATGCTATGGACAAGAGTCTGAAGAAAGGGGAGAGAGTTCTGTTAGATGAGGTTGGTCCATTCGCAGATGGTACAGCAGTCAGAATAGTTGGAGAGGAACCTTTCAGAGTGTGCACAGAATTGGTGGATGGAGTGGTTTTGGTCAACAACGATGAGATCTGTGCGGCGATCAAAGATGTGTTCGAGGGTGAGTCATGGAGGTAGCGCTGTCTGAAATCGTTTTATCTCATCGATATCCTGCTTCCTCAGAAACTCGGTCTATTCCAGAACCGTCAGGAGCCTTAGCTCTAGCGGGCCTCAAAGCTCATATCGTCCGGAATAACCTTGTGGGAGCGAACAAACGATTTGTCGCAGTCATTTCAGGTGGAAACATGAATTTCGGAAGGTTACGCTTCGTGGCGGAACGTGCGGAGATTGGTGAGAGGAGAGAGGTTTTGGTTAGCGTTAGGGTTCCAGAAAAACCAGGGAGGTGAGCGGAACTGATAATCATTCATTCTCTTACTCAGTGGATATCCGCTGCTTTTCCACTTTTCGCTCCTGCGTTCGAAATTCATGTTGCTGCCCAAAGATAGCAGCCACTAATGCCACCTGTCGTAGCTTCCTCAAACTTCACTCGCTACTAGGCGGTAGAAATGTTACCGAATTTTCATACCGATATTCCTCCGCCAATATCGGATACATCATCTGTTCGTTCATCCTATCCTCATCCCCCGCATCAGCATCTGGCCCTACACCGGAAGCAAGACAAAAGGAGATCTCAGAGATATTCGACAGCTTCAAGAAAGAAGGCATCGAGGCGGTCGATCTGAGCGAGGATGAATTTGCGAAGAGTCACGTCAGACATCTGGTAGGGGGCAGGAGTGGAGTTGAACATGAGAGAATATTCAGATTTGGTGAGTGAGATGAAAGCAGAACATTCGGTGGCAGGGTGCAGGCTCCAGCCGGGATGTGAACCTGCACCTGCAGTTGTGTTTAGTATGATGGTCGATACTGACGAGCCAATTCGACCCTAAGAATTCCCCGAAAGACCAGGTGCGTTGGGCAGCTTCCTCAACGGTATGAAATCAGAATGGAACATATCCATGTTCCACTACCGAAATCACGGAGCGGGTGAGTCGCTGTCGTCATTTCGAGATCTTAGGTTCGTCATGCTGACTTACGTGATAATGGTTTGATAGATGTTGGAAAGGTCCTCATTGGAGTTCAAGTCCCTTCTGGCGATTATGATGCCTTTGGTCAATTCTTGCAGGATCTGGGCTATCCGTTCGTCGAGGAGACAGATAATAAAGCCTATACCATGTTCTTGAGGAACTAGAGGAGGTCGTGGTTGTGAATGTGAATAGGATGTTGCATATATCCAAGCACAAGTGCAGGGGGATGGACATTGTATAGTACTTGAGGAGCCCATCATAGCATGCATGCACATTGCGTTCAGTGCAGCGAGAAGAAAACATGTTGAGTTGTTGAGGTCAGGCGACTGATGTTGTCCATGCGCGATAGGTGATTCAGGCCAAGTCCAGGATTGGGATACACCTAAGATACAATTTCTCCTTGATAAAATGTCCGCCAAGCAGTGACGATAGCTGTGATTGATCCTCACTCATGACCACCGTTGATATACTGCCATCCTCTGCGTACGAAAGACATCAGTATCAAGCCCCACTGCACTCATTTGAGGAAGGTCGACAATCTCTCACAACGGCGTGATCTCCCCTTGTTCATCCATGAGTCGATTGAAAGGATGCACACCGTGTAGATGATATGGATCGCGAACGGTTCCGAACCAAGCGTATCTGCTATGAACCACGATATCGGTCAGCTCTAGGCTCGGTCCTGAGATAGCAACGATGAAGCGGCGAACACTCTTGTCGTCATGCAGTGAGGCGCGATGCGACCATGTTGTGGGGATTAGGCTGCTGAACCACTTACATCACCCAATAGGTCTCATCGAGCCATTTGGTAGTCTGGCCTGGAGGCGACACCACTTATCAGCTTTCTTAAACACCTGCTGCGAGCTTGTGTAGCTAGAAGAGACGAGCACATACCCATGAAATCGTGGACTTGCTGTTGATTTTTCGGCCCTGGAACATTTGGATCAAAGCTCTATAAACAGCCATCAACGCCGATGAGACACCTCGAAACCAGTGATATTGTGGGTTCCGCTACTTTCTTGAGAACCACTCACCTGCATCGCGAATTCGGTCAAGAAGATGGGTAGTCGGAATGTATCGTGGTACATCTCCATCTTGGCTACGAAGTCTTCGAAAGTGGTCGTGTAGATATGGACGGCGAGATAGTCGGGCATCGTCTCCCGTGGTATGAGAGTGAAGAAGTTCTGATATGGGTATCAGTGAGGAACACCGAAATCACCAACGTGAAGGTATGAGGGAGATGTGCGAAGCCTCTCCTCGTCGGTCAAGCGGAGTAGGTGATGGGGGAGCCTAATATCCATACACAAGTAAGAAATTAGAAATGAACCCACCTTGAGCCATCCGACACTCCCAGCGACTGCTGGCGAGATGAGTTGCTGATCTGGCTCCGTACGCAGGCTCGAGAGTTTGATCCATCTATCCGCGATCAGAGGTAGGTGTGACCTCAACTTTTGACGCACTGTCGTACTGGTATCCTCCATGACTCACGCTTGTGCAGCTGCTTCAGGTGTTCTCTGCGCTGCAACAGATGCGTCTCCATGATCTATAATATGAGTAAGTCCCTAGCACGCGTTGAGAATCTCCATACAAGATGAAAAGAGTGATTCCTCCGAGAAGACTCACCTGGCTCATTGAATCCTAGAAGATACTTGCATCCAGGTTGGAGATCGTTACCATCATACAACAGGTCCGGTGACCAACTACGATACATCATTGTGAATCAGTTCTGGCAGGAAACATGTCCCGTCAGAAAGATGGGGGAAACAAAATCACAAGCTCACATCATGGGTATGAACTCGGCATGGATTTGAAGGTCTGGGGACGTGTGAGGGAGAAGAGGTCCTTTCCAGTGTTTGCTCCAGTTCCAATGCCAGGAGAGTTTCTGAAACAGAACAGTTCAGGACAAGACAAGACAAGAAACGAAGTTGAATGTCAGTGAGCTTGTGGTCCTCACAGCGGTGTACCGTATAGGGTAGGAAAGAACAAGGGAGAAAGGCTCACAGAACCAGGTTGGAAGAATCTGGCGATAGGATCAGAAGTTCCTTCTTGGATTGGCCAGCTGATTCCGGCCTGCAGCGTCGACACGACTTGAGTCCGTGGACAAGCTCAACAATATAGTGGTCAGCTCACCTTTCCCTTGCTAGCTGGATTGGACATAGCGAAGACAGTCTCGTGATATCCAATCCGGTTAAAAGAGAGATGTCGAAGTGATCAAGGGGAGAGACGGGAAGCGAGATTGTTATCAAAGTGCCGGGTTGACTTGACATTTTGGTGTCCGATCAAGCACCTTGATTCAGCTCAAAACGACCCGGCGTTCCGCTTTTACCAAGGAAGCGAGATATTGTGAGATTGAAACTCTCCTCTCAGCTCATGCTCCGGGCCTGACGTCGAAGGTATCTCGAGCCCTTGCTTTCCTACAGCTTGTGTCATCACCACCCACCACCACCAAGCCATCCATCCTCATCTGACTGTTCCATCCGTCCGGCTGTGGTGGAGGTCCAGTTACGTAAATGAGCTGTTCTTGGTGCGGAGCCCCCACAGCACTGTTCAAAACAACCATGACGTGTCTTTCTCCCTTCGGGTACCTTATCAAACGAGAATGGCCACGACGGTGGTGTTCCTCGTGTCTCTGCGTCCGGTTACTACTACTACTGCTACTACTACTGTGACAGCACCGTAACAAGCTATAGTCCATCGTATAAGCATCATCCCCATCTGACCTTCCGAGAAACATTCATATCACGGCTCATCAGGTATTTGACGACGAGAGGACACTGCGACGACTCCAACTGCATTGCATCGAATCGAAAGTGCCATCATTGTACTGTTCCTCACTCGCCTCAACGGCCTCAGCGGGAGGATCATACAGATTTGGGACGTGTCTCTGGACCAATTTACGCAAACCGACCGTCACCATATAATACGCGTAACTCGGTCATCACAGCACGACAATCACCATACTGCGGACGAACGACAGTATAGACCCGTGTCTTGTCCATGATTTAAAGATCGTGTCTCGTAGGTCTTCCCTTGCGCAACTGCACTGCCGTCACTTACACCTATCAGAGTGGCGACCGTCTTTGTTGATTTTGGGATACTCTCTGACCTCTTACCGCAGAGAACGACGGGATGGTCTCTTCCACCTCTGCGTCTGATCCATCGTCCTCCACTCCATCCCTCCAATCCCCAACCTCGAGCACATCCGTCCTTTCTCAATCGTCCTCATCATCGAATCCGAATCCTCGGTCGCATCTCAATCTCCCCCCTCCACCTCCCGCGGATCGCGTACCTCCTTCGAAAGGTCGTTCACAAGCTCAACCGGCCAATAACCATCAAAAGTTCAAGTTGATTCGGAAAGGCAAGGAGGAAGATATCAAGAGCGGGGATGGCGATGTCGATGAGGATTGGACCTTGGAGGGAGGGACAAGCAATTCCAGTGTTCTGATGAATGGGAATGGATATGGGAACGGAATGAGGGATGGTCAAGTTGCGGTCAGAAGTCCATCTCCGGATTCAAGGACGTTGTTCGACTCACAACTGACAGAAGTGCCGACAACAAGATATGACGCAGCAAAGAAAGAGAAGAGATCTAAAGGGCGTGGGCTGGTCAAGAAAACATCTCGATTATTCAGTCGAGACAAATCTGGTGACAGAGAACGTGAAGGCGACCGTTCAGGATCAGCGACACCTGCAGGTTCTTCATCACTCGGGCCAGGAAATGGAAGCCGACAAGCTTCTTACTCTTCGGTCACCTCAAACGATTCGCAATCGACAACAAGCGGTTCCTTTCGCAATAATCTTCCTTCACTCAATCGTCCGTCATCCAATCAATCTCGCACTCATTCAGTGAGAGAACATGGATCGCATTCTCGGCGAGCTTCACAAGACTCTCAGAGCTCATGGCAAGCTCCTCCTCGTTCTGTCCGATCCGGCTCGTCTTCTTACGACTCGCCAAATGACATTGGTGTACCTATCCCTCCACGTCAAGGCTCACAGCTTGGTGCTTCTGTACCTGGTCTATCACGACATGCGCTTCCCCAACCCGGTCCACAGCAGAATCTTCCTGCAGGTCCGCGCAGTGTCGATACATTTCCCACTCGAATGTCGACTTGGTTCTCACATCTTCTCCCTTCATCCTCTACTGCCTCCATCACAGAAGGCACCGCATCTTCGTCATCAGCTGAATCAGCAAGCCAACTTCCCCCTTCCCCGATTCGTAAACCCCCTTCCGCAGCGGCATCTTTCCTTAGCGCTGCGAGACAACGAGCCGTTGATGGAGTACGACATCTACTAGATTCGGAAGCTCAGCCCGATAGATGTCCAGATGCGATCTGGGTCATGGGTGTCGAACATCCAGGCTGGAGACCGAGCACCCCGCTCAAATCCCCTCCGGCCAACGGGACGTCTTTCTTGCCAGATATGACGGACGATAGTACCTTAGAAGAACGAAGAGAATCAGGCTCCTCAGGTCGACCTTCTCCTCCCAGTAAACAAGATTCTACTGGGTCCCTCAGACCAGCAGCATGGCCACGGAAGCCGAAAGAGGTCCAATCGGCTTCGAATACCAATACATCGGCTTCGTCCCCTCCAGCAAAAAGTTTCTCCAATCTGTTCACGGCATCAACACTCTCACTGGCATTACCCTCGTCCGTCGCAGGAGGATCGCCCAGTAAGGAAGGAGATGGACGCAATGGCATCGAAAGTCCCAATAAGGCTAAGAAGGATAAGAAGGAGAAGGAGGTTCTAAAATGGCCGGATCATTGTGGGTTCGCAAAATTTTTCATGATATGCGGTCTTGCTGACGCGTCATGAACAGTCTATGAAGACTTCCGATCAAGGGTATGGTGTACTTACAGAGGGCAGTATGCCCCCATCTTAACCTTGCCGAGCTCTCTCCTTATCCCAAGTCCCGAAACATACTTCTCCGCGTTTGCCGTTCCTGCCGGCCTGTCCTCAAATCCACCTGCCGCTCAACCACCATTCGCCAGTCCGCTACCCTCCCGACCGTCCGCAGCTGGTTGGAGTTGGTCGAAATCTGCCGAAGAGCGAGGGTTGACCAGTGATGCGGGATGGGGTTGCATGCTGCGCACTGGACAAAGCATGCTCGCAAATGCTTTGATACACTTACGTCTAGGAAGAGGTGAGAAGCAGCGTCACCCATCTGGGTAAAGGAACTGAACTAATGTTGCTGTCAGATTGGAGGGTCCCATCACAAAAGCCCAATTGCAAACCGATTTCGAAGATTGAATTAGCGGAGCTGGAGAGCTACGCTGAATACGTCAAAATCATGACCTGGTTCTTGGACGATCCAAGCCCTCTCTGTCCTTTCAGCGTCCATCGTATGGCCCTGATAGGCAAGGAGTTGGGCAAAGAGGTTGGAGAATGGTTCGGTCCCAGTACAGCTGCTGGAGCATTGAAGTAGGTGGTCTCTCGTTGTCTCTCACCTATGGCTACTCATCTAATGATGACCTTCACAGAACACTGGCAAACTCGTTCGGGCTGGGGGGTCTTGCTGTCGCTACAGCCACAGACAGCATCATCTACAGGTCTGACGTATATGTGGCATCGAATCTACCCTCGGACGGCTGGGATGGTGAGGGCAGTGTACCCAAGCCTCGACGATCTTCCGCCGTGAAGAACTCGACGTGGGGCGACAAGGCGGTCTTGATCCTGGTTGGAATCAGGTTAGGTCTCGATGGGGTCAATCCGATATACTACGAGAGTGTCAAGGTGAGTCCAAATATTTGACATCCTCAAAGCACTTACGCACATCGTGGCTGACTCCCCTCTCAGGCCTTGTTCACATTCCCTCAGTCTGTCGGCATTGCCGGTGGGCGACCTTCTTCATCATACTATTTTGTTGGATCACAAGCCAATTCCTTGTTCTACCTTGACCCGCACCTGACTCGTTCAGCTGTACCACTGGAAGTCCCTCCTTCTCCTACTCCTGGCTCTGGCTACGACGGTCACGACGTCAGAGTCGACGCATCAGAAGGCGTAGAAGAGGAGGTGGTCTTGATCGACACACCTCAACCGAGTGCCGCAGTAAGTGCAGGGGCGAGTGGTCGTACTTCGCCACTTCAGATATCGTACACTTTCGATGTGGTCGATGTGGACGAGATGGAAAGTGGGAGTGATAGCGATGCTTCTCTGGCAGATTCACCTTCTGCTAGAGTTGGGAGGGGGACGATCAAGAAGGCGGAGAGTGCCGCGCAGAAAATCAGAGCGTCTGCAGGATCTCCGTCGCCTCGACCTGATGCGGCGCAATCTCCCGCGCGAGGGCGTCACCAAAGCCTCAACTCGCAGCGAATGGACAGCGCTTCTGAGATGCCAGAAACTCCGCATGCTCCAGCGGCTTCACGAGGTCAATCGCACAACTCCGACCCGTTTGACCTCAGTCTTTCACCAACTCCTCGAGCCTCGAATTCTTCCTCAACACAACGTCATTCACCTATACCAGTCAATCCAGAGACGCTTTGGTACGTGAAAGCGTATCCAGAGAATCAGCTTCGTACATTCCATTGTGAAAAGGTGAAGAAAATGCCCCTTTCAGGTCTGGATCCGAGTATGTTGTTGGGATTCCTGTGTAGGAATGAGAGTGATTTCGATGACTTCTGCGAGCGGGTTGCAAAGGTGAGCTTTTTGACGTCCTCTTGTGCCCGTCTTCTGCATAACCCGGCGACAACTGACCCGTGTCATTCTCCCAGCTTCCTCAGAAGATATTCACAGTACAAGACGAACCCCCGTCATGGGACGAAGATTACGATGCCGGACTGGAATCTGTCTCCGAACCTGATCTTTCCGCTTCATCATCGTCTCATGGTGGTCATAACGACAACGCTATGCCCACTCATCGAGATATTACCGTGCCTCCTCCAGATTCGCTAGCTGGATATGACGAAGAGGACGCACTGATATCGGCGAGTACGACAGTAGATGCTTTAAACATCGCTGGTGAGGTGAAGAAGTTGGGTTTGGAAGGTGAGGGGGAAGAGGATGATGATCCGTGGATAGGGACCACGCCTGCTAGTCAAAGACCTGTATTGGCGGAGCAGTCGAGTGCAAGTCCTGGAGGCGATATATCACCATCGCCGATCTCAGACGAGCCAGTGAGAAATGGTGAGGAACAAGGAGTAGATATGAGATCACCACAGAGTTTGCAGGGGAAATATCCTGCGGCTCCCTTACCACATCGATCGAGGACTGAAAGTTGGGTGGATCCGGGGAGAGGGGGCGAAGAAGCGCCGAATGGGGATAGTATGCTGTAGGGAGATCGCAAAAGTAGCCAGGCGGGCTGGAAAGCCCGCCAAGGAAGCTGCAGCGTGTGCGTAGATGGTTGAGCTCGGGGAATAACGACTAGGGAGTAGTACGCGAGCAGTTGGCTTTGCAAGAGAAGTGATCGCACATGGAGAAGAGTCGGGAGCCATTGGACGAGGAGGTATCTGGAGCATGGTAGATTATGTTTTCGTTCGTATCAATTGGTACAAGCGTGATGTGTATGATGTGGTAGTTGGATATACAAGTTGTTTAGAATCCGATGTAAAGCATTGTCTTGAGCATGGGCGCAGTGGCAGTGATTGTCTCTGACATTCGGTTGCTGCAAAAAATTTAAGTGCAGGGGCATAGTCATATCATGTAAAATCGATACAGCACCCGCAGCAGAGCATTATGGTGGGTGAAGTCTACGATTTTTTTGCTCGCACTTCTATACTACTCTTCTCTCCACCTACCGACCACAGCACCGCCTCAACAGACAGACATCAGACTTTCTCCTCGGCACCGAACACTTCTCCTCCTGCGTCTACGTAATCGTCTTCCAGAACGATCCTATCAAGCCACCATCCCGATCTCCCATTCCAGAACTGTGAGGTCGTGATGGCCCGAAGACCATTTCGGCATCCGTACAAAGCGATAGACGATGTGAGGTGGAGGTTGAGTAGGGTGAGACAGAAGATGAGGATGATGTAGCTTAGCGGCAGGAGGGCTTTTTTGAACGCATGAGGGGGCGGGGAGGGGGGGGAGAAAGGTTAGCGGCTGTTCTGAGCGAGTTGTGAGGACTGAGGAGGGGGCTGCGAGGCGAGGAAACATGGCAGTTTAGGATGAGTAGACGATTTAAACGTATAAGAACGATGATGAGGGCCAGCGGAATGGGGATCATAGAGCATCGTATGTTGATGAAAGTTAGGGGAGATATTCGAGAGTGCCGGACAAGGGTTGAGATAGGGTCAACCGAAGAAGAAGAAGAGTCGAACTTACCAATCTTGATCGCCAGATTAGCAGAATAGATATCCAGGATCAGACCCGCTTGTTGATCCCTTTGTGCTGAGATATCAGTGGACGATCAGCAATCCGACTCCCTCTCTCTCTTTAAAAGCCAGCTCTGAATTTTCGATTCCAGACGTTGCTCGTTGCTCGTGACTTGTTCCCGTGAACGAGATCAAGATCCCGATCTTGCTAATGAAAATTTCTTCTCCCGACTCGAATGAGATCGCTCACCTGCCCAACAACCCAATATCACCCACCCACATCCCAGCTCCACCCAAGTCTTACCCAATGCCACCCGATCACCATCCGTACGATCTACTGCTCCATTCGGAGCCTGCCGAGCGGGTCGAAGCGATAACGTTACGTTCCGATCTGCGGCTTCGAGGAGGGAGAACATGATCCACAAGAGGGTCAAGAAGGTGGGTGCGGATAGCGTTGAGAGTGAGCGTGACCCGGGTTTGGGCATCGGCCGGGATGATTGGCTGTTGACGATTTGGGCTGTAATAATTTACGAGCGAGTAGGGTCGGGGACATCGGTCAGTTCAGTGAGTCGAGGGTCATTCCCCAACGTGACAGGCAGGCAGACAGGAAGAGCGTGACAGAGGGAGAGAAAGGGAAAGGGACAGAAGGGAGTTCGTTCATGCGGTGACAAATTCCGGTTGATCCCGATTGACGACACTGTACAGTACTCGTACAGTATATCATCTGACTGACCGAGGAAGCAGGACATGACAAGTGCGAGTGTGACAGAACACAGATAGTTTCTCGTCGTCACTGCCCTTGCAGTTCCGCACAAGAAATGAAGCAACAGTGAAGCACAAGGCGGATCGCAGGGAATACTCACGCATCTCGATGATAGAGGCCGATAGGAGATGATCAAAGATCAATAAAGCAGAGACGAGCGTCGTCTTGAGCCCCATGCGGACAGAGTGGAACGTCGACATGGTCGTGAAGGGTTTCTTCAGGTGATAGGTGATGATCTGTTGCGTTTCGTTTCGTCTCGTCTCGTCGTGCCGTGTCTTCGTCCTTGCGGTGTTGTTCTGTATGTTGTTATCTCTCGATTGCAGAGTCTGGTGTCATCAGTTGGGTGATCGTAATGTGTTTGACCGTTCACGGTGCTGGTTGGATCGGAAGTCAGTCAGCCGATGAGATGAGTCGGGTGAGAAGGAGAAAGGAGATGTCAATCGTAGATCAAAGTCGCGCGTCTTTATATGTCAGAGGACCCGAACGTCCACACACCCACATAGCATCCCTCCTCTCTACCTCGTTTCATCTTTTCTCGGTCCGTCCGCAGGACAAAAGGGGGGAGGCAACGGGTCAAAGCGCACATAAACAGAGAGGAAGCACAGTATTTCCTCATCTTCCTTTCTCCCTACCTTCTTTCTCCCTCCTTCCTCTTCAGATAAAAGACAGTGACATGTACATGTGTCTTGGAGAGGTGTATCGTTCATGCATTCAGGGCAATAATATCATGAATGACGATGAACAATAATCAATAATATGTTGAAACAATGCGGATTTCCCTCCATTGTGAATTTGTCCGAGACATTCTGAGACGCGAAATCAACCGTTCATCTCATACATTCTCTTTTGTTTTGTGTTTTGTGTTTGTGTTTGAAATGAACAGTACGACTATCTTCCAACTCACAGCATGCCCAGTGGTTTGGCTGTATGTTAATGTGATATCACATTCCCACAGGATCTTACAGAGCTTTGATGTCCTCCTCTTGGATGCACGTCGATGAGGGCAATTGCAGTCTCCACTATACCAGCGGTGCATGCTCGCTCGGCCGTTTTCACTCGTCATCATTGCATCAACACTATGTCGTCACGGGTAAAGCAGATCGTCAAGAAATACAATCATTTGATAAGATCGAACAGTCACAGAACGGCCAAGTACAAAGTCACACGTTAAGCCTTCCCAACCTCGCCCTTCCGACCCGCGCACCTGAGAGAGCGCATCTACCTTCCACCTGCATTTATCGTGCCCGTCTGAAGAAGACTCGGACCATGATCGCTCCTACTCCCACACCCACGAAGAACAGATACGCCGGCAATTCCCTCACTCTTCTTGGTAGACCGTCGTCATTCTCGCCAGACCCAGACGCGCCGAATCCTAACAAGTCCAAGATCGAGACTTCTTTGACGATCCGGTTCACTTTCGTGGCCTCGTCACTGAAGTCGTCGGTTTTTGATAATGGATTCAGGGGTGAAACGTGATTTGCTTCTGACGATGGTGGCAAGGTAGAGACAGCTTCCAGCTTGTGTTCCAAGTCCTTGATCCTCTCCAGCAATTCCTCCATCTTCTCATCGACCCCTTCCCGCCCTTCCCGACTTTGCACGCTCTCTTCCCTTGTCGACCGCTCATCAAACACATTTTGCACCTTGCTCGGTCTCAGCGTGACTCTCCTCGCAGTGGTCCATCTTGATCCTTCCAGCTCTTGTTCTTGCCACGCTTTCGTCCCCTTCGCAGGATGCATGGATACTTCGCCTTCACCCTCACCCTCTTCTTCGTCATCCGCGGCGGACAGAGCGATAGACCTCACAGTTGGGTATCTTGGTCCGTTGTCTCCCGGCGTCGAGCGACTGAGTGTCGCGGAAGGGTTTGACCCAGAGATTACATGCTGAGACATATTAGACATATGAGGCGAATCACAGGCGGTCCTACCAGCGATGCTGTGTGCTTTCGAAGGAGTCCTTTCAGGCGAAGGTGTTAGGATGCCCAAGGCCGCAGTATTGTACTGGGCGGTACGTTCCGGGGTAGGGGTGATGGCGAACATGCTTTGGTCGTGACCTTCAGGACGTCGTGGTGTCGCTTGTCCGTAAACTTCTGTTGTCGATGTATGATCTGGAAAGGCGGATGTATATGGAGGAGGTGGTGTGAGACCGTCGGAAGAGCCTGTGCTTTGGGCAGAGGCCGAGGAGATAAGAGGTGGCGCCTTGATCGTTCCACCCCTTAGCTGATCCTTCTCCTCCTCTTGCTCTTCTACTTCGTTGCTCACGTGGTCAAGTGAAGCTTTCTCAACTCTTGGACTGGATTCCACGTCGGCCAAGGCCCCCTCTGACGAAACATCAGAGACCTTCCTCACTCTGCCAGCCTTCTCCTCCCACTTCTTCCATCTCTCTCCTACGCTCTCACCTGTCAATTGCGCCCTCAGTCCCTCCACAGCTTCCTGTCCCTCTCTCTCATCTCCACTTGCACTAGCATCGGTCTCAGAAGCCGAGCTTCTTGCATCCAGGGCGATCACCATCTTCTTCACGCCTGTGACACCCTGTTCGTCTTCCTCGGACACCTGCTCGTCTTCTTCCATCAGGATCGAACCCGCCCCAAATGAACCGTCCGCGTCGGCAGTGCTCGCTGTGATCAAGGGGAAAAAGTGTGAGTCATGTCGACCTTGAAGTGAGTTCCGTCTCAGTTTACGACCGATCGATTGAAGCAATGGTAGGAAAGGAGGTGGCCGAGTAGTATTGCTGATCACATGAAAGAGAAAGAGAACCAAAACAACCGGTCAGTCCGGCCCAGAACATGTCACAATTGTAGGTTTCACTCACCCCCAACCATCTGCGCTGCCTCGCATGAAATCCCTGCCCGAGACCCGTTGCTGTAACACCCAAGACTCGATGTCCTTCACCAGAGGAGCGGGCAAGGTCTGGCCGGTCCCATCTGGTCCTCCTGTGCGCAGTGTACTCGCGAGGTATTGGGCAAGTTCCGAAGGAGTCCATTGTTTTGGGTTGAGCTGGATGATAGCGTCAAATCATATTAGTAATGTCATAAGTTGGTGGACAAGCTCGCAGGTTCCATTAATCGCAAGAGTTGCAGATGTAGCTCACCGGCAGCTCAATCTCCTTGACTGTCTTCTTTCCCTGCGTTCCTAACAAGAAGTCGGGCAGTGTTCCACTCCTCCTCACACCGGGTCTCGAAGGACTATCCAAACTTCTCCTTCTCTCCTCTTTCTCCCTCTCTTTCTGCTCGTCGCTCTTCCCTCCCTGTCTATTCTTTGTCCCACCACCAGGACCATCGAGGACGTAATTCAGACTTCCCATACTCCTGCTGGAACGATGACCGCCGAGAGAAGAGATCGGTTGGACAGGACTGGAATTGGATCGAGTCAGGATCGAAGAGGAAGTACTGTGGATCAAGTATGGGTGATAGTTCGGTGTGATGACAGCGTGTTTTGGCTTGTGTTGCGGATGCGAAGGAGATGTGATGGGTGTGGAAGGAGAGGGCTGAATGGATGTGGGTGACATTATGGGTGAGGGAAGGGCTGATATTGGGAGATAGTCTGGCAGAGGGGATGTGGGAAGCGGTGAGAGATGCAGAGAAGGAGTAGTGTGAGATCTGATGAGCATGGTTGTCAGTCTCCGTCGTCGTTGTCACCTTTATGATGAAATGAAGGCGTCCAAGTTGGCGAAGGCGGTATGGTCAAGGAAGATGGATGTCACTCAACAACGAAAGAGGGCAGTATGTAACGATGAAGACGCTCAAGCCGAACAGAAGGAAGAAGACATCCCAAGACTCACAAATGTAGGATGATATCTCCTTCGCTGTTCACAGCAGATGGCTTCCTCCCCAAGACTCCACTTTGCCTTTCACACCCTATATGTGAAGAACGTCAGGAGATGAAACGGGGTTGCCACCGTTCAGTCTAGATCAGATCGACCACCTGAATAATCCCCCGGACCTGGACAGGGTAGCCAGTGCGTAGTCGTCCGCTCGATCAGGATCAGCCGTCGATGTTGATACCTCTCTACGCTGAGGATCCGGCAGCAGGTGGTACGGATGATTGCGCTCAAAGTGTTGATGCCAGAGGGTATGTCAAGTTCAAAGGTTGTTGGATGATGGACGAGACGAATCCGTGACTGACGCGCCTTTCTTCAGTTGTTTGTCTCAGGTTGGTATTTTGATTTTGCCACCCAGATCGACAAAAAGACCAAATGTGGCACTTTGGCACTTTGCCTCTACGATATTGCACATGTATGGTCAGATTACTAACTTATATGTCAATGGTATCGCTTGTACAACATGATCTGGAATCTAATCCACATGATCATTCCAGACTTCAACGTACTCCCTAACACATCTTGCCTGCGATCTCTTCTCCCAACTTCTTCACCTCCTTCTTCTTCCATTGTCTAGCCTTCTTCTCAATCGTCTCCTTAGCACCAAGCACCTCTAACATGGGCTTGACCGTTGATTCGTATCCTGGTGAAAGGTAGATCACTAATCCTAATGCAGCCAATAAGCGATGAGCTGAGAAAGAGTTTAATCAGTATGCAATTCAAGCGATGTGAGAACCAGAACGTTGTACTCACCGACATCCTCGTCGGTCTCCCTGCCTATTCCTTCGACTAGAGCACTAATCATCTCAACTTCCCAGTTCACCTCTGCTCTCCCATCTTCATCACCAGAACTGGTCTGCCTCCATATTCCCATGTTAAGACCAACTCCTGCTGCTGCCGTCCTCACTCCCACATCTGGGTGCAACAGACTCTCCACAAGCACAGAAATCATTTTCTCCTGAACGTCCGAATGGGAGTCATGTGCTAATATCAGATTCGCCAGTTCATGCGAAGCGAGGAGGTTCGTGGCGAAACGAAGGACAGTGATGAGGAATGGTTTGGGTGTCGAGTTTGATTTGGTCGTAAGAGTGGTCGACGCAAGTGAGAGGATGGTCGACACAGGGTTAGACGTGGAATTTGACTGAGCAGTAGGTGAGAGACGTAATGCAAGCAATGAAGCGATGGGCGGCTTGGTGAGCCCAACGCGCCACAAATCGATGATCGGGAACGATTCTTCCGCTTGGACCGAGTCGAGTAAGGATCCTGTAGCTCTAATCCACTTCTCGACCATTGTCTGAAGTTCCGCGTTACTGAGACTCTTCTTCCCTTCCAGATATGGCACCACCTCCTCTTGGGTGACCCGCAAATCCTGCTCCTTTCCTTTACCTCTGAGGAACCCTTCTAATTTACTGATCAATGCAGGAAACGCCGGTACGACGCTCGCGGTGATCGGTTGTTTCGGCAAAGATCCGATTGCGGGGAGGTAGACCTTCCTATGCGGATGTGTGGGAAAACACTCTTCTAAAAAATTCTCCACCTTGATTTCCAGTTCTCGCTTGGCTGCACCTTTCAGCTCGTCGACCCGCTTTCCATCCTTGAAGAACATGAACGTCGGGGTGGCATGTACGCCGTATCGAGAAGCTATTTCTCTTCCCTCTCCGATCCCTAGCTCGATTTCGACAAATCGCGCTCCCTTTGCCCCGTAAGTTGTAGCATGAGATGCGGAGATGGTTTCGTAGACCGGCTTGATCACACGACATGGAGGACAGCTAGGCGTGTTCGTAAAGTTGACGACGACTGCCGGATGTTGGATGAGGATGGACTGAAAATGGGCAGAAGACGACACCGCGATAAGGGGTGAAATCTCAGGATCGAGAGCTTTAGGGCCGCCGCTTGCACCAACGGCAGGAGTGGTGGTAGATGATTGGGCATTGCCCGCGGCTTGGGCGGCGACGGAATTGAGCAGAGTGGATGCGAGGGATGGGGTGGCCGCACCAGAAGCAGGAGGAGTGGGTAATCGACCTGGTCCAGGGATGGGTCGTTCGGAGGGAGCGGTTCGTCGGAACATCGCATCGATTTGGGGTTTCATTGCTTGTCCGAAAGGTGTCGACAGGAACTCGGCGGGGAGATCTATGGTGTGTTTCATCAGCTTTGACTGCTCACACCACCTCGCACCTCCTCAATGCTAGCGCAGAAGACCCTTGCAAACGCTGATGCCGGGCACAAAGGGATAAAGCAGGAATGGGACTGCGCGCCCATGTGTGATGATGGAAATACTCACCACTGATCCAACTTGGAATGTCCTGGCCTGTCAGAAACCCGACCAAATCCGCCGAGAAGTGATTGCAGTTGAATTCTATCAGATGATATTTCGTAGGCGTGTACATCTCTCCTAGACTCCGCAGATACTCATTGAGCGTGCTCTCGTCGATATGAGTTTCGCCAACGTCAATCATGTGTAAAGGCGGACCGTGATGAGTGGTTCCAGGGACTGATTCGAGGATACCTTGACCGTAGAAGATCTCACGACCGTACGCTACTACGGCTGTGTGCCTACGAGAAAGCAGTAAGCCATGTCAGCTTCAGCAAACAGAGATGGTCGAACCCAGGTGAAGCAGAAGTCAGGCCGAAAAGCTCCAATGCTAGCCAGAGTCGAGCTGGATTGGAGTGACAAACAATCCGCTAGATGACTCACCAGATCCCATCGATCTGTTTCCCAGTCAACATCAACGACATGCTCTTCGCCATCCCGTGCGAGAGGTCGTAGACGTATAGCTGAACTTTCGACATGCCTCTTTAGGTGAACGGACAAACTCGATATGCTAGTGGGAGAAAGGGGTTCTATAGGATCTTCCAATCTGTTCAGGAGGAAGCGAAAGTGTTGACAAATGAGATGCAAGGACGAGAGCCAGCTAGATGCTTTCTCTTCGTCCAACAGGAGGCTGAGGTGTCGCGTCTTCTGAAAGAAGGTAGTACCGAGTAGTTGCTCGATGACCTTCGGGCGCATTCTCGATTCGCCACCAGTCACGTGACATCCGGAAGGGAAATGCTCAAGCAGAGGAGGGTACCATCGCATTCAGCCCGTTGAAGCGATAGTCTACTTGAGACAGATGAGGTCAAGTCTTGTCCCACAGGGTTGGTTCGATGACACAGTGAGTTGTACATGGCAGTGACATGCTATCAAGAAGTACCGCCGGCTGCACCGTCGGAAAAAAACACAACGATTCCTTGCCCGTTACCGTGCCACGTTGTGTGTCTCAGGTATAGGAACATGCAGCTCTGTCGACCTTCCAGCGCAGATATGAGAGTCTCGACAGCTTTGATGATTTCGCTGGAATTGGAACATAGCTTCATAGGAGTCTCCATTGGTGCAAATGCCAAACGCCGAGTCGAACAGGCGACTTTGTCGACCTTTTCTGTCTTTGCTGCTCCCGCCGGCCGAGTGCTTCTCAGGAAATGTCCCCAGGAGTCCCAATACGCTAGACGGCTCTACTCCGAGGCAAGGCGCTTGTCCCACGCCGAATTTGAATCTCCAGGTAACTTGCGTTGGTTGATTGCTGAGGCGGCATCCGCTTTATCCCCTTTCTCTGAAGCTTTGCGGTATGTGTGGATGATTCCCTGGGATTGACCTCCACCTGAAAAAAGTCATACGTCATACTGCACCGTTGCCGCAACAGATGACTTGGCTTTTCCATCGCCTTCCGTCCACGACTAACGTACTGATTGTTTTCAGCACAAGCACACAGCCCGATTATATAGCTGCAATCTCACTCTTCCACTTTTGACTCTCATCATTCAATCACATCACATCGACCACAAGCATACAACAACCAAAATGTCAGGGAAATCAGTCTTCTTCACCGGCGCGACCGGTTACATCGGTGAGTGGCTTCGTCTCTACCCACCTGTGGACATCCGTCATCAGCATTTCACTGATCGTTCGTTTTTCTGTCTAGGCGGAACCGTCCTTCAATCACTCATCAACTCTGCCACTCCCCCTAGCAAGATAACCGCCCTCATCCGCGACTCTGCCAAATCCGACTTACTCACCTCCCTCTCCGCCGCCAAAGCCAAGGGCGTCAGCGTCGTCCCTCTTCTTGGATCACTCGAAGAGCTGGACAAGGTCCGAGAGGCGGCTTCTCAGGCGGATGTGGTGGTATCCACGGCCAACGCGGATGATCTCAAGGGGGTAAAGGCGATTTTGGAAGGGTTGAAGCAGAGGAAGGAGAAGACGGGCCATAGGGGACTGTTGATACATACTTCCGGGACAGGTGTCTTGATCGACGATTCGAAGGGTGATTATCCTAATGACAAGGTGCGTCGCTCTTCTCTATCACTCACCTATCATTGTCTGCCTCTCATCACATCTCATGACTCTTTGGCCACACTCATGAATTCGTGTCGATATGATGCTGACCCTGTCATACTACTCGAAGATCTACACCGATCTCAACCCAACTCCCGCCACACGAATTTCTCCCGCACTCCTCTCACTCGCCGACCTCTCACCCTCTGCGCCTCACCGAGAAGTCGACCTCGCCATCATCGCCGCCGACAAGGCCGGAGATGTCAAGTCCTACATCGTCCTTCCATCTACTATCTGGGGACCTGGCGAGGGCGAGGTGTACGAGAGTGGATTGTCGAACAGTTTCTCAGACCAGATTCCCACTTTGATCAAGGCTGCCTTGGACAGACGACGAGCAGGTGTGGTCGGTCAAGGTGAGCTGCAGGCATCTGTCGCTTTCACAGAGAGCGATGGAAGTCTTGACGACTTGAGGCTGACTATCTCTCTGTCATGTAGGAAAGAACATCTGGCCTCATGTCAAGATCACAGATCTCGGTAAACTCTACGCGTTGATCTACGAGAAGGCGACCGTCCCCTCCCCTACGATCGGTCACGGTCCATCCGGATACTATCTCGGTATCGCAGGCGAATACACCCTGTTCGGCGCAGCGTCGCGTATCGGTCAAGCCTTATCTACCAACAAGCTGTTGCCTGACGGAACTCAGACTACCCCTTCTACCTTCACCAAGGAGGAACTGGACAAGTACTATGGCGGATCCACGTATATGGGGACCAACTCCAGGGGCGTGGCGGATAGGAGTAAGAGCATAGGATGGAAACCGAAATATACGGATGATGAGGATATGTTCGCTCATATCGATCAGGAAGTGGTGAGGATCGAGAAGAAGTTTGGGAATACATGGGATTCCAAGGGGAAAGTCAATGTGTATTAAACGAAAACCAACAAAACATACTGTAGCGTGAGTAGACAGAGAGAAAGAAGCAAGTTGTGCATATGAACATCTATCTAGTCCCAGCGTTGTCAGTTGCATATCCGGTGAACGTGCTGTTGATGGGAGATTTGACTGAGAGACGTAGCAGGGGCTGATCACTGGCTAATCGTTTCTGGCATAAAATACGCAATGTCCCACCCAACTGATTTTAGCGCTTGACACACATGTATCACATATAATATCATCTTGATACATGCAAATCGGGATGACATCGAGGACACCCTAAACCACTTGACTACCCTCCATCCCTGCTCCACCGTCATCCATATCCATCTCATCAAACTGTTCCAAGAGTTCATCCATATCGATCTCTGGGAAGTCTTCTTCCTCCTCGTCATCCGCCTCGCTGCCTTCCGTCTGGGTATGTTCTTCTCCTCCCATATCCTCATCAACATCCATGCCTCCAGCTGTTCCAGAGGTAGGAGCAATAGTGACTCTTCTCTTTCCACCTTTGAGACCTGAACCAGACTTCTTTTCTCCCATACCCACATCTTCGTCAGCCACTCCTCCCGCTGCGTTCGCCGCTGTTGGGTCCTCCGCCTTGTAGAGATTGATCGCCGCCCTCATCTCCTTATCTTCCTCCAAATCTCGCAAGAACAACTCATAATCTCTCTCCACATTCTTTTGGTCCACACCACCTCGTCGACCCAACGCTCCTCTTCCAACAGTATTTCCACCTTCTTGTACATCTTCCGCTTCCTTCGCGATCGATTTGAGCTTCCAGTTTCTTGGTCGGGACTTTCTCCTCCTGTTCGGGTACGTCTTCTTCACCAAGATGACATCGGGGATCCGACCTTGGTCGAGGGCCTCAAAGGAATCATGGTTGAAATTCGTGTTGGTGAGATGATAGCCAAGAACAGTATCTCCGGGTTGAAGAATACCTCCAAGATGTGTTCGGGTGTGGTAAATACCATCATCACCCATTCCGTCGTCGTCCGTGTTGTTGCCAGAGGAACTGGCTCGAGTCACTTGAGCGTCGGCGAGAACGTACTTTCCTCGAACAGGACCAGAAGGCTCGATATCGAGGACGACGAATTCGACGAGATCAGCAACGGTGGTCAGGGACTCAAAAGGATTTCTCCAGTAAACAGGGGCGGTGACATCGGTTTGCTGCAGGGTCATGGGATCAAGGAGGTGGATGGTGTTGCCAACACGGGAACAGAGCACGAGTTGACTGCATTGGCGTCAGTCATATACGCATCACCTCGTCGCAGGCTAACTCACGAGATGTTACCCCATGATTTGGCTTGAGCCTTGGGCAAGCACACCAAGTCGTCCTTACAAACCGGGACGATCTCGACGGAGTAGGTGAACTTGTAGTTGGACGTGTTGGAGTGCGTGTCGGAGGAGATGAGCTGTTCGGAAGCTTTGATTCTGGTGTGATTTATAAGGTGTTAGTTTGATGTTGCTGCTGGATATTGTGTCGGTGACCCACCTAATGGGCACAACACCGGTCAAAAACTCGACCATCTTAATGGCCATGTTTCGTTCAGTGTAGAAGAAATCGAGACCGTCTCTCTTCTCCGTAATACTGATGGTATCTCTGTGGGGTCAAGCAACGTCAGCTTATCCGACGGTGCACAACGAGCAGAACGAGGAAGCTGGACTAAATGGAGCGGGAATAGACCACTCACTTGTGCGCATTATGTTTCAAGATCAACTGTTCCAACCACAAGAAAGTCCTCTTGTGCGTCACCTTCTGCCTGACCTGGACGCTCGCCTTCCACGTATTCTTCGCTGCTAACCTCGTGCAAGCCGGACATTGTCCGGTATGGACGACAAGGAGAAGCTCAAAGGTCTGTTGGAGGACGGTGTGGGCCAATACTTCTTTTTGGATTGTGATTTTGATTTTGATACGTCTCGAATGGGGCTCGGTCCAGATGAAAGAGGCGTCGATCAGTCGCACTTTCATAAGTGGTCTGGCGATTTTCTTGAGACAGATGGCTAGGGTGCAGATCAGCATTGTGACAGGGACAACAAGGGCCCGTCAGGTTGTATGATGGAACATGGAGTGATGGCGTGAAAGAGTTTCTCGTGTCGTCTCAGTGGCAAAGATCCGAAGTGACAAGGATCAACGAGACAGACCATGACCACTCACCTAACAGTTCTCTAGACTCAGGCTGAACAGTCACCCATGAGTTGGGAGGCGACAAGAACCTCTCGCATCCTCTACAGAAATTGAGAGCTGCTTCCTTCGGAATACCTTCCGTGATGTCTACCGTGTTTCTCAGACATCCGACACCTGTCAAAAGGAAGCCAGAAGTTAGCTCGCCAGATCTTCCCCTTAATAGAAGACATGCGAATAAGCCCAAACGGCAGGAACCGACGGGCCAGCTGCACCTGAGATGACCCATGATACGACTCGTTCACTCACATAGACCAGCACCGTTCGCACTGCTGATGACTGTCCCACAGTCTGCACAGAGGATATAACTCTCTTGCCCCTGGGCATCAGGCTGATAATCCATGGCTACCATCTTGCTATCGCTCCTGTTCTTCTGCGTTGTTGTGACGGATAGGCTAGAGATGACAGACGTCTGTCACGATTCATTATAGCTAGCTGAACTGCTGGCTGACAAAGGCTCGGGATCTGAAAATCGAGGTTGCGTTGAAATCTTTATCACGTGACGAGGGTGGGTGGCAAATTTATGTACTCCTTCTCTTTTGCTTCGCGCGACAGATGTCTGATGGATCGCAACTGACAACAATGCATGAAACACCTATGATCACCTTGCCATCGTGCTCGCTTTCGCCCAGGCATGTGCGCACTACTCGCCGTTCATCTGCACGTCATCCTCGGCCCCGCCTCCTTGCGCTTCAAAGGCCGATTGAGCCGCAAGAACCATCTTGTCCTCCTCGAGCTGTTCCGAGATATATCTCTCTCAGCGCCTCGCTTCCATGAGGCCGAATTCAGATTACTCACCTGTTCGACTGAGGCCAGCTTCTGTCTTCTCTCATCGTTCAACTCCGCGTATCTCGCTTGTAAATCCCTTTCTCTCCTTTCCAATATGCTTACTTCCTCTCTGATCTTCTCTAATCTCCCAGGTGCACCCGCCTCTTCTAACCCCTTCAACATCATGAAAGTCTTCAGATCCCGTTGCGTGGAATGAATCTCCTCCATTGTCTCGATTATGCTCTTCCGGGCCTTTGCGTTCAACGCCTGATAGCCTCCTAATTGCTTCGCCAGCTTCTTCTCCGCCTTGGAAGCCTTGGTTGCCTCGGCGACCACCCTCTCTCGAGATGAGAGAATCATTGATGCGTAACATGCTGATAACTCCTCGGGCGAGAGCGAATCCGCCTCAACCCAAGACTGAAAAGAAGGCGAGAAGACTAGACCCTCCAACTCTTTCGCCCAGGTTTGAGTGAAGGCATCGCCATCCTCCTCAGCTGCTAACCCGATAGCGATCTTCAGTTGCTCGTTAGAAGCCCCGGGAAGACCCAATGCGCCTGCGAGTTCCACGTGGATTGCCTTCTTGGCCTCAGCAACAAGGTCATCTTCCGGCATGTCGTAGTCGGAAGGGGCACCGCCAGGTGTGGATGTTCCAGGTAGGGGATGAGCGATTGAATCGTGCTTCATCAGGAGGGCAACTTCGAGGTTGACCATTCTGAACGCCGCTGCCATAGTTGAATCAGCGTCATCTGCTTCGACCGAATTGAGCTCGTCCAAGATCTTGTATGTGTTGACATTGGCAGGTCGAGGCAAGCCCTGCTTGACCACGGAGCTTCTTCTCTCCCGCTCGAGACGCTCCTCTTCCGCTCTAGCAGCTCGTAACCTTGCGTCCCGCTCCGCAGCATCCTCCTCCGTCATTACTGCTCCTTCCTCCTCTTCCTCCTCGTCCTCCTCGGTCTCTGCGAGCTCAAAGTTGTTCTCCGGCTTTGGCAACGATGCAAAACCCGCTTTCAACGCTCTTCTCGCTTCGGCCATTCTTCGCTTTTCGTCCCGAGGGGTCTCTCCATACATCGAGTCACCGTCATTGATACTGAGGTTATCTCGCATTGGCGTTCGGGCGGGTGTAGCGCCAACACCAGCAATAGTTCTAGGGGTGGAGAGAACGCCACCTCGAGCGGGTGTTGCGCCTGCCAAGGGGTTGGGTGTAGCAGCGATTCCATGTCGAGGAGTAGCGCTCTCGAAACCGGTTCCGCCGACATCGCCACCGTGAAGGGGCGTGTTCTCATCTCCTAGAAGTGGTGTTTGAGCGTTGATCATATTTCTCAGATTCCGAGCTTCGGTCATCACGTTGTCCTCTGTCAGAGAATCAGTACATCGTTCAACAACTGAGAGTGACTCGACGGAACTCACGTTGCGGTCCAGTCCTTGGCGTCCTAGCCATCTTAGCCTTGCCCAGAGCCTCGTATTCTCCCAACAAACCCTCGGTCGCTCTGCTTGTCCCATTTCCGCCAACCAGCTCCCTTGCCAATTCTCCGGCTTGCCCGATCTTAACGATATCCTCCAGCTCCGCTTCGCCGACTTGAGGAGTTGGCAAGTTCAGCTTTCTTCTTCTGATGACCTGCTCCTGCTCCTTGAGTTTTTTGATTTGCGCTTCTCGAGCTGCCACGAATTGGACCGCTTGATTGGATTTCCCGTCGTTGCCCTTTTGTCGCTTCTTCTTCTCATCGGCTTCGTCAAGATCTTGTTTTCGCTTTCCCTCCAGATCTCGAAGGGACCGACCGACCGGGGCTGCGTACACTTTGGCGTTCTCCTCTCCCACATCGTAGAATCCAGGAGCGGGTTGCTTCTCGAAGGGGATGTCGGCGTTATACTGGTGTTTTCGTCAGCTAAACGAAGTCAGGGCCGAGGTTCAATTTCGCTCACGTCCATACCATTCTTCTTCTTCTTCGGTCGAAGACTGTGAAAGAGTCAGCAATAGACCAATGCCATTGCAGATTTCACTTACTTGATACCAGCCGCTTTGAGCTCCCTCTTCTTTTGCAAGAATGTCAATCTCTTTGCTTCCTCCAATTGTCTCTCTCGCGCTTTTCTCTTCGCCTTTTTGCCCTGCGTATTTGCCAGTCTCGCTCTTGCTTCGGACAACATTTCCTTCTCTGTAAGCCACAGCATGACGTATCAGCCCAATGCCGTTCGAGGAATCTGATATCAGAAGCCGGTAGAGAGTGAGGAGAACAAGACGACCTACCGTCGTCATCCATATCGATAGGATCCGGTCTGGCCGCTCTGGTCTCTGGATCCGTATCGATTTCTCCCGGCTTCAAAGCTCTGACATCCGCCGCTGGTCTGCTCGCTTCATCTTCTCCTGCCCCTAGTCCCAGCTCATCGTTGTCTTTCGCCTCGGCATCATCTAACAGTTTCTGATATCGCTCGAGACATTGAGTAGCTGTTCGACCGACGATAGGGGCAATTGTGCGCCACTGCGTAGGCATGAGTTTGGCGAGATGAAGTAATTTCTCATCTTCGGTCTTTGTGAGAGGGGTGGATAGTCAGCATCGCACATATCTAATCAATCACCAGGTCATGAAAATTGAGGCCCAAGAGCAAGTAAGACTGGTGAAAGAAGGAGACCAGTTCGCAGTCACTCACCTTTGACCATTCAACCTTCTTGATACTCGGGTCTAACCACTCATACCATCTCGCCTTACATTGTTTCGGTGTCTTCCTTACCAACAACGACGAGATACGAGCCCATTGCTATCAGGCACGCATGAACATCATCAGCATTGATATCTTTTGCCATCCTGCCGCGAAGAAAGAAGCATTTGGCTCACGTTCTTCCCGTATTTCGATATGGCGGCTTTGAGAATCTCGTCCTCCGTGTTTCTCCAGACACCACCTTTGATGATGATTCGAACCTATAAGCCAACATGAAGACTGTCAGATACTTGTCTCTGATACCGACAGCTGTCGAGAAGTATCTGTCGAACGGACTCACCATGATGAATGAAGGATCCGACTATGTCGAATCTAGTCTCGAGAAAAGTGTACGGAGAGATCAATCGTACTGCGTCTGCTTGAGGCTCCCAAGTCACACCGGCGACTCCTTTTCTGCTGCGAGTCTTCCCAAACCGAGCAATCAATGACACAAATCGAAGAACGACAAGAACATATCGTGGATTGTTGTACGTTTAGACATCAACGAAGACAAGGACGAGGTACTGGCCACCGTAGACACACACCCTAATCGGAGAACGTCGGCGTTATCTCAGTGTGGCGTCTCTTCTGGCTCTCCTTGCGAGACCATCGTTGCAGATGCATGCAATGACCAAGATCCTTGACCCGATTCCTATCTACTATACTTCTTTAGACCAATGCTCCTGACGATGACCCCATCCGTAACGTTATGCAGCCGACATGTAGATCATCCTTCCAAGTTATCCCTGCTCAGCATATAAAATCAACTTCTGATCTTCCGTTCCCATCCATTCCTTTAGTTCTCTATCGTTGTTCAGCTCTCTATATCCCTGCGCACCACTGCCGTCCATTGAAGTTCTGTACCGCAAAGCATTCACTCCTGAGCCTAATCTTGCTCTGACTTTTTCGAACAGCTCAGAATGCGAGACAGAAGGATGTACTCTAATGGCGATGAGATCATCGGTCGCTCGATCATAGATTTTGATCTTGATGTATGGAGGTTGAGATCCTTGAGAAGGCGCAGCAGGTGTAGGGATGGTTGTTGCTGACGATGGACCACCCCATGAGGAAGAAGTGGTCGCCGTAGAAGGTCCACCCGAGACGTAGTGAGCAGTTCCGCCGGCAGATTGTCCACCGGTGGCAGAATAACCGGATGAGTCAGGCCGGGAGGAGGGATGTGTATCAATGGGAGGAAGAGGCGAAGGTCCGCGTGACGAGATGCTCTTTGCTCCTGGTTGATGTCCCCACGGTTGAGGAGAATATCGATCTTGATTTGAAGATTTTTGAGAATGGCGAGAGGCGACGGATTGCGATCGAGGGTCTTGTGCGTGGTATGATTGAGGTTCATCCGACACTCGAACCTCCGCCAAGCGTTCCTCCAGCTCCCCGACTACATCCTCTCTCGGTATCTCTTCACAGTAGTCACCGTATTTCGCTGCGAAGAACGTCCTGAATAGTTCGTGGTGAAGTATGTAGCCCGCTTGCCTGTGTCTAAGATCTACCAGAGCACGAACATACGCATCTAGCTCCTCTCGACGGTACTCGGTCAGCTCGTCGTCGATTTCGTCATCGACAGGTCCTGGCATGTAGGGCAGAATCCTCTCAGGCGGTGATCGATCCTCTTCTCCTGGTCTCGGCCGTCCAGCTTCGTATGGGAAGGTATCGAGGAGCGTGATTTGGAAGTCATAAAAGTCCTCGTACGTTCTATACAGACTAAGGGTGTATGCCGGGGCTGAAGGTTCTTCCGGAACGAAAGTTGCGTGAAGACGGAACCAGTAATTTCCCGATTCATTGTGGAAAGATGGCACGCCGAGTACAGTTATGTCACCAGGAGGTAACATTGGATCCTGTTCGGGACGATAGTACGGCTGGGCAGGGACCACAGCTGCAGCAGGTGGGCCAGAGATGGACTGACTGATCCGCCCGTTCATCTGTCCAACAGACGTAGTGGACGTCGACCGAGGCAGTGACGACTGCGACGCAGCCCCGCTTGACCCTTGGTGAGCAGGAGCATAAGGTGAGTTGGCGACGCCTTGGTCCGGAGGCAGATCGAAACGGCCAAGAGGAATAGCCGCTGCCTTGTAGTCCGCTGTGGCTTTCTTCCATTCCTCCACCAAAGGTATCGTATTTGGGAGCATCTCGATCGGTTTCCCGGTCGCAGGATCTCGTATCTCCACAAATGCGACTGGAATGAGTCCAGGTCCTCCCAATCTACCAATCGGTTTGGCAACGAACCTACAGAACAGTCAGTACACCAACAGATGACACCGTAGCTGAACCTGAATAGCCTCACCATTCATGGTTACTTTGCGCTATGACCACTATTGGCTCTCCCTTCTTTGCGTCCAGCTCATCCGGTCTCTCTGCTTGAAAGTCGTATTGCACGATCGCATAGACCCTAAAACCGATGTCAGCAAATGAAGCGCGCTAATAAAACCCAAATTTACGGTTGCTTTGGTCTTCGAGGACCATCAGCTGATATCGGTGGGGACATGCTGGACCCAGGTGGTGACCGAGGATCGCTCTGTTGACTTTGTTGAGAGAGATGACCCTGTGACGGTGTGTACGGCCGGGAGCTGGTGACGGGCAACGCATTTTAGATGGCACGGCTATAAAACTCAGTTGAACTCACCCTCCATGATCTACGGATCTTTGACCGGAAGGGTGTCTTCCCCCTTTGATGAATTCTTCGAAATCGCTCTTCGGTACGAGACCCCTTGATCCTGTGAGTGGGTCTGCAAGACCGTCCCACATCTCATTAGTATTCATCCGCGGCATCCTCATGACTGGCTTTTATCCCTATCCTTCATGACTTACTGAGAGCTTCGTACCATACATCCCTCTCACTCGTCACATACCAGAAATCTCCTTTGGTATAACTCAGCTCCTGTGGATTGGTACTTCTGTGAGAGGTGAGAGCCTTGATAACCTTTTGTGGGGGAGCGACTTTCTCTGAAGGTCGACCAAGAGGATGAGGGTTTGCTCCTCCACCGCCCATGACGTTAGGTAACGGAGGGGAAGGTTGAGGTGAGGATGACGAGCTCGAGCTGTTGTTGTTGAGTGAACGACGTAAGGATTTCATCGTGTCGTGTCGGAATCTGTTGATTGTCGGGTCCGGGCGAGATATCCATCCATCCACTCAATGAAGGGGGAAGGGGGATACTGTATAACGCGCTCGTATGGGTATAGGTGATGCTCGAGTTGGGCGATGAGATGGCCTCGGAACAGATGAATGAGATGAGCGGAATGAGATGTAGGTAGACTAATGAACGGGATTCAGGGATTTGTTGTTGTCCCTGCTTGAATCCTTGCTGAACAGCTTATGTTCCAATCCCACCCAGTAACGTGTTCGCGCACTATCGGGTAGTGATACTATGAGTCACGCTGTGCTATGGGGTGACCAGGTGTCGTACTAGAGGGTATGTGTCCGTGGAATGTGATGACGAGGGATGATCGAGTAGCTCTGGATGAGAAGGATGGAGAGGCGAAAAGACAAGAATAAACCTGCATCGCCGTGTTTGCTCCTTTTTTGGGAACACACACACACAACACGACTTCGAGCGCGTCTACAGTGGGTATACCATCACGCGCGACCACCGAGGTGCTGCGTTGGGAGGACTTGTATCACGCATGCATGCCTCTACATCGGCATGTTACTTGACCATCTCTGTATTGCAGCGGGTCCGACTCATGCAATGCGTGATGCTCCGAGGTGAGCAACATGCATGAACATATAGCACGTACAGTACCAAGGTCATGTGTCCGACTCAGGCAGGTGTCCGATCATGTCTCATTGGCTGATTGCCTGACACATCGAATGATATAACATACCCCTTGATACCAAGACACTGATCATCGTACACCAAGGCACAGGGCGACGAGACGGCTCAGATGACTGAGGCGCAGTGTCTACTCATCCCTCGTTCTTGATTGAACGCCAGAGGTGTCAGTGACCCGCCTTGCCTGGTCGAAATTACAACGTAGGGGTGAACACACATGCGCGGTCCCTGGTGATTGGTACCCTCACACCTGGTCAGACGTACATATACAACAGTCCCCATGGGTGTGACCACTGTCAAGTACCACTCACTTGCGCTGATCAATCATCTACGACGACCGCCCTGGTGGCATCCCCGACCGAAACCCTTGCTTCTATTATCTGCCCGATCAAACACTCGCTGTCATGCTTTTCAATCCAAGTCGATCTGTGATACCTTTCGTCGTGGTATTGATCTGCTCCTCCATCCCCTGCCGAGCACAGATCCTCGCTCTCCCCTTGATCTCCGACCCTTCATTCAGGCTGCTTTCAGGAGAGATATCCGTTCGGCAACAGCTCGGTTCATGGGGTATAACCCTGGGGCCGCTCTCGGTCGATCTCGGTCTGAACCTGGGCAGTCTTTTCGGTCGATATTCGCCCTTGTCCGTCATTCGTGACAAGGAGGAGAGGAGATCCCGTATGAAAGACGAGAAGAAAAAGAGGTTGTTGGGGTTGAATTTGGGATTGCTAAATCTGGGTTTCGACATCGGATCAAGTACGCTCAAGGGCACAGCGAGCAAAACCTCGTCTTCAGCGTCTTCAGCTCCTAGTCAAGCTTTGATCGATCTCAATGTGGGCTTGGACCTCTCGCTGTTCAGTTGGGGAAACGCGGACAATGTAGCTCGTGGAGAGCGCGGTGATACCGAGGTAAGTGGCAGAGTCCGTCGAGACTCTGTTGGGGAAAACGGACGCAAGGATGCTGATGCAGTCGTTTCGACAACAACAATAGTGGTACACATATATCACGATCGGCTCTCCCCCTCAATCCCTTGCCGTACTTCCCGACACTGGCTCCTCCGATCTCTTCGTTTTCGGTCCCACATGCGCTTCATGCCACTTGAACAATCATACATCCTTCTCGCCGCTCTCCTCGTCAACATATACCAACCTCTCCTCCACCTTGTCATTCGTGTACGCCGACGGTTCCGGAGCGTCAGGCTACGCTTCCAACGACGTGGTGACGTTCGGTTCAGGCTCCGACAGTGTCGCCACGAGCGCGTCAATGAATTTCGCGATCGCAGATACTGTCGCCGGCGATGATTTTGCGGTTTCACAACGAAGTGGAGTACTGGGTCTGGGTCTTGATGCAATGACCACTATGCCCCTAACGGATGACGAAATCAGGACTAAAGGCGCCACTTTGTTCTCCAGGTTGGTGAGGAGCAAGAGTCTAACGGAGAAGGTTCTGAGCGTGAGATTGGAGAAAGGACAACAGAGTAGAGGTGTCGTGACGAAAGAGGGTTCGGGACAGTATACCTTAGGAGGAGTGGAGAGTAATTATGTGGTTGGTGGAAGAGCCGGTCTGACCTGGGCCAACGTGATCAGCTCTGGGTACTGGTGAGTTGCATGCTGATCTTGATCGCATCAGTAAATAAAGTGATATATTCAGGGGTTTCGGACTCGATGATATTTCGATCGGAGCCAGCTCGGTGCTCAGAACAGACACCACCACGCCTCGTCGAGCAATTATTGATACCGGAGTATGTGGCTTATTGGGGGTACTCCCCGTGCTAGAATAGGCTGACACGAACGATATGACTTACAGACCACACTCATTATCACATCGACACCCGCCTCAGCCGCTATCCACTCCAGGATCCCAAGCTCATACCAAGATCGATCTTCTTCTATCTGGTATATCCCATGTTCTGTCTCGTTTCCAGTTGTAGGGAACGTCTTCTTCACCGTTGGGGGCAGAAAGTTCGGAGTTCCGATAGAAGATCTGGCTTGGAAGGTGTCCAGTCAATATAAGGGCATGTGTATTTCTGGTGTTCAGGTGAGTGTCCCGCGGGGTCGCCACAGACGATCTCTCAGTCGCAAGGTGGTCACGGATCTGCAGTTGAACAACCTTGATCGTCAGGGCGGAATGTCGTCTTTCACGGTCCTTGGAGACATGTTCATCAAGAACCATTACGTCGTGCTTTCATATGGGTCTGAGGGCGAAGATGACATCCAAGTTGGTTTGGGCGATCGAACGGATATTGCCACAATCCTGTGAAGCTGAGCGTCTAATGTTGCTTAGAGGGTCTGGAACCCTTTGGGCACATCTTGTAGGTAATTGCGAGAAGAAGGGAGATGCAAGTCGTGCTGTGGAAAACCATCATGGACAGTGATTACAGAGCTAAAGGTCCTGACGTCAAAATTTGCGGGAAACAAGCATCGACAAGTATTACAATCACACCGCTCCCTCTCGTGCACTGTTCTGTCATATCACTGTCCATTCAGCGATGACCGTTGGTGAGGGACTACTAGACCTTGTACACAATCACACTGCTCCAGATTGCCCCTATGATATCCACACACTCAGTCAAACACCAGAGCAGCAAAGTCGATGCATTCTACAGACTGGAGCTGTTTTGAGCTTGCTCACACCTCAGGCGGCGGCGAATTTCTCTGCAACAGCATCCCATTCGGGAGTATGTTGTGTATAGTAATATCCGCCCGGGGGAATCATGGCTCTGAAAAGCCCCAGCAGATATCCTAAGTCGCAAGATTGGGCAAAAGCCAGAGGGAGCAGATGAGGGCGGATCAGAGCAGTGCTGAAGTCTGAACCGAAATATCGGATTGCTTCTTGGGCCAATTTGACATCTTTCCAAAAACTAGCAATGCAAAAGACCTCCCATGGTGCGGCCGATATTGCGTCTCTTGCTCGAATTCGGAATCGATCGATCATACTGTCGCAGCTGTATTTCTGGCAGAGCTCTATGATTTTTTTGAACTGAGGCCAATTGCTGACGTGGTCGACCGGAGCGTTACAGATGTAATCCAAGAAGAGGGAGAGGTCTCCACTCGCGGCGTCCATGGGAATTGGCGATTCCTTCAGATTGGGATTGGACAGCATGTCGCGGAAGAAGGGGCTGCCGATGAGATCATCAGCGTTCGGGCAATCCTTATAAGCCATCTAGTTGCACTCATCGACGTACCTAGCTGCCTTGAGGTAGTATGAGTGGACCGGAAAGTGAATATCGTCGGTACTGACGAGGATGATATCTGCCTCGGAACCCATGTACTCTTTTGTCACGACCTTGTGGTCTTCATCCTTGGGGATGGTCGAGCCTTTTTTTGGCGACATTTCACGTCGATTATGTGGTTGAGAGCGAGATTATTTGATGTTGTATGTCGAAAGAGCAATTTACCATCTGACAGTAGTAAATATAGGAAAGCTGAAGGAGCGGACGGAAGGTGTGTCTTTCCGTTGCTAGAGTTAAGTTCGAAGTCCTCGGTCATACAACAGCATTGTGAGCATAGTAACCTAAACTGAGTCACGATGCGGTATGACTATGCCACGTCGCATACATCGACGGATATGTACATGTTACACTCAAGACAAGCTGCATCCGCCTCCCGTCGTACTGCACGCTGCATGTAAGACTGTAATGATAATTCTATGAGCTGATGGAACCATCGCTCAGATTCCTTTGGTCGCTTGTCCGTTTGCCCGCAGAGACCGGTTGCATCTCCCACAAAGGTCTAGATATAATGGATGTACTTGTCGTGAAAGACATGAAATGGCTATCGTCTTGAAAGTAGTCTCATGGCAGTCAGTAACTTATGCCATGGTATCAAAGACGCGCCTTGGGCCATGGATTTGTCGTTTCTCCCATTCGTTCTCCCCTCATGCGATCAGCTTTCATGCATACTTCAGCTGACGAGATCGTTACACACCACTAGGTACAGAAGCGAAAGCATAGACCAGCAAGATTGCTGCAATGTCGTTTGTCCCTTCAGTGAAATTGTCAATTTAGCACCTCGGACCTTGACCTGGGCACCGAATCCAACCTTGTAGCGGCAATCAATCGGGGATCTATCCCCTCACTCTTTTGACTTGGACGCTCGATGAGTTCACCTTGCATCTCGTCATCATTCAATCACCGTCATTCTCGTTCTTGAGCAATCTCTCACACGCACCAGGCCGATAGATCCTCGCACCTCATCATTGCCGTCGTACATCGTTCCGAGGAGAATTTATGGCTTCGAAACAGCTCCAAAGTGAAATATCATTGAATTTCCCTCCACCCCACCAAAACAATCAATAACATCATCAACAACAACAACAACAATCAACACGAACCGCGAAAATCGGAAACGAGGATGCCTTCGGCTAGAGACGTGGTCATCACAGCTAGCTATGTGAGCCCTCTCGAGAGACTGGAAGCTGAGGGAAGGAGTGCTACGAGCCGAGTGAGTGGTCTGGACACATGCATACATCGCTCTATACCTCGAAGTCCACCGTTCTGGGTGTCCAAACGCTGATTACTTGCTACACGCAGGCCAACTCGGCTTCCACCACTACAGGGTCCTGCACGGCGCATACCCCTCTCACCACGACATCATCCTCATCCTCTCGGTCCAGGCAAAGTCCACCACCAGTTCCTCCATTGCAGCTCAATTTGTTTCGACCAAGCTCTATCGCCTCTATCAATACACTTTCCAGCTTCAGCTCCAATAGTCATTCGGATCATGATCATGAGGAGGAAGAGTCACCATCGACACCAAAAGCGTCAGCAGCGAGCAAGCATTACTTTGACTTCGGGCTAGCACCACCTGTCTCCCCCTCGCGAGCGAATGGTCAGAACAGCAGAACAAGACTAGCAGGATCATCTTCCACTTCGTCCAGTCCGGGCAACACTCAAGGCGGTGCTCTGACTCCGAAACGGAGTTTTACGGTCACTTCGCGACGATCACCTTCTGTCTCGAAAACGTCACAGACATCCCTGGCATCTTCATCATCCACTCCTGCGCGATCGCCACCATTCGAACTTCGGCCTGTTCCTAGTCGTAATCGTCAACGATCGGTCTCTGATGCTCAGACGCGCGTTGCGCCGCCCGCTTTGCATCCGGAAGAAACGGAAGTAGCAGCAGACTGGGCGAGTGTGCATGGGGAACAGGGGAGTGATTGGGGAGATGACGAATCGCAGTTTGAATGGGTCGACGCGGAAGGTGCGCAAGAAGCGGCAAACGGGGTGGAAGGAAAGAAGAGCTCAGGAGGTTTGAGCCCCACGAAGCGATTGACGAGATTGAAATCCGTCGTCTCGCGAAGCACCGGTAACGGAGATGGACCCAAGAAGCTGAAGAAACCATTGGTGTTACCTCGACGAGCGGCTCCTCCGCCACCGACAGATATCGCATCGGCTGAGAATGTCAGACCACCCTCCTCGTCGAAAAGCAAGGTGTCACAGACTGAACTACGTCCCGCCAAACTTCCACATTGTCAAGGCGAGCATCCACGACGAGCCGGAACACTGCGTGCTCCTTCGGACAATTCTCGACCCCCATTGGCAGCCCGGTGGACTGATGGACCCAACCGGCGCTCCCCAAGACCCGACACATATCATTCCCCTGCACCCGGCCAGATCTACCCCGCTCGAAACGCGCCCTCTCCCCAGATGGTCGCTCTGAGAGATGAACCTAGTGGGCAGCTTCCTCGGATGCCGATCAACTCGACCCGCAACTCAGCCATGTCATTTCAATCTGCTTACTCACTCTATGACCTGGACAGTGATAACTCCTCTCCGTCTACACCGAGACCGGAGGGGGAATCTGCGTTTCCGAAAGGCAAGTATGCGAAAGTCTCGGTCACAGCTCTGGAGCGAGAGAAAGACACCAAAGAGAAGATCACGTCGAACTCTCCAAGGACCACGAGCATAAGCGACACAGGGCAGACACCAGAAGATCTCGTTCATGCGGGTATCGAGGCTAGGGGAAAAGGCGACATGGCAAAGAGTGCTTGGTACTTCATGAAGTCTGCTGAAGGAGGCAGTGCGACGGGGCGGATGTATTGGGGTAAGTGTTGATCACCTCGCATTGGATACTAGATGCTGAAGGATTCTGGTCCTGGTAGGCCTGGCACTGCGACATGGGTGGGGAGTCGCCCGAGACGACAAGCATGCATTCGTCGAGCTACATCAGGCATGCGATGATTCTCTGGCTCAAGGGGGACTGGACTTTCATCAGTCTCCCGCCGCGGTCAAACTGACAAGTCACCAAGAGAAGACGTTGACGGTCAGTCAACTTCACACTTGTAGAAGCTGGATTGCAAGCTGACCCTGTTCATGATGCAAATAACAGAAAGACCTTGCGGTGGGAATGTTTGAAGTTGGGAATTGTTTCCTTGAAGGGGTGGGAGTGAAAAGGGCGCCGGATATCGCTTTAGAATATCTCAAATACGCAGCCAACCTAGGAGATCTTGCTTCTCAAGAACGTGAGTTGCACAAACAAGAGTCGTTGTTGTATCAACTTTCACAAAGCAATCTGACCTTCGATTGGATAGAGCTCGGCTTCATCTTGTCGAAAGGGGCCAGTGGAATCAAGAAGGATATGAAGGAAGCTGCAAAGTGGTATCGGATGGCTGTGAGTTGGTGGACCCCCTGAAGGCACAACGACAGACGACTAACGAAGACTGGTCTAGATCTCCCAAGGGTCAAGCAATACATTTGGCTTGGCGTGGGTATGGAAGGTGAGTGATAGCTATGACTTTTACAACCTGTTTCTTTCCAGCACATGTATTGACTTTTCTGGGGGGCGGGTAGGACAAGTACATGACATAGTGCACAGGACGGTAATGGACTTTGGGGAGATGAAGGACACATTGAGATGTAGCATACGAAACGGATCAGACCAAGGACGATGGACATTTCAATCGACAGTCTTGTGACAGCCTGATGATGACGGGGAGAAAGCGAATGAGAATGTCATCAAGTGTATAGATAGTCCGCTGTCAGACATGTACGTGAAGTAAATTGATACCTTTGATTTCTGATGAGGACTTATGACGCGAAATGGTGGTAAAGAAGTACGACATGTTGCCAGTTGCGTGGATGCGTAATGCGAAATGTGGGAAGTAGTAGTGAGTCTTCCCAGATCTGCTGTTGGGACAGGTAATCGTCGTCTGCTTCACGCATGTACGATACCACTCGAGGGTGGACGTGACCGTGCCTCTCATAGTAAATGATGGGCCAACGTGCAACATATCCGACCCATCTTATACCGCTTTCCCCAAAGTGTGAGTCACCTTGACTGCATTCAGGTTCCCAGGACGAAAACGATCCGCACTTGCCGACACTACGGCTCTGCAAGCGATGGTTTCCCTTCGATGTCCGACGCCTGCGATCGATTGATGCATTCCTGTCAATGTTATTTGTTGTCGTTACTGTGCGACTGACAGCCACATGAATCTGTGTTATATCCCAATTCGCCGAGCTAGAGCCTCTTCTGACCGACTAGATCCACAGATACCTCGATCCCATGACGTTTTCTGTATGAGAGAGGAAGGAAAGAACTCAGCGTTCCACGGCATTCGTTCATTCCGTTCCGTCAGTCCAGTATGTCGAAAAGTAAACAAGCAAGAAAGCAGCAGGGATGATGATGATGGAGACCCTTGTCGTTTTCCCCTAGTGGACACGGAAGATGGCACGGCACGGCACGGCACACTACGAGGAAGAAGCTGATTGTTCTCTCCAAACAAAACAAATGCAAGGGGGAACGAGAGATGGGTGGATCCTCTCGAATGAGACATGTCATCTTTTTCTTTCCCTTTGGCTTATTAGGTGAAGGTGAGGTAAAAACGAAAGCCCCTGATCAAACATTTCTCTACGGTGCAGGAAGGGAAAAGAAGCGCGCCTGATTTCCCTCCCGTGTGGGTGATTTCCTTTTTTTTTCTTTTTTACTTTTAGTTCAGGGACATGTCATCCTCTCCTCTGCTTTACCTCATGGCACAGAGACGAGACGATGATCCCGCCAAAGAAAGAGAAAGAGAGACAAACAAAGCAAAAACAGTACCATCCATTGAGCAGTGTCCTTGAGGTGAAAGGGCCATAAGGAGGGAAAGAGCAAATGGAAAGCAACAGTTGACTTGTTGGGTGCATGCATTCTGCTGCCGCCTGATCTCATCCCTTCCCCCTCCCACCGCCCCCGGTTGTACGGTCTGGATTTATGGTACTGACCACCGTAGTGATTGTAGTTCTTCCACACCGACTAACATCACATCTCGTTGTGTTATCGATTCCAGTGTTGTCTCCCTTGTTTCTTGACCTTGTCCTTGCTCTTGTCCGATCCGATCCATCGTCCACCTCGTTTTGTCGTCGACACATCTCACCCGCAGTCATTCTTTCATCGTTCACGCCGAAACCCACTGAACTCGACACACCGAGCCCATCACAGACCGCCATCAACCGAATAGGCATTCAAGACAGATTTCAGAAAGAAGGAAGCACAGAACGGATCGAGGATATACGGATCACAACAACACGGAACAACTTCTGCCTCGTCACCTGCCACGATGTCGGCTGTAGCACAAAGACAACATCATCACGAAGATGCATCGGGATCCGGTTCGAGACAGGGACATGCGCAGTCGGCGACTGTCAGCAGAAAGAGAACGAATGGATCCAGTTCGAAGGACGACGCGAAGATGATTGGACAATGGAGAATTGGAAGAACCATCGGTAAAGGCAGTTCAGGTGAGTGCTCGTCTGTGACTCTGTCTGTGGCCATATCTATCGATTGCAGATTGATGAAATGGCTGTGACTGATTTCGACTCTGGTGACACAGGCCGAGTGAAGATCGCCAAACATGCCATTACGGGCAAATACGCCGCAATCAAGATCGTCCCCAAGGGGCTTATCCTCACTTCAAGAATGTCCATGTCGGAGGCTGGAGCGAGAGCCGACAAGGTCTTGTTGGGTATCGAGAGAGAGATCGTCATCATGAAACTGATTGATCATCCTAACGTGCTCAACTTGTATGATGTATGGGAGACAAGTTCCGAACTGTGAGATATCCATCCTTTCCTCACCAGGTGTCACACAGCCAGACAACCCCTACTGACGATGTGACCAAACACGCGATGTAGGTATCTCATCATGGAGTATGTTCCCGGTGGTGAATTGTTCGATTATCTCGTCAAACGAGGACGATTACCAGTGTCCGAAGCCTTGCACTATTTCCAGCAAATCATCCATGCCGTCGATTACTGTCATCGATTCAACATCTGTCACAGAGATCTGAAACCTGAGAACCTTCTGCTGGATAAGGACAAGAACATCAAGGTGGCGGACTTCGGTATGGCAGCTTGGGAAGCTGGCGAGAGGATGTTGGAGACCAGTTGTGGAAGCCCCCACTACGCAAGTCCCGAGATCGTGGCGGTACGTGACTCTATCATTCAAAGCAAACCCAAAGCGACTCGAGGACTGCACTGACCTTGATTGGGAATATCAGGGCAAAGCATACCATGGTTCATCTTCTGATATTTGGTCGTGTGGTATCATCCTTTTCGCTCTTCTTACCGGAAGACTGCCTTTCGATGACGACAACATCCGATCATTGTTGCAAAAGGTCAAGGTCGGCGTCTTCGAGATGCCTGATGAGATCAAGAATCCTGCGAGAGACTTGCTCAGCAGGATGTTGGAAAAGGACCCCGAGAAACGTATCACAGTATGTCTCGTCCACTTCCTCTGACCGAGAGATTAGCCGCTGACGGTATGGCGCACTTTGAAGATGCCTGAGATCCTCACGCACCCTTTCTTCGTCTCAAGACCACCTCGACCAATCCCTGGTCGGGCTCTCGTCTCTCCTCCTAGTCTTGACGAGGTCGAGCGACCGGTCAATTCTCCCGAGGAGATGGATTCCGACATCATGGGTAATCTGAAGACTCTCTGGTCCGGTGCGACAGAAGAGGAAATCATCGCTGCATTGATGAGCAAAGAGTGAGTGTCACAGCTACCACCGAGAATATGAGTTCCTGTTGACGATGTGGCACTGTAGGAAAACATGGGAAAAGGCAATCTACCATCTTCTCATCAAATACCGCAACAAACATCTCGAGAACTACAATATGGATGACGAAGAGGATGTCGAGGCTCGAGCTCGCCGACAAGCTCGACGTCAATCCCAGTCTGGTCCATCTCCAGCCAAGAGAAAGGGTGGACAGCCACCATCGACTCAGCCTCGTCTCGCACCTCTCGGTGAAAATGACACGATCGAGAACACTCCGGTTGTTGCCAGACCTCAAGCTCCCACACCTAAGAAAGCATCGGGTGGGCAACAGTCTTCCGAAGACTCGCCGGCTCCAAACAAGATCAACGGAAAACTAGCACCTCACCGTGTTCCTGTGGGCCCCCGATCACCAGTCAACCGAGGTTCGACTTCAAGCGACAGTAGTGCCGCCCCCGCCACTCCTGCTATCGTCCTGCAGGAGGCAACTCCTACCAAGGACATGCCTCCTCCCGACTTCATCCCAGCCTCGCGGCCTCGATCGGAAATCCTCAACACCCCTTCGCCTACAGCTGGTTCCGACGCTGCTCAGCTTCAGTCCATTCATGCGCCCCAGGTACCTGACATCAACCTTCAGCACTTCTTCAATGAAGTGGCTGCGCAACTCAACACGATGAACATCCGGTCCTCCGTCGCTTCCGGTTCATCGACTACGAGCTCTGCGATCCTTGGGACTGACTATCAAGCTTACCTCGCCTACGCTGCTGGCGCGTACGGTTCCGGTGCTCCTCCTGCCACTCCGATGATTTCGGGGACCGAGATGGAGGGCGCAGAGCAATTTGCCGATGCCGACGATGATCAGACTGATGCCGATGTGGCGAGTATCCACTCAAATTTCACTGCGACGGGTCAACAGACCCCTCTTGTCGGTCTTGGACTTGGTGGACCCCCACCTCCTTCTCACGGCGGTCGACCAGGATTGTACCCTCTCGTCAACCCCGTCAACACGCAACGATGGAGTTACGCCTCGTCTACTGGCTCTTCTCACCGTGGTACTTCTGGCGGCTCCTATGTTCCCATGGAGTCGCCTCAGATGCACTCTCCCAGCCCTTGGGATGCTTCGCCTACACCAATGTTCCAAGCCGAACGACCTGCGCCCGTTCCACCTCCTCGGGCGACTCGACCTGCTCCCGCGCCTACCGCTGCACCTGTCCGACCACCCTTGCCCAAGACAGTCGGATCCCATCTTCAGCGAGACGAGTCATATCTCGTCATCGACAGTGCTGAGCTTCCTGCGTCTGAGACACCAAGCATCAACTCGTGGGGCAGCAAGTCATCGACTGGTTTCCGAGCCCATCGAGGATCTGATGGTTTCGGTATGCTCAAGAAGAAGAAGGTCTCGATCGATCCTGTCCCTTACTCTTCTGATCTTCTCGGTCCACCGTCAGCAGCTTCTTCCTCTTCCACGTCCGCGATCTCGCCCAAGAGATCATGGTTCAACAACCTGTTCTCGTTCAAACCACCCTCTTGCACTCTGCTATCGCATGACAACATCTCCAACACTCGCGATAGGGTGAGAAGGATCTTGCTCGATGTTGGAGTGAGGGTTGCCATTGTGGAGATTGATGGGATGAGAGGACTGAAATGTCGATTGGACGAAGTGAGAGATCCCAACGGCGGTAGTGTGGCAGTCGTGAAGGGTGTAAGATTCAAGGTCGAGTTCTCCAGAGCGTCTCCAAGCAGTGGACAAGCGAGTAACACTCTTGTCTCACTTACCCAGGAGAAGGGTGCACAGTCGTCATTCAAGAGTGAGCCAATCCAAATCATCGTTGTTTGGGCGGACGCTGATCGAACTACTTTTTTTTCCTTCATTAGCCATCTTTGGTCAGTTGAAACAGGCCATTGAATCGACATCTGCTACACCCAACCCTTCGAGATCGTCACCGACAACGACATCCAACCCTCGAGGTCAAGTCCAATCATTCACACTCCCCTCGGCCCTCCGTAAAGGACCTGCTTCTTCTGGACAACCGGGCGGAAACTTCAACATCTCCAGTCCGGGACCATTACTCTCTGCTCCACCCGTGAGATGGACGGCGTCAGCACCTACTACTCCGACGATTGAGAGTAGTCCTAGGTTCGGTACTCAACACCATCCTCTTCCTCAATCTCCACAGAGCGTACAACTACCTTCTACCATAAGGTTCTAGTTCTGTTTTCTAGTCTTCTCTGTCTCTCTTCTCCTATATCGTTATAGTCTTCATGTTCTGTTTTACTATTACCCCTGCTTTCTTCTTCGTATCGTACGTTATACAAGCATATATGTCTTTCCATCTCTCTCTCTCTCTCTCTATCTGATCGGATCAACCTCACATATCTCCATACATCTTGATTCATCTCGTCTTCGTAGGAAATGAAAATAAAGGACATCTCATGTCGAGTTATGAAAACCAAAACAATGCAACGAGTCACAAGATAAGGTGTGCATGACCGCACGGCTGTGATACACAACTAAGACGACAGTCGATCAATCATCAAAAACACCTCGACAAAGACTGCAAAGACTGCAAAGACTGACTAGACGCTCCATTGACACCACTTTCATCCCTTTCTCCTCGTTTGATCCAACGGAGTCAATGGCGGTGTGATACCCATCGATCCTGACATTCCTCCAACTCCGGCACCAGCACCCTTGCCTGCACCTGTAAAGTCTCCACCTATACTGCTGGCTCCTCCCAGACTACCACTACTTGCCGTACTAAGCCTTGCTACACTCTCACTCGTCGATGACGCACTTTGAGATTGATCTTCTGTCGTCGATGCACTTCCACCATGACCACCACCGCCGCCGTGGCCGACCTGTCCCGACCTCCTGACTTGTTCTCGTGCGGCAGGACCGGACGAATCCAGGTCTAGAGGTTGAATGGGTCGGATATCAGGTCTGGCGCTCGTCTCGCTCGTTTCGGGTAACGATGGAGGTCGTACAGGCGGTGGAGACGAGACAGTTCGCTCGTTCTGCAAGCGAGCGACAAGACAATATGACGCAATCGTTCAGTGACATATCAACTACAGTAGATTTCAGTCGTAACTCACCTTACGCGTGTTAAGCTTAAACCCCTGCTTCGCAAAGTGTTCCGCTAATTCGTTGGGTTTGGGAAGTGGAGGTACTCTAATGAAAGGGCATGGAAGAAAGTCAAATAGATCAGTATGATTTCTGGATGGCTTGCAAAGTGCACGTACTGTCTGGGCGAGTATATCTTGAACGTCTGACTCTGACAATGTGCCAACAGTGGAGCCGGTGAATTTCCCGTAAAGTCCAATGCGGTCAGGTCGAAACATCTGAACCGAAGCGAATAGCGACCTTCTCGCCGTACCGACAGGTCCTGCAGCTGGGGATCAGCTTGGCCGCCGCGTGGACACCAGCTTGACCATTTACCGTGAAGAGAAACCAAAGTCCCATTGAGCCATCTATTGCAGGCACCCTCACCCCGGCCACATGCAGAGTTCCAAAGAGGTTTCTTCCCCGTCCTCCGCCACCGATTCCTCCCATTGTGGGTAATGATGGATCTGGTCGTCTCCTCTTCTCTCTCGAAGGTCCAGCCCAGCCCTCGTCATCTCCTTCGCTTTCGGAGCTAGCGACGCTCAGTGGTGGTAGTCGACTGGATGGTCCAGGTGGAGGGGTCGGTGTTGGACTTGACTCGTCGACACGGCGACGCAGTGTGGGAGGAGCCAAACCATTGTCATGCCGTAGATCCGTGCTACGGATCGTTGCAGGGCCCGGTCCAGCTATTCCTTCACCAATGTCTTGCATCGATGCTACTGGTGTACGCTCATCACTATCTCTACCTCTCATCCGGATGTCACCTTCCGCGTCTTTATCTTGACCATCCTTCAACGATATCGCAGCCATGTTGGCAGAGGCGCCGGTCAAGCCTGGTGGAAGGACATTGAAAGCAGGAGGGCCCGGAGATGGAGGATTGGTCGGTGGGCCGATTTCGGCGGCACACAACAAATGACTCGGTTCAATCGAACTATACGGAGAGGTCAATGCTGAACGGGCGATTGATGCTCCCTGATATGGCGAAGATGGATTGGACCATATCATGTGTAAATCCATGAGATAAAGTCAAACACACCTCGGATCCACTTCATCCTCATCCCATTCGGATTCTCCTACCTTGCCACCACTCAAATGACCAGCATTACGAGGCTGATCATTCCTTCGTCGACATTCAACTATACGCAAGCGAACGATCGGAGCTGGTCCGAGAGGTCTTCTGTCTTTCTCGGTTTTTCTTCTGCCCAAGACTGGTTCTTGCGCCACGTTCAGCGCAAATCTGATAGAATTTCGGTCCAACAGTGTCAGTGTTTCTGAACATATTCTGAGAGCATATCGCATTTGCTCGCGATGCGATGCGATGCAGATCGTAAGACCCACCTCATTTCTTTCCCTCGAAACATGCCCCTTTCGATCAGGACGGGAGGAGTGAACAACCACACCATCCCATCTGGACTGTGTCGTGTGTCAATACGACCACTCGCCTGTCCAACTGCTCCTGCTGCTCCGACGGTCGGTGATGAGGAAGAAGCTGATGGGAATGCAGGTGACGGTCGTACGATCTTCGTTTCATTTGACGATGGTGGTGGTGGTGGAAGCATAACCACGAGTTCGTTTCCCGATAAGATCGGGCTTCTATCCCCCAAACAAATATCCGAACCAACAGCGGGCCCTCTTCGAGACCCGACCTGAAGTGGAAGGCCCTTGCGCTCCCGCTCCAAGATCTCTCCCGATTGAATATATTACCCTCTGCAGATTCCGATGGAGTCCGACACCGCGGAACCTCGTGTCGTATTGATTGGATACGATTGCAAATGAAGCCAGATGATTCCTCTGATTATGTGTGCGTGTAGATCTTTTTCGTGAACGGATCTTGTTTGTCAATGGTCGTGAATCGTGAACGCCGCAAGTGATGATGACAGACAACGATGATGTATGGAACCTGTTCATGTGCGGTGGGATGTGTGCTCTGCCTCGTTGCTTTTGATTTTGATGTTTTTTTCCCCCTTTTTATTCTTCAGCTTGTTTTCTTCCGCCGTTCGCCACTCGAAGAAATCGGAGCCAAGCCTGGCGATGGACCGGACTGTCGGCAAAGGGGAGTCCACTCGTTTAATGACGATGCTTGATGATGGACAACATTGTGAGGGGATGGGTGAGGCGGGAGAGTACAGTACACGAGAGGAATGAAGGACGAGACAATGACAATGATAATGACGAAGGGATAGTGATAGGAAAACAAAGTGAAAGAAGAGGAGAAAGTGAGAGGGCGTGTGTGTGTGTGTGCGTGTATGTATGTAACAGCAGACAGAGTAAGAGAAGGTCGGAAGAGAAGAGCGGGGGACGTGATGATGTGTTTTTTTTTGGCAATCTTGAATCATTTACCCTGGAAATATCCTCGTCTTCCCCTCATTCCACAACCGTGCCTGAATGTCATCGCCCCTGAGTGCCACTTTCAATCTCATACCCATGACGCAAGCTGACGCACTGGACCCCGGGGGGAGGATGATATCATGTGCCGCCACCCCTCCCATACAATAGCGATGATGCACGACTAGTAGATGATGATGAACAAGTAGGAGGAATGAAAGAAGGAAGAGGAAGAAGAAAAAGAAGAAGATGGACTTGCTACTACTATGAACACCTCAAGGTGGCATCGTCCCACACTGATCGATCCTTCTCCATGCCCAATCACCGCGCCATGGATGTGTATATCCGGAATGTCCGATGCATACACAGGTCCATTCTAAATCGAATGTATCCCAGTTCTCTCATCCTATCAAACGATACTTGCCCTTCCAGATCTGGATCCCGCCCTTCGGTCTCCTTCTTTCTGCCGCCCCTAGTCGACGTAATCACCATCAATGAAACACTCTCAGATCTGAATCTCACCTCGAACACATCCTCCCTTGACCCTGATGATACACGGTACATGCTTCTGTTACAAATCTTCCCATGTCACGAAGTCTCCACGATACGATGCCATCTAACCTCCTCTGACCCTCTTACAGGCCAGATCTACATCACCACCTCCAAACTCCAAGCTCAGACCAGAATCACCGTAACTCTTGTTGATGATCCCTACCGCTCTCGTCGTCTCCTTTAACAGTTCGTTCGTAATCTCCTTCCAGACGGTCTGAATGAGGACCGCATTCTGACCACCTCCGCTACCATTCCCACCCGAAATTGTCGACGGGCCATCGTCATCGTCTTCGAAATGCTTGTCAACTCGTTTCGACATTGCTTCAATCGCTTTTCTCATATCCTTTGCTCCGTGATCTTTGAGGACTTTCTTCAATGCTGATCGATTGTACGACTGATGGAGTGATACCTCATTAGGAGGGGTGGTCTGAAGAAGTCGTTCGATGCCATCGAAGAAGTCCTACAAGAAGAAGCGACACGTCAGTAGCATGTACCAATGAAGGCTTTACGCGCACTCACGATGAATTTCGCGAACGATCGGCGGACCATCAGCTTGATATAGGTCAACAGATTCTCCTCATACAGCCCCTTCGCTCGTTGATGAAACACGCCTAACACAGGAGAGTCGAGGCGCGATACATCCTCAACGAACTGATGCATGTTCTCTGAAAAAAGAGGCGACATCAGTGAGCTGCTATGCTATATGAATCCATATGGACATCTTTGCACTCACCGATCATGATAACATGGTAATTCAGCTGCCCCTTATCCTCGGTGGCTTGTCCATCCGCCCTATCCATCTTTGCTAGCTGTTGCAGAGATCCAAAGACAGAGTTGATGACCTTCTCATACACGTCGTTCACTCTTGACCTAATCGGTAGATCGTCACAGCCATCCAACTGTGATTCCATCTTCTCGACGAAAATTGGGAAATGCTTTACGAAGAAGGCGACACCCTTGCGCTTTCTCGTGGTTGTCTTGGACGATTCGATGACACGTATTTGTTCATTCTAACGATCATGAATATGATAAGGTCTTTGCCTTGTGATTATGGCGAACATTGAACTACTCACCACAAAGATGTCCAGAATCTGCCGCTGTCGTGCAAGCTGCTTGTCGAACATCTGAGCGAAGAAGATCGATGTGTTCTCCTCTTCTGCCTCCTTTGCCAATCGTTCAGTCACGGCAATCACCCCGACGACAGAACTATCAAGTGGACCGCATCAGCTCCACTGGAATTGGTGACCTCACAAAGCTACTCACATCGGACCCTTCTCGACAGCCGCCTCCATCCATTGTCTCAACTCCATTTCGACAAAGCCAAAGATCAGATCCATCATACTTCTCACTAGCTGCATCATCCCATTCGACATTCCTTTACTCGCATGTCTTGCTGCTTGTCGTCTGAAGTAGCTATCTAGCTCCATATGATCCGCAAAAGTGGATTCGGTATCAGTCAGATGGAGAAAGGCGGATATGAAATCTTCCTCTTGGACGATTTGATTGATGATCTCTGTCAACGCTTGACGGTAGAGCTGTTCAGAGATGAATCGTCAGATATAGACCACTACGAGACCGGAAGACCGATTTACTTCAGATGACCGGCCGAGGTTTATTTCACCCTTCTTCTCTTTCTTGACGGTAGACTGGTTGCCAAGCCCAAGCCCGATCACGTTCTTGGATTTGAGGAGGGCAGATGGCTTCCCTACATTGCTGCTTATCGCACTTGCGAAGGCTTTGGTTTCCTGTCAGCCGACGACCGCTCAATCGGCTGGTGTCATCCAGCTCACCTGCATCATTGCTTTGGTCACCCATTGTCGCATTCAGGGACGCCATGTAGTTCATCAACATGTCTTTCATTTCTGACTGATGAAGCTGGCTGATCGTTGACATGTAATTCTGCACCAGTTCAAAGTCAACCCTGCTCACATCCTCCAAACATGCCTGGCTAACTCACCGAACAGAGTTTCTGATATCTCCCTTCATCCATCTCCTTCACATATAGTACCAGACCTTCATAGGTCATCAAAAACTCGCCCATGGCAGTATGAGGGGCAAGTGCCATGGTCTTCTTTGATGTTTTCCGATAATCAGAAAGGGTAGTATCGGACTGAGGTAAATGGTCGAATCAGGCCCCTTTTACATGATGATCACGCGCGAACGGGAACTAACCTGGTACTTGAATGTGACGTCCAGATAGTCGGATACACGCTTACAAAACTGAGCGCTCTGCTCTCTGTATTCTTGCATTCGTACGATGGTCGCAGCCACCTCGGCATTGGCTACATCAGTGTCACCTAAGTCAGCCGCAGCTCAAAATGATCGCTGCGTTAAACAAGGAGATACCCAAGAACTTACCGGAATCCATACCAGCTTGCAAGGCCTTGTACAGGGAGGCAGCAGCCTTTTCAAGCTTCTGTACGCCTCTTGCGGTCTGTGGCGATTCTTGTGTGAGGATCCGTAGATCTTCTGATGGGACTTCGACAATTTGCTAAACGGCGACTTGTCAGCACATCTACATGTCGCCCAGATTAATGACCTACCAAAAGCTGGCGTAGCTCGTTGAGAAGTGCTTGCTGATTTGATGTGTGAACTTGCAATCCTCGGTTTTGCGATTCAATATACAAAATGTCATCGGATACAGCCTGTAGCATCCAAACAGTCAGCGATGACGCCCTCCATACTCTGCTGAGACGGTCTTGACAACAAGCTGGTTGCTTACATTCAACTGCATCCTGTATCCTGTGATCTGCATATCAATATCGTCAAGCTCCAGCAATGCCTCGTCGATATGTTCCAAAACTTGAGCTATTCGATCATCCGATTCCAAGAAGGCATGTATGTTTGCCTACGACTCATTGTCAATTGCTGAATCGTTGAACCTTTAGCTGCGTGAACACTTACCGAATCTAGCGCCGCGAGTTCGTCTAGCAATCGTCCCTCTATGGCATCTGCGCTTCCCTTCTTCCTCCCGTTCTCACCGATCGTACTACTCGCTTCAGTCCAATCGAAACCTTCTAGCAGATCTTCCATATTTGCCAACACCGCTTCGTCATTCAAGCCTTGATCCGTCCCATCATCCACAGTCAATCCTGCCGCTCCTGGGAGTACACCCGTTCGGGAAGTAAGAAGCACTTCCCGTGAGAAGGTAGTATCGAGTGGAGGGGGATGGAACGATGCTCGACGAGTGGGTTTCACCTGTGTCGGTGTAGGTAATTTCGGTTCAGAAGGCATGTTGGGAGAAGGCTCCGTGGTCGTTATTGTCGGTGTAAGCATCTTTGCCAGAGGAGGTTCCGCGGGTCGAAGTGTAGTCCCGGAAGTGACTGTAGGTGTTGCCTCATCTGGACCTCTCCATTGTGCTTGTGGCTGAGGAGGGTCTCTCAAGCCTCGAGAAGAAGAAGAAGTCCGCAATCCTTCCCCATCTCCCTCGTTGATAGCTCTCATGCCTTCACTCGATGGCTTCTTTGCCATCCTACCTCCAGTACCCGGCTGATCGTACTCCGACGCAGCGGAAGTATTTCTCAATCCACTAGGACCTAATTTGTCTTCTGACAACTTTCTAGATTGTGCCAGCGGCGGAGGTCCCATACCTATCGAGCTATTACCAGGACCCATACCGTTGTTGGAAGGCTGGTGAGGGGAACCCCGAGGTGATGCCGCTCTGGCATTCGCCAAATCGGAATTGGAGGGTCGACGTAATGAGGGTTCGCCGAAAGGTGATTTGCCAAAAGACGCAGCGGTAGGTGTACGTTGATCTTCCTCCATGGATCGACGACCGCGACTGGCAGAGTCAGAAGTAGGGTAGAAACTCGATTGACCAGAAGCATGGGAAGACGAAGAGCCGGAACGTGTTTGACGCAAGGGCGGGGGTGGTGCAAGCTCCATACTTCGAGGCAGGGAGCTGGAGGAGGAAGATCCGTTCCGATCAAGAGGTGGAGCAGCTGAACATTCATAGCAGGGTGGTCTCAGCTTGACTCAACAGATCTGAGCGCTTCATCATAGACAACAAAGCTCACCACCATTACTGCCCGGTATTGGGGTACCGCTCGGCGGCGGTAAGGAGAACCCTATCAGCTCTGGTAGCTCTCCCTTAGTGTATGTCCTGTACACCTTGACTACAGAGTTCAGGAAATGACTCTGGTCTTTCGCACGTTCAGTTGACCAATGATAGCGTCTGATAGTCATTGTGAGAGCGAAGTCGAGGGGCTTTGACACACATCAGCGTTGGGGAAACAGTAAAAATGAACGAGAAGTCGGACGCAGGATGAATGACCGGGGTACGGCGACGACAAGTGCGTGGTGGATCGTGGAAGAGTAGAAGCTATTTCATATCATAGCGTTAGCAGAATGGTAGACCAACTCACCCCCATGACCTCCAAACATCGCATATCCTCCAGCTGCCATGTTTTGCCCTTTGAGAAGGAGAGATTATTGTTCCTCTTCGCCTTGTGTATGACCACCTTTCCTAGTTTTGTGACTACGAGCAAGATCCATTGTATCAGTACCCAGATTCGCATTAGCTGATCTACTGAGTGATCCCACAGAGGCCCTGTCGTCCTCAGACGGCACCATGACCCGCTTGGAGACACTCCACTCCGAGCTGCAAACCGAAAGAAAGAACACATGAACCCACCTGCAAGCATCAAATACCTAGTCTTCTGTCCATCTCCATCGTCCTCATACACCTTCAGAAACGAGATCAGCGTCTCTTCGGCCGTTCCATCTTCGGCACGTTTCGAAAAAAGCGAAGAGATGATGTGGTTTCGGACATCGTCATTTGAAACTGACGGCGTTGCGGACGGTTGACGAGCGTGTTGTGGATTTGACATTTGTGCCAAAGCGGGAACGAGATCAGACTGTTCTGTCGATCTCAGTCAGCTTGTGATAATATCGGCGAGAAGAGTGGGGGTGATGGATACGTCTAAATATGCAACAGATGGACTCTGTCGAAACAGTATACTTGTTGTGAATGACAGCAGGTATCGTAGCGCGGACGCTGGTGACGTCCGAGCCGGTAAGATAGCACCACAGACGGACAGAGCGTTGATCTCCGCAAGACAGGAGCTTCATGCTGCTGGAGATGACAACCTATGCTTGTTGAGATATCGCACATCTGATGCAGCTTCGACACACATATTGAGGATCTGATATGCATATGATTTGCTCCGCGTAACGCTACTTCCCCAATCTGCCGAACAGAGTTCCGACTACACCACTTTCTCCTCCTTGTGACTTGTAACTCTCCAGGAAATCCCTCATCATCTCATATTCCCTCCTATCCTCACCTTCCAGCTCTTTCGCTTCTGCCACATCCAGGTCTTCTCCCTCTTCGTCATCGTTCACACCTGCACCTTTCAATGCTGCTCTCAACTCTCTGTCCATCGCTATCAGATCATCTTCGTCCATATCGTCAAGGTCCGCTTCAGTCGGTAACGTCGGTAATGGGTTGGCTGTCGAAGGTTTAGGTCCGGCTTTGCCCTTGCTCGCCTTCGACTGCGCAGGGACAGTTGCCTTGAAAGGGGCCTTTGATTTGGACAATTCTTCCTCCATCGCTCGCATGACAGTCTCAAAAGAGTCAAGAGCGGTATTAGGTCCAGCAGCAGGAGGCGGTGTCGCCTCGAGATCGGTTGGTGCAGTGAATTGCACCTTCGTCTGTGTGTTGGAGCTCGTTTTAGGCCGTGACTTCGATGTGAGATCATCACGAGTTTCGGTCTGTGGTTTCGGTGCTGATGGCACGTACGCTATGGACAGAACATCAGCATCATTTCCTGAACCTTTCATCCAGTTCGACTGACCTCCTCTTGCTTGGCGATCACCCAATATGCCTGCCCACATCTCATCTGTTATACCCAGAGCTTCCCTTGAGAACTTCAGGAACTCTTCCTGCTCATCTCTCATACCGACATCCATACCTTCGGCGTCTTGTGCGTCTTGGTCTTCCTCGTCCCCCTCCTGTCCCAATACCCTCCGCTTCATCTCTTCATCGATATCATCACTCAGGACCAGCTTCTTCCTCCTCGCCCTATCCTCTTCCTCTTCGTTATAATTTTCATCTTCATCCATCTCCTCGATTTTCGCGCTTTTGTCAACCCCATCACCCCACTTCATCAAGGCGATCTTCCTTCCCAGAGTCCCAGGAGCGGGGAGGTCGGCCTCGTCTTCCGACTCATCTTCCGAGTCAGACACCGCACCATCAAACTCTTGCTTGGCGAATCGTGGCGGTCGCATTTGGGAGGGAATTAGATCCTCCAGCCTGACCTTTGTCTCCCTCTTCGAGGTCGGTGTTGGCTCCTCTGTGAATGTCACTGGTGCAAGTTCAGTTTTGCGGCCCCAATCATCTGCAGAAAGGGTCGGAACCAAGTTTTGTAGTCGTGTCTCTTTCTCCGCTTGCAGCGCCTTTCTCGTTTCAACTTCATCGTTACTGTCATCATCGGTTATATCTTCGTCCATGTCTTCGTCGGATAACTCACTGAACACTCGTCAGCCGATTCACCCAACCATTTGTCATGTCTGCAAAATCGACCCAAGACTCACTCTACAAATCGAGCTCCTTGCATATCACCCTGCCCCCCGACAAATTCTTCCACTTTTTTGGCCAGATCCTGCAACGCTTGTCCATGTTCTTCACCGAGCTCCACTTTCTTCTCCGCTTTCTCTTTCCCTTGAATTTGGGCAGGGTTACGTCCAGATGCTCGCATCATCATTCCATCGAGCTCGTCAGGTGAGACTTCCAACCAAGACTCGCTGTCCTCAGCGGCAGAAGGGTCAACAGCGAGAGATTCAAGAAGAAGATCGGAGGCTGATTCGACGGCTGAATCAACGAGGAAGGCAAAGGACGGTCGTTGCGAGGCGACGCTATGACGGACAAGCATGAGTAAGGAGAGCTCCACTGAATCGATCGCAAGCTACTCACTCGGATGCCTTGACTGCTTGATATCCTTTTCTAGCCCTTTCTTCCCTTTCCTTCCACTTCTGACTACCTTCTGTCTCCTCACCGAACCACCCGGCAGTAATGAGATTAGACCGGAATGTCTTGTATGCCGTGTCCTCCTTCAGACTTTCCTCATCACTTCCGATTTCTCCACTGCGACCTTTCTTTCCTCCTTCACGGTACATGATCTCAAAACCAGTTGCGATTTTGACCCCCAGATCTCTCCATCTTCTCTCGCCTTCTAATTCTGGGCTGTCGCGAACGTGCCACTCCGGACCAAACACGCGGGGAGGGTGGAAGACTTGACCTTGCAGTTGAGCATAAGCGGATCTTGTAAGGGTAAGGGTGGTGAGGATCGCGGGCGAAGGAGGGAAATTAGTCATCCTGGATGCAGCCTAATAGAGGACAACCAACTTCAGTAACAGTAGTGGGCTCAGATATCAAATGTGAGACAACTCACCCGCAATTGTGAGGGATCTCGGACGTAAAATCCCTCCACCGCTCTTTGTATCAGCTCCGGAGACTCGGCCAAAGCCTTGGCCACAGAAATGGGGAGGTACGCTTTCGTTTTATGCTGATGTGTCTTGAGTCCATCTGGATAGCTATCAACCAATAATTAGTAGCCGTACTGAGACTAGTGGGCAAGCTCACCAAGCTATTCTATCCCACACTGCTCTTTCCATCTTCTCTTCCGCCCTATAGTTGCCGGTTCTCACGGCTCGAACGGCATCTACCTCACTGATCCAAGCTTCTGGGTCATAATCTCGTTCATTGTCGTCATCGTCTCGGAACTGTTTTGGTCGGGTGCTTGACGATGATCGGATTGAAAGAGGTAGCAAATGGAGATGATCTCCTTGAAGCCACAACTGAGTTCCTCCATATTAGCATTGTCTGGTATGGTGGAGACGTGGACGTACCCTGTTCTCTGCGTTCTCGGGCGATACCCAAGCAGGAAGTTGATGCGCTGCTTCAATGAGTAAAAACTCTCCATCGGTATCCCTCGCGCTGAAGCGGTGTATTAGCTTTCCCCCTCTGTCAGATTTGAGAAGAGGATCGGTATAGTGCTAACATACCTGATGACGAAGTCTGGCCACTTCCTACTGACTTCCCTCAATAACCAAACGACCAACCACTCGTCGTCTACGGCGTCTCCAACCCTCATTCTCCCCTCCAGCTTTCCTCCACCCAATCTCGCTCTGCTACTCCCCACCGGATCCTGCTCCACGACTTTTAATTCCCAGCCGTCCTTGTTCCATAACCATGGTTGCAGTAATAACGACTCAACATGCTGAGTGATGAGTAAAGCTGTTGCTGCAGGGTCGTGAGATGAAGGGAGGTGAATAGCGTAGTCGAGGGTATCTTCCGAGATGGTAGGGAGGGGGAAGCGGCTGGTCCCATGTGCTAGAGGGGGGAAGGAAGACGCCATGGTGCCAGGTGAGAAACCTGATGACGGTTGATAAGAAGAAGTTTGTATGAACGCTGGAATAGACCAAGTGGGATCTTGTATTCGACCGACTTTTTACTGCTTTGGGTGGCAAAAAAGCGGAGGTATTTTACGAGATGCGACATGAAAACAGGTCGAGAGCGACTACTGCAGACGTATATATATCCTTTCTTTCTCTCTTGCACTTTCTGTTCTTGATCTTGCCCGGGTGCTTGGTCAAAAGTAGAACATAGACTACACATATACCCATACCTCTCGGAGCTCACATCTGTACGGACGACTTGTATACCCAACTCGGTCACTTGTTCAGGACATATTCGGACAAAATGTTATCCTTCTTTGGCGATCAGAAGGGCAAACCTCCTCCCAAGACCACCATTGTATCAAAAGTAGCTGTTCGGAAACCTCTGCCAAAGACCGGTCCTTCGCCGGTCTCCACCCTTAACCGATCCTCAAACGGTCTCCTGGCTGTACCCAGCTCTTCCAATGGAGTGAAGAAGAACGGTACTTCCCCATCCAGTAAAACACCATTATCATCTACATCGAAACCTGGATCTTCTTCCTCTTCTACCTTCACCCCTAAGAGGCCTTTTCCTGAAAGATCTTCACCTACTCGAATATCTTCTCCGTCGAAGCCAATCAAAAGGAAAGCTTCGTCAAACAAAATCGAGAGAATCCAATCTGAATCCGAATCATCGTCCTCCTCTGATTCTGGGGGATCTTCGGAAGAAGATGCCTTGGATCCGAAACCCAAACGACGCAGATTCCGCACAGGAACGAGTAGCACCACGCCTTTTCCTGGTGAAGAGGAAGTGGGAAGAAACATCTTTTGCCTAGATAAGGTGGATATGCGAGGAGAATGGGGCAGAGGATGGGTAGGATTCGTAGGTTGTGAAGAAGTCGTCAGAGGAAGTATGAGAGGTTGGGCCGGGGGTAACGCTGGAGACGGACTTAAGAATTTGGACAAATACCAGGCTTGTGAGTGATCTTTTCCGGAACTTGTGCGAAAAGACATCGCTGATGGCCGTTGTGAATAGATTTCCCTCAACCTGGTTTCGAGAAGGGGGATGAATTGCCTTCTGTAGAACTTCTGTATCCAGCAGTAGGGTGTAGAGAAAAGTTAGCTTTCGTCCATGAGCAGGATTTTTCAGAGGCTGAGCTGACCTTCTTACAGATTTATATTGCTCACTCCCATATCACACCGAGAGTACAATCCCATAAGCGAGTTACGCTCCGCCCTTCGATTAATCCTTGAGCGTGAGCTACATCTCGCTAGCGTCGACGGCTTGCGACCCAGCTGACACGAACATCACCATTTAGACTACGTTCCACCATCCCATCAACATATCTTTGGCACCTTATCTGACACTTTCACCGAGCCTACCGAGACTGCTTCCGCCATTCCGTCTCGTCTCGCCTCGCCTCATCCCGGCTCACTTGCGACTCCACCACCAGATGCTGGCTCTTCCCCAACTCCCTTCGTTCCGTCAGAAACGATCGGAGACGCTTTGCGTAAAGCTTTAGCACCCAATCGGCGAGATGGACCCGGGTTCGTTCGAGCGATGGAGAGATTCAACACCGCCATGGAGGAGCTACAAACCGATGGCAGTCTGAAAGAATGGCTGAGAACTAAGGGAAGAGGGATGAAGTCCAGGGATTGGTCAATTCTAGTCGATGCAGTGCATGATCAGGCTTATTCTAGAGTTGTAGGACCATACTCTAATGAGCTTGAGGTGAGTACGTTCCTGATATAGAGTCGTTGTGACGCTCATAAATTTGATCTTAGCACCACCCCAAACACCCGGATGAGGTCGCCAAAGCTATTATGGGGAAGGAGGACGCCTACGGAGAGCTGAGACACAAGTGAGTCTTTCGAATCCCCAAGAAATCGAAAGATCGGTTGACTTCTTGCTTCGCAGTTTCATGAGCCAGGTGATCCAGCAAACCAACCTCACTCCGGACTCCGTGTTGTGAGTACAATCCCATCTGTGTGTTTTTTTTTTATATTTTTGATGCTGATGGAGTGCGATGTTCCAGTGTCGATCTGGGCAGCGGTGTCGGTAATTGTGTGTTGCAAGCGGCTCTACAGGCCGGTTCTCGAAGGTGAGTGCTCCTTCGCCTGCTTGTGCAACGAGTGACTCAACTTGACATCGAATTGCAGCTACGGATTCGAACTGCTACCGGTCCCTGCACGTTGTGCTCGACTTCAAGTTCGTGAGGTTCAAAGACGCTGGGCAATGTGGGCTTTGAAGGGGAATGTGGAGGTTGAAGTCCATGAAGGCGATTTTCGAATTCATCCAGTCGTCGCGAAGCGACTTTGCGAGGCTGATGTTGTGGTGCGTACACGTCAAGCCGAAGATACAGTATGAGTTCCGGAGACGGTCAAGCTTACTATCATTTGCACGCAGCTGGTCAATAACGAGGTTTTCCCCTCGTCTCTGAACATCGACCTAACCAATATGTTCCTGGATTTGAAAGAAGGCGCGACAATCGTTAGTCTCAAGCCATTCGTCCCAGAAGGATTCAGAATGAACGAGAGTAACGTGAGTGGGGGTTCTGTCTTCCACGAGATCCTTCTAGAGGGACGCAATGGGCCATGCTGAGAATTTTCATATGTGTCCTGCAGTGCGATAGCTTTGCAGCAATCGTTCGCTCATCTCAACATATATACTACAAAGATTGGGTATCATGGAAAGGTGACTCCGGGAGATATTACGTGCAGAAGATCGATAGATCTATGAGAGCCAAGTTTGAGGAGGAGATGAGCGGGAGAAGGCGGCGGTAGCTGTAATGTCTAAGAGGGAAGATCATCATGGGAATATCTAGACGGAAGAATCTACTGTCAACTAATCTAAATAATGTTTGAATCGGATGTGCTGCTGAGGATTGGTCACACAGATGGGAGCAGTGGTGATGCATATGCCAGGTCTTTGAGCGTGCAATGGTTGTATGAAGAGATATATGTGATGGTACAGCTCTTCTTGGTTGTGCTGTGATGTTGTGCGAGGTCCAATCTCCGTTCCCTCACCGTACTCTCGTTACTATGGCCCCTCTATCTCTCTCTTTCTCGTCGTTTTATTCTGATTCGTGCCCTTGTCGATTACTCTGGTGAGACTACACCGACCTGAGCTGGTCTCAAAACCCTATTTCCTATCGTCCACCCTTCCTTACTGACATCGAAGATCTCCCCTGGACCATGAGAAGTTCCATCCTTCTTCGGGGGAGCGACCTCCTTCGGAACGGTAAACACTGCTTCATGCATATTCGGATCGAACTGTTCGCCCAACAGATCATCCACCTTCTTGACGCCGTGCTGTTCGAATGTCTTCAACAGAGCTTTGTGAGTCAACTCGACACCCTGATGTAAGTCTGCGAGGGCTTTGTTCTCGGCGGGGATAGGTTGGGGGACGTGTTTGAGGGCGGTGGTGAGGACGTCGGCTGTGGAGAGGAGGGCTCGGGCGAACGAGGTGATGGCGAATTCGGATGCTTTGGCTTTTTCTTCGTTGGCTCGTCGAGTAGCTGTTTGGACATCGGCTCGGAGGTATTGCATTTCCTTCTGTGTAGGGTAAGGTGGTTGATATAATGGAAAGGAAGTGGTGGTGGACAGTGAATAAGAGACATGGAAGAATTTGTACACAATCATAGTGAGAGGGCGGGTAGGTGACGACAACACAAGTGGCGGCGATAGCGAAGTGATCACGCGACGAGGGGCGAGATGCCGGAGAGCAAGAGCGACAAATGCGAAAAGTGTTGAAAGCAGACGAGGCAGTGATCGATTGACGGTACGAGTAGCAAATAGCAAGAGAGAATGTTTGGAAAGTCAGTTATCGCTCAGCTAAGATTGCTCTGTAAAGCAACCGCTCTGAACCCACCTTCATCTCCTTCACTTGCTCCTCAAACTCAGCCGCCTTCTTATCGGCCTCTTTCTTTCCCGCTTCTAGCTCTGCCAACCTCTTATCTTCCTGCGCATGGAATGTCTCTTCGCTCGATTTCGATGATTCAGAGTATGGTCGAGAGATGACACCGAATCGAGCGGCGGAGACAGGAGCTTGAGCGACCGGTCGAAGGGGGACTGACCGGGTCAGGGATCGGAGAGGGGATGTAAGTGATCGTGGGTTCATTCTGACGTCGCGGTTCGTTCTGTCTGTAGTGAGGAAGGGTAGGTTGATCTATACTGATTCTCGACTGTTGAAATAGGTGGCGATGGTAGCTGGTGGAAAAAAAAGTCATACATATACTTGATGCAATCCCGAAAAGATCCGTTCTGGTTGGCACGGAATCAATCTGTTGATTACATAATACGAGGTGTATTCCGGCGATTTGACATATCTCCGAGAAGGGTCAACGCTCTCTCTCTCTCTTCCCCTCTGCTCATTCAGCGAGGCCACACATAACATATAGGACACCAATCCATTTGTCTGTTACTGCTTGGAACCACATTGCAACATCCTCCATCACTCGAAAGAAAGGCAGGGGGATACTCAAACATAGGGTCAGGTTCACACTCTCAGCGCGAAGAAGATCGGCTCCGTGGATGTCACCGAATTCCATTCAATAACTATACCCGCCAAACCAACAGAACAACAACCACTCTTTCCCCTGCCCTCTCCACCATGTCCGAAGAGAAGCCCGTCGAGGCGTCTCCCGCACCTCCCACTACCGATGCTGAACCCACCCCGGCTCCTGCCACCGGTGACGACAACACACCCTCTCGAGCTGTGCCATCCGATTCTGCTGAACCGGTTATCGATCCCGAATTAATGGACCTCCCCGCCCCTCCACACCATAGACCTACACCACCGACATCCACCGACGACGCGAACGGGACAACCACCAAATCACCCGCCGCTGGTAACAACAACAACAACGAAGCAGAAAAGGAGTATCAACATCCTCCTCGCGAGCCTGGGACGATGGGAATAATCGAATCAATAGCATCTGCACCTGATCCGAGACCCACTGACTTCCAAGTACCGAAAGACGAAGGGATCGACCTTGAAGCTCTGGAAAATGCAGCGGATGATATGGATATCCCTGGAAGCCCGACAGCCAAACTCATGAGAGCTATTGCTCCTCCCAACGCGACTCAACCCAATCCCAACTGGCCTCCTGTAAGTGAAAAATACCCAATCCCACGTTTGTTGTCAACATTAGATTAGAAAGATCGGGGTGGCACTGCCGCAATCATCATATCTTATCCATCACCAACTCTTTCTCTCTTCTTTGCATACAAACTGATCCGTGGCGGTTGCTTTAGCCTCCGCCAAATGCAAGTGTCAATTTGTTCATCGGTGAGTGTGATGCTTGTAACGGATAAATGCAAGGCAGAAAAGGTGACTAATATGCTGCTCATCAGGTCGTGCATTACTGTCCAACGGAAATGATAATTGGCCATTGGTGAGCCGACGAGCATTCATTCACCGGCTTGTGCAAATATTGCAGATGTGATTAGACCTCCGCTGATGTTTCTTTCCTCTCGTCAACCCTCATCCCTACCATTCACCCTTCCCCCGTCAACTGTGTTTCATTACACCTTTCTTCCCTTTTTCCTCACCCTCCCTAAATGTAATTCTGTCGGGTTACGCGCACACGTAGAAACCCAACGACATTGTCAACTGGATCCGAAAACACTATCCCGCCGAATGGGATGGTGACGAAGGGCGATGTTCTGCGCATCGGGTTCGGACCTACCTCGCTCGTAAGGGCGCCGACATGTACTACGAGAAACTCAATCAAGGATGTATTGCTGGCTGGCGTATTCGTCAGAACCATCTCTGGAGATTCGAGAACGGCGGATTCCAAGGGAGAGGAATGAAACAAGAAGAAGCGATTGCGAATGCGGCGAAGGAGAACGAGGCGATTGCTACTGCTGCTAGAAAAGAAGCAGCCGCTTTGGCTCTGGCTCAAGGGCACCCTAACGTCAAGGTCTCCATGAGTGAGCCCGGAATCAGTGATGGTGCTCCTCCTCCGAAGAAGGTGAAAGCGTTCAAGGGTCAGAGCAGAAGAAAAAACATCAAAAAGCCGGACGCATTTGACGGCGATCTGAGTTTAGTCTCAAATCTCGGAAGCGAGCACCCAGGCGATCACTCATATTACGACCCATCATCTTCTCACCACGATCAATCACAATCACAACCACAGACACTCTACTCTCATCTTGATCCTCACTCCCAAGCTGGCCCTTCCACATCGACTTCTCAACAGGCCGAGACAAACACTACCAACGGCGGTACGGCTGACGATGCTCATCTCCACCTTGACACCGCGGGACTGGCGAATGCAGACGGTACACCTGTCGACATGAATATGGTACAACAAGCGATCAACGCGGCGGGAGCAGGGATGGACGATATGGACATGGGAATCGAACTGCCGATTGAAATGCAAATGCATTCGACAGAACACGACGTTGGGTCGGATGACAGAGGGTTTGGCGGTTATGGTCAACAAGCCCAACACCACCCATATACCCCGCACGATCAGACATACGGTTACACGGGCTAAAGGTATTGCAGTATGGGAATGAATGTGGTTGACATGGAGAGAGATTGTTCAGCCATGTAGCTGGGGCGCCTGGACAGGAAAGAAGAAAGACCAAAGCAATGTGTGCGAAGCGGCTGGTCGGAGTTACCTTATAGGACAGTCGGGGTCCGTTGAAGGGATGTTGTAGATTTCATTCCAATCCGTTTTGTCTTTGCCTTTCATTTTGCTCTGTTCTCATCAAGACCTCTCATGTCAGCCTTCAATTGGGGGCAGATCTGGCCCCACCACAAGAGGCAAGGAAGTCGGATGGACTCCCGTAATATATACTACTGTTCCTATGTGATACCATACATGTTTCCCTCTTCCGTTTGATAAGCCGTGGTACCGTGTGGTGCAACGGGTTTATTTCGATGGAGGCCAGCGGAGATGACCGGGTAACAAATCCGGTGGATGGTTAGACACCGCGTGTATCCATCTGTTTGTTGTCTGATCTTGGAGATCGATCTGGTATGATCGCTCCCTCTCACAGCGAATCTCAGCTTGATCCTCATCGTCACTTCTGGATCTGCTATCTGACCCATCTTCTCTTCGCTCCGTTCCATCTATCTCCCATCAACGACACCAACACACAAAATGCGAGCTGGTATCCTCCTCACTCTCCTCCCTTTCCTAGGTCTATCAAGTACCGCTCTCCAACTCCCCCATTTCCCATCGTCCCCTCAAGATGCCTTGAACATCGCCGATTCCCTCGTCCATTCTCAGATCCCATCTACTCCCGGTGAAGGTATTGGGAGGACCAGTGTGGGTAATGCCAATGATATCAACTTGGAGAGCGTGGGCGAGGAGTTTACGGTGTTGACTCATAAGAAATTCCCAGTGAGTTGGCAAGGAAATCTGGAAGGATTCGAGACCAGGAATTGCAGATGCCATCAAAGAGCTCAGACAAGGGGGCTAGGGGGGATTGGATCAGAAACGGAGCAGAATTGCTATCATGATCGTGCAGATAGCCGATCACTGATTTGATTGATCTATCTCCCGCAGGACCACAGAGTGAGGATCAAGTCGACTACCGGTTGGTGCGATCCAGACGTCCGATCTTACACAGGGTGAGCGCAGTTTCGACTCTTGCCAGAACCCGTGCTGCACCCTCGCCTTACGCCAGATGACGCTCCTTCCAATCGTGTATCCATCGCTTGATCTTCGACTCACCTTCAGAGCTCTCCTGCAGCTACCTCGATGTGGGCTTCGGCAAAGACCTCTTTTTCTACTTCTTCGAATCTCGATCCAAACCTGCGGAAGATCCAGTGGTCATGTGGATCAACGGTATGTCTGACATAATCCCGGAATCATTCCCGTCCGTATAGCGTTGCTGAAAAGTCTGCTATATATCACAGGAGGACCGGGATGTTCGAGTGCTCTCGGTCTACTCATGGAGCTTGGTCCTTGCTCCGTCAAGGACGACCCAAAGACTGTCAATGACACCAAGGTCAACCCTTACTCGTGGAATAACAATGTGAGTTGAGGAAACAGCTTCGATAGATCGCAACAGATAGGCTGACCGGTTTCTTCCCTTACAGGCAAACATATTCTTCTTGGACCAGCCTATCGGTGTCGGGTTCAGTCATGCAGAGAACGGCCAGGTCAGCATCAAATCCTTACAGTGGGGTTGTACATGTGAGAATTACAGCTGAAGTTGATCAATGTGATTAGGCAGTTGGTACCACTGAAGCTGCCGCCGTGGATGTACAAGCTTTCATCTCGATTGTGAGTAGTTACAATTTCGTTCCCACAGAGACAGTCATAGGTAGCGGTCGATTTGAAGCTAATAACCACGGGTGTTTGTAGTTCTTCGAAACTTTCAAGGAATTCGAGGGTAGACCTTTCCACATGTCCGGTGAATCTTACGGTGTACGTGTCTCCGATTCGTCTTCAAGCCCAAAATCGTCAAGGCTAACCTTCAGCTTAGGGTCGATATCTTCCGGTCTTCGCCTCTGCTGTGATAGATGGCAACAAAGCACTCATTGCCGAGGGGAAGACGCCTATTAACCTTCAGAGTGTATTGATTGGTAATGGCGGAACCGACTTCTGTGAGTATGCAGATACGTTTTTGCCTTCAAAGATATGCAGTTCACATCCATTGATCAGACTCGCTTGAGGAATCGTACTTCGACTATGTGAGTTTTGGAAATTGTCGATATATGGACGAGTTCACATTTATAATGGGTACTGCAGCTCTGCACTCCACAAGACGATATGGCAGAGCCGGTTCTGTCCATCGAGAGATGTGTTGCCATGGCCCAAGCTGCAAGTCTACTTCCTCACAGCCTTGTCGCATAGGTTGACTGTGCTGATGGTCAAAAACAGGTTCCCAAATGTCACAAATACACCCAAAAGAGCTGTATCGAATCTCATGACTACACCGCATGTACCATAGCCATGAACTACTGTCAAGATAGTCTGGGCGGTCTCTTTGTGGCGGCTCAGGTCAACCCTTACGATGTGACCAAATCGTGTACTGTTGAACAACTCTCTGACTCTCTCTGCTACCCCGTCACGTAAGCGAAGGCTCGTTGAACGATTCGCTTTCGAATTCGAAAAAGCTGTATAATTGACCATGAAACATAGGAAGAAGATCACCAAATATTTGGATCTGCCTGATGTCCGGAAGGCTCTAGGCGTGGACAGTACCGTCGGGAATTACTCGAGCTGTAATGGACCTGTAGGGATGAATTTCGCCCTAAATTTGGACCTGACAGGACAAACTTGGCTCTACGTCGCCCAGCTTCTCCATCGAGGTATCAGAGTTCTGAACGTGAGTCGATCATCCGAGATATCAGATCTATCTGGATCTCACTTAGGGCTGTGAGCTCGGAAGGAATGCTGATAGTTGCTCGACTCCATCTAGTACGTTGGCCAACGTGACTTCATCTGTAACCATGTCGCCAATGAGAAGTGGATGGAGAAGCTCGAATGGACTGGTAAGGCACAGTACAATGCTGCTGAGTTTGGCGAGTGGACCGTCGATGGAAAGGCGGCAGGAACATACAAGACCTCTGGTAACTTGACCGTGAGTGTGGCAATGAATCGACGAGGACAGTGAGCCTTGTCGCTAATGTGTGCTTCTTTATCAGATGTTGAAGATCAAGGGAGCTGGACATATGGTTCCTTACGATAAGCCTCTGGAGGCTTTGACCATGTTTAACTCATGGTTGAGCGCAGATGCCTTGAGCAAGTAAGATGCTGGCGAGAGAAGTAAACGGGAATGGGGGATGTCATCTCCATGCAGACGGGAAGCCTCAATTTAAAAGTAGAGGATGAGCAAAGATACATACGGATCTAAAAGGTGCAGACGTGGCAAGATGCATCGAGCATGTTGACTGCGTGCGACTTGACACATTCGACTCGATGATATGGACATTCCACCTCGCTTCTGACTCTTGCTATCTATCCTTTTTGGCTTGATACGATATGAACGGTGCGTGCCTGAATTGGGGGTGTAACAACACAAAATTTCCCTTTGGACTCGCTCACTTGCTGAAACTGTTTTTGGCTATCTATCTCTTCTCCACCCTCTCTTTATCACTGCATTGACCACTTGATTGACCGCCCATCATGTCTTCCTCGTCCGGTCCCGCTGCTACTGAGGAGATCCACAGTCTTTATGACACCATCCTCATCTTGGATTTCGGATCTCAGGTAAGTGATGAAGATCAGTTTACTTCTACCCCTTCTCAAACTCAAACCGTGATTCAAGCCAAGTCTTCTCTACACTGAGACTCAAATGACAACAAAAGCTGATATGATCGATGCTGTCCAACCGACGAACAGTACTCCCACTTGATCACTCGAAGATGTCGTGAAATCAACGTGAGTCCGTTAACCTCTTGTCTTGTCAAGAAGACACAGATGATGGGACTGGAAGCTGATGTTCGAGTCTTATGAAGGTTTATTGCGAGATGTTGCCTTGCACACAGAAGATCTCCGAGCTCAGCTGGAAGCCTAAAGGTGGGTCGGAATCGTAGCTGTAGGCTTTACTACAGAGTGTCTCATTTCGGCGTTCCTCTCCTTCAATGAAATCCCCCTCGAGGCAGATATTCATCTTCTGGAAACCCGTGTATTCTGAATCAATCCATCGTGATCGAGCTCTCTTACTGACAATCTACCCTTCTCCTGTTTATCCAGGTGTCATCCTCTCCGGATCCCCTTACTCCGTCTACGCCCCCGACGCGCCTCACGTCGATCCAGCAGTCTTCGAGCTCGGCGTCCCCATCCTCGGCATCTGCTACGGTCTTCAGGAGATTGCGCGATTCCACGGCGGTAAAGTCGATGCGCACAGTCATCGAGAGTACGGGTATGCCAAGATCGAGGTGGTCAAGACTGGAAAGAAGGAGCAGGACGCGTTGTTCGAGGGGATTGAGATGGAGGAGGATGGTGGTTTGCAGGTGAGTGTGGTGTGTTGGGTCGAAGTGACTATAGCCGGAGAATTGGAGTCTTGGCGGGGAAGATGAGTTGAGTCAGTGGGGTGCAAGTGCCAGCTAGGTGGCCCAGACTTTGGGCGATCAGTGCTGCCGGCGCGCTGTCGATTCAACAAACGGTGTATAAGGAGCTATTTGGCCATGACCCTGTATGACTTGAGGGAGCGCATCAGAGAAGTATGGACGCGAATGTGGATAGAACAAGCCAGGGCAAATCTCCGAACAGAGCGGCTGAAGGCTCACGTACTAATCTTCCAACAGGTCTGGATGTCTCACGGTGATCAACTCACATCCCTCCCTCCTAACTTTGTCACCATCGCTTCCACACCCACCTCTCCCTGGACTTCCATCGCTCACGAGTCGAAACCCATCTACGGTGTCCAGTTCCACCCTGAAGTCTCTCACAGTCCCAAGGGCAAGGAGGTCATCGCCGCCTTCGTGAAGAACGTCTGCGGTATCACCGGTGGCTGGAGCATGGATTCGTTCATCCCTAAGGAGATCGCGAGAATCAGGCAGATCTGCGGAGAGAAAGGTCAGGTCATTGGTGCTGTCAGTGGTGGTGTCGACTCTACTGTCGCGGCGAAGTTGATGCACGAGGCAATCGGTGATCGGTAAGTGCGAGAAATATCCATACATGCTTTTCACGCCTCATCGGTCTAATTCGAATGTATGCAGATTCCACGCAATCATGGTCGACAACGGTGTTCTGCGAAAAGACGAGGGTGCCAAGGTCCACCAAATGCTCACCGTCGACCTCGGCGTCAACCTGACTGTCATCGACGCCTCCGAGCTCTTCCTTTCCAGACTGAAGGGCGTCGAGGACCCCGAGCGAAAGCGAAAGATCATCGGAAACACCTTCATCGAAGTCTTCGAGGCCGAAGCTCTCAAGATCGAGGCGGCTGCTGAGAAGGAGGTCGAGGAGAAGGGTGGTGAAGCGAAGGGAAAGATTGAGTGGTTGTTGCAAGGTACTCTCTACCCCGACGTCATCGAAAGCATCTCCTTCAAGGGACCAAGTGCGACCATCAAGACCCATCACAACGTCGGTGGTCTTCTGGACAACATGAAGTTGAAGTTGATCGAACCTCTGAGAGAGCTCTTCAAAGGCAAGTCCGGCCATTTATTCCTCTCGAGTCACGATACAAGCAGTTGCTGATGTCAAGTCTTTTTCATACCAACAGACGAAGTCCGAGCTCTTGGTCGACTGCTTGACATCCCCGCTCACCTCGTCGGCCGACATCCCTTCCCTGGACCTGGTCTCGCCATCCGAATCCTTGGTGAAGTCACTCGAGACCAAATCAAGATCCTTCAACACGCCGATGATATCTACATTGAGGAAGTCCGAGCTGCAGGTCTTTACGATCAAATCAGTCAGGCCTTCGTCGCTCTCTTGCCTGTGAAGGCTGTCGGTGTCGCTGGTGATGCTAGAACATACGACCAGGTTGTGGCCCTCCGAGCCGTTTCTACCGAGGACTTCATGACTGCCGACTGGTTCGTCTTCCCTCCTCAAGTATTGAAGAAGATCTCTTCAAGAATCACCAACGAGGTGAGCTGTGAAACAAGACAACGTCCACGACGTCGGAACCAGAACTGACTTGGTTCGTGTTCAGGTCAAGGGTGTCAACAGAGTAGTCTACGACATCACCTCCAAGCCTCCAGGAACGTGAGTGCAGTCTGACCCCGCTTATCGACTTCGTCGCACTGACATGTATTTGGCCATAGCGTCGAATGGCTTTAAAGTCTTGCAATAATCCTCTTGGTGTCGGATGCATAGATATTACATACTGCGTACAGAACAGAAAACAGATTTCAGTCCACCAGTGCATCCATGATCATCTTCACCAGGATGGTATCGTTCTTGGCGTCTGACGGAGTCGTCTTGTACTCTGTGGCGTTGACTATAGCGTCGTAGATCAGGGGCAGCTCGATGGTGTAAGGGTCGACGTAAGTTGGTCGGATGATTTGTTCGGAATAGTCGCCCGAAGGTAATTGTCGCTGGATAATCAATTTGATAGGCAGACCTTTGACGTATGGTCTGCAACAGGTGAGGGGCGTCAGTCTTTCTCAAGTCCCCGCTCAAGGGTCAGCCAGTCCGACGACTCTCGTACAGAGTCAGAAGAGGACAGTTTGCATTAGTCTATGTGTGACAAGGGATACCTCACTCACGTATCGTATTGGATTTTGACACGAGAATCATTCGTATACACTTCGATCTGAGCATCAAAGACCGCCACTTCGTCAATTGCCATCTGAGTGGTGAGATCCCTTCATCAGCTGCAGCTCAAGGAAGGATCGACCACCTTCAGCTCTGTGCTCACCTCATAGTACGCCTTGAACCCTTTATACTGGAACAAAGCGGTCCACCACCAACTCTCCCCACGCCCATCATCGCTCCTCGTCGCCATCAAACACTTCTCCGGCATACCCAGAACGTCTCTCATCGCCGAGAGATCGTGACTCCCCAGACTATGGAGGAGTGACCACGAGTGCATGTTCCTATCGTCTGCGAATGCGCGAGACTCGCCAAGGTTGTCGATGAGATTGTCGTGTCGACGTTGATTGAGATCGGAAGTTGCGGAAGCGGGGAAGTCGGTGAAGTAGGATTGGTTCATACCGGATTGAGACGTGAAGTATCTGTTCTGTGCAATTGGCGCAATCAGCAGATGTCACCTGACTCGATGAAGTGGTAACCAAGACTGCCAGAGAGCAAGAAGGTGACTGTCTGCAGGAGGACAGAGGGACAACAGTTGTGAGGTATGGACCCACTCACATTCCCAATGATATCTCTCACCCTCACATACTTTATCTCCTTCCCCTTGATTTCCTCTTTCAACCTCTCCAACGCCGGAGCATATCTCCTCATATACCCTACGAAAATCACTACCCCACTCTTCACTCTAGCCTCCTCGACCATATCGTACTCTGCCAGCGTCTGCGCCATAGGCTTCTCGATCATGACGTGTTTTCCGGCATTTGCGCACTGGACAACATGTTCTGCGTGGTATTGGTCGGCAGTGAGGACGAACACGAGATCGATGAGCGTGGACGAGGATAGCATGTCCGTACTGAAACATCACAAGATGTATGAGCTGACATCCATGATCAGGTGTTTGTGAGAACACTCACACCGAGGTGAATCGAGATTCGATCCCGAATCTCTTCCCACATAGCTCGACTGACTGGACAGAGATATCGCACAGTGCCGTGATCTTGAACTTGTCCGAGGCGACAATCAAGTTGGGGATCTGTCGAATTCACCATTGTCAGTCAGCTTCGGTCAGACTGAAGGCGCCAAGCAAGCGGAGCCTCTCACAGCTGAGTATACAGCATGAGAGAAGACATTGAAATGAAGGGACACAACGACTCACATGAGCCACTTGAGCGACCTCGCCACAACCCAAGATCGCAACATTGAGTATCCTATTAGGGCTCATCTTGTTCGCGTATCCCAGCCCTCAGCAGTCATGAATGTAGTCTGCATGTAAAGAGCGAAAAGGGAAGGATGCTATTATTGCTTTATAGGTGGATACTCTTTACCTACAACACAACACCCTTCGCGGAGGCCCCGTTGTGGACCGGGTATTCACCGCCATTATTCCGTCATTCAGCTTCCGGCGAGTCCGGCCCCGATTGACGTCAACGTATGATGAGCGACGACAGAGTGATGATCTCGTGTCTTAGAGCAACGGTCGAAATGCATGAGATGTCAACGTCGACAAGGCCACGGAAGTAAGATGGCTTGGGTTGGTTCGGCTCCTTGTTCGACTTCTTTCTAGATCTAATCTGATCTGAGTCGCAGTAGATCCTGTGAACGTGGGAAACTGAGCATGTGCAATGCTGCAACTTTCAGCGCCTTTTAAGCGTCACCCACCTCTCTTACGAGGGGACGATGATGTCTGCGATTTGACTCTGTTTCGAACTAGCAACATTCTGACTTTCAACCACCGATGCCCAATTGACCATCCAAGAGAAAAGCAAGAGGTGTGGCTACCGCGACGAGGAACTCACATCCACCGACAGCAAAGAGTCGTCTGCTTCGCTCATTACCGAGCCTCTCATCATCGATACAGGGCCCAAGATCGCGAATAGCCCCAGGTTAGAGGATTGCCTCACCATCATCGTCAACACGTACGATGAAGGGGGCAATCCGTGCAGCCGACGAATGTCGAGATGCAGCCGATTCCTTGGATGTCATACAGTATAGAGTGTCTCTGTTCCATCCGAAGAGGGCAAGGTAGGTCATGCAGTACAAGGATTTCGTTGGCGCCAAGTCGACGACTGACAGATCCATCACAGTACACACTGGCGCGACAAAACGGAGGATCATGCCGAGGCTCTACAGAAAACAATCGCCAGTCGATGCGGATTGGAAGGTATGCTGATGGTAAAAGGGTCTAACACCTTTTTCAAGCACATGATCAAGAAGAACGGAATCGTCTCGGCTCATAGCGAGACAAAGAAGAACCGATCTCCCTCGACATTTCTCCTGATACAACGGTTCTTCTCCTCACATATATGACAGCGCTCAAAGCGTCTTGGGTCAGAAATTCGCGTGCCTCGAGACGGACGTTTCGATTTCTGCGCCAGGTTCGGGTTCACCATACTCAGGAATGGCATCTTCCTGGGCCCTAAGGGACCCCGGTAATGGTAACATAGAATGTTTCAGCCCTGGGAGACCTTCTGCCCTGCAGCTCGGTACCACGACTTGATCCTGGCCAAAGCGGCTGTGCAAGTTAGTGCATGAGAGGCAGGGGACCGTCCGGTACGGAGACCATAGCCGACCAACTCCCAGACCCTTACCTGCTGGGCTTACTACGACAACTTCCTTCCGCTACCGCCTCAGTTACAACCCTACCCAACACTGTTAAACCGGCGATGACCTCATTCGGACCGACGTCGCACACGGCTTCGTGCCAGTCAGGCGAGAATGGCTTATGGTGCTCTAACCCTTATGCGGCTTTAAAGTATGTTGGGCAATATTTAGCATCTTCCATTCTTCCCCGCTTCAACGGTTCAACGGTTCACTCTATGATCAAGTAGATACGCAGACGACAGGTGCACTTGGAGACAGAAGCAAATGAACGATCATTCGAAAGACTAGCCAGGCGTACATGCTACTTTCTTCGAAGTCACTTTACCGGAAAGGCGTTGACTGATCACCAAGACTATCGATGAAAGCCTCGAGCTTTGGCATGAGGTCGTATCTCCACTTCATAACTCATTCATCAACACTCTGCTCTTCGCATGTCTGACGCCTGGAGAGGCGGGCATTGACCTACCTTGTTCGAACAAGACTGAACCAGACAAGGAATTGGGTCAGCTCGGGGAATATGTCGCTCGTGAGGAGAGACAGTGGTACAAATGATCGGAATGACCTACAAGCTTGTCACGTCCTTCGACTTTGTTAGCTATCTCATCCCATTTGACTTTGGCCTGATCGTTGAACCAGCTCACGTCAGCGTTCGTGATGGTTCAGATTCAGGCTGTTCTGGCCGCTCCAGCAGACCAGAAGACACTTCTAGTACAGCTCATGACTCACTGGCAAAAGACTCATTGCGTCCCACAGCTCCCTCACTTCCTTCTTTGTCCAACTACCTGTCTTTCTCCCGTCCTTCGCTCCACTTCCACCAACTCCCGCCGGACGACCTTTTTTACCTGCTGTACGCGGTTTCTTCTCCTTTGAATCAGGAGCAGGAGAGAAAGAGGGTGATCGCTTGAGATTCTTTGTGGAGTTCTTGTTCTTACGTGGGGTCGGGGACGGAGATGGGAGATGATAGTCTGTAGACGAGCATGTGGGCATATCGCTGTTTCGAGTCATCTGGTTGGTGTGCGAGGTGAGTGAGAGCGAGCCAAGGACAGGCTTGATATCGTCATCGTTGTTGGACATCGGGGAGTGTTGCGTATCTTGAGCTCTCGGCGCTATCTATCGGTAACGATGAGAGCGAAGGGAGCAGGGATGATGATGAACGAGACTAATGTATGCCGCGACGATGGTCAGTCGATACCAATCATCACGACATAATTTTTCATTTCAATCCTGTGTGTACATGTGTGAATAAGAGTGTGTGCGGAGCGGGAAATGACGTTTTGAGAAGCGTTGTCAAGACCCATCCTTTCGGACTATAGCACGACAATGATCCCTTCTCACAACAGACTTTCTTTCAAACATAACTCGCTTTCTCCATCAAGACAATCCTTGTCATCCCACTGACGACTTGAACCACAATCCATTGCTCAACAGACCCATTTACGATGCCAGCAGTCAAACGAGAATACACCGATTCCGACTCTGATTCTGAGCTCGACACTAAGCCTTCCATTGCCCCTTCCCCCAAGAAAAGCATGGCATCCGCTTCGCCTAAGAAAAACACCCCGTCGCCCAAGAAGTCTTTTTCGAGTGGAGAGAAGAAGATGGGCTCGTGGAGTGGTGAAGAGCTGCAGTTGCTGTATTCAACGATGTGCCCCAAGAAGGTAGGTGAGTGCTCGAGTCTGATAGTCATCTCTGTGATCCCTCTCACGCTTGTAGTTCTGGAGGTGTCGAATTGAGAGCGTGCCAGTGAGCTGACGTGATCTACAGATCGGGGTCAATTGGAACGAAGTTGCTGGTCAGATTCCTGGACGAGATGCAAAAAGCTGTGCCAACAAAGTGAGTGACCTCGTCGTCAATGCACGTATCAGTATTCCAGAAACGCTAACGCGGGTATCTGGTGCTTGTGACCTGCAGTGGATGAGAATGCAAGGCAAGATCTGGCAGATGCTGGAGAGGATGGGTCAGTGAGGCGAGATCAAAGTCATCGGTGCATAGTGATATCTTTGCACCTCCATGTGAATACAGAGGTGTTTCATCATCGTTTTCTTTCTATTGATGGACATGCGACCAGTCTATGCCGCCGTTGTCGTTCATGCTCTACAACAAGCTAGCGCGAAGCAAAGACAACCGCAAGCATATGATCCTTTCCTTTTCCGCTGATTCGGCAGCAGTATGTTTCACCAAATCAGGTACGAAATATCTCACTTGACATTCCGCCTTGCTGTCTCAGGTACCCGGTCGTGGTTTTCAAGGTATGTCGTCACCCCCCATTTATTTTGGCTCAACCAAGTGCTGGCTCACATCCCGTCTGTCTTGAACTGTGGTATACCGTCTGTGCTCACTGGCGATACAGTAAGAGGTCACGAGCTGAGCACGACAAGTCCCCACGCATTGCAACCACGTTACAACGATTGCCGAGTTCTCTTATCAGTCCCAGGAAATTTCCATATCAGGAGTCCTGTAATATGGGGTTGCTGAGACATCCGACCGAATGTATTATATGTGAGACGCCTTCGGGCCACTTACACGAGAGGCAAACCCCTTCGTTCCTCCGGGCGACGACTAGCATAGACGCAAGTACCCTCGTGCCGTCTTCCTAAATTTCTGTAACTATGCTGCTGCTACCCGAGATACAGGCAGGATAGGATGAAGATGCAACTACTTCCCCCTCGAGGAATTTCAGGGAAGATACGGCCACCGATATCCGGGAGTCACCCACGTTGTCGTCCGGTTTCTGGGATTCTCGTTCCCTCATCCCGGGTTGATCTCCCCATACAATTACGCAATCATATTATGCAATTCCTGAATCCTGAATACCGGTCCTGGATCCTGAAAAGCGGTGTAGGAGGTCTGCATAAGAGGGAGAGAAGCGGGGAGGGGGTTGGGGGGAACATGCTTGTGCAAGTAGAATAAGGACCGACCGCACTGAAAGCGAAGCGATCTACACAGACAGCGAAAGATCGAGGTGGTGCTCTCTGATCTGGGAGGAGGAATTCCTGCTTCAACAGGCAAAGAAGGGGGTACGGAAGCTGGAAAATCATACCATGTCAACAGGGATGGCATAGGTCAAGTCCTGCACGCTGCGAGCACGGTTTCACTTCTGACCCGTACCACCGAGCAGGCTACCAGATAGAATACCTCGGTCCTGTCATAGTAGTATGTAGTGAGATGAACTGCGAGGGGGTAATGAGCTGCGAGGGGGTAATCTCTCGACGTCACGTAATTGAACTAAATCACGACACAAGGGGGGATCCTGGGGCAGTTTTTTTCCAACAATCAATATGCCCAGCGTCATTGGTATTGCATGAAAAGTATGAGCGGGATGGAAATGAACCTGGGGTGACTTTCTGGGGTTGTACGATGGAAGATGGGGGGATCTTCCACGGCATGCATGCATCTACTGGGGGGGGGATGAGGGGCTAGCAGCACCGCAGGTAAGGGGGATGGATCCAGTGATGACGCTTTGTCAAGGTATGTGTCTAAATGGAAAAACGGCGGCCCTCCTTGTTCAGGGTAAAAGAATCAACAAACGAGCCTTAGCCCGGTTTTGACATGACCATCCAAAACCAGCATGATTGTTTTTATTTTTATTTTTATTCTCATTTTCAGTTCAAGCCCACCCGGTCATCACCATACTCACCGTACCGTGCTACCATAACCACCATAACATGCACATAGCAACAACATTAATTACCTCTGCATCGTATCATCATCACTGCTCTGCAATTGACTCCTTTCCGATCCGATTGCATCCAATCCCTCCCTCTAGCAAAGCGGTGTAGACGGGAAGATATCGAGGTGAGTAAGCTGGTCCATCTCTTTGTCTCGGTATGGATGAGCAAAACAATGGTTGGGAGGGAGGATGGAGGGAAAAAAAAGAGGCATACGCTGTCTTGTCGGCCCGAAGAAAGACAGACTACATTGCTCTGTCCTTGTCAAGCAGAGAGGAAATACCATGTGGGCTGAGAAGGATGCATCGATGGAGGCGGTAGAGCGCAACGGACGGATGAGAGTCGCAAACGTGTGCCAGCGATCTGGGATCTTCCCAACCAGCCTCGGTCAAGCTGTTGAGCCCAACAACAATCACAGCCAAAAATGGTTCCTTTCATCACTGGACTCTTTCTCCGCTCGTTCTATCATAACGTCTTGGCAATCATGATTGTAATATCGCTGACCATCCGTCGTCCTTCCCATGTCTTCCCCGCTACAGTTTCCACGGATAGCTGTCCAAAACAACACGATCAATAATAATAGTAATCAGACCAGTGGAGACTGCGGATACACAGCATCGGATACCCCCTTCACCAGCGTTCCATCTCTCATTTCCATTTCCTTTACGAATCGTCTCTTTGTGCACTAGCATTTCTCATCGAGTCCGACCTTCGATCACGCATATATACATATCACTCGAATCATCGTCAAAAGCTTTCGCTCCTTCCACTCGGGATACCGTCACACCAATACGGATATTTTTACGCAAATCGACGCCATCGAAATCGGACAGTCGACAGGGATACGACTACTGTAGGAAATATCGTCAACTTGACTGCACGTCTGTTCGAGGTTCATCTGCTTACTCGCCACATATTTTCTTCGACTCTGGGATACAGACACAATGTCGTCAAGAGCGGCAGCTACGCCTAATGCTGCTACCCCGAATGCGGCCACTCCGGCTTCTTCCGTACGGGCCTCGGCAGCAGCTACGCCATCGGGATCCTCGGTGTCCAGTGCTGTTGCCGCTTCATCGTCAGCGCAAGCTTCGACATCGGCAAGCGCTTCCGCTTCTGCGAACGCGGCGGCCTCTTCAGCGACCAGCAGCAGTGCCGCTTTTCCGGCTTCGGCCTCGGGCTCGGGCTCGGGCTCATCCTCCCATTCCTCTTCTTCGGCTTCACAGTCCGCTTCTTTGATATCTGGGCAGATCGTAAACGCTACCTCGACAGCGAATGTTGCTGCTCTTACCGGCTCGACAGGACTCAGTCACGGTGCGATCGGAGGGATTGTCGGTGGTGTGGTTGGGGGATTGGTGGTTTTAGTCTTGTTATGGACTTGGTGGAGAAGAAGAAAGACGAGAGGGGAGAAGGTGCCACCTCCGTGAGTAATTGATCATTCCTAGCTCATTCCCCATTGCGCATCGCACCTACTCTGATGTGGCTGCCAGACTGACATCTTTCTGTAGACCACCTCGCGATATGGCCTATCATCCTCAATCACTGGGGAGGAATGGACCCAGCTCTATGGCGACTATGGGCCACCAGAGAAGAGCCAGTACTTATTCATCTCGTGAGTCGCCTTTGCTCTAGACTCCATCGCCTGTTGACTAATAACTCATATGCAGTCCTTCCGCCTCGAGCGTCATCAACATATAACAGTCACTCCCGCCAACCTTCTTTCTACACCACATACCCTATCGCCACACCGAGCTCCGGAAGCCATGAAGCGTCACCTCCAATGCCTCCTTCGACTTCTTCGGGATCATCTGATGCTCCTTCCCTCTCGACTGGAGGAGCCAACACTCCCGGAGGAGTCCCCTTAAGAGTCCCGGAAGATGTCGGAGAAACAAAACCAGTTCTGGCGCCGATCGTCACTCAATTGAGCAGAGACAACAGTGCCAGTAGCGGGGAGATGCGAGCTGGACCTCGACCGAGACATGTCAGCTCCATCGACAGATTGAGAAGTGACGGTCAAGGTGCGAACCGAGGACCTGACAGCGATCGAGCTTCATCACCTGTTTCGACTCGACCGACGTCGGAGATGGGACTTGACTTCAACTCTCGAGCTAATTCGCCTCATGCCTCCTTGAACGGTTTCCCGAGCCCAGGCTCTCTGCCGCGACCTATGAGTTCTCGACCTGGCGGTTATCCTAGACCCAGTTCAATGAACTCGCTCTCATCAAGCCGGTATCTGCATGTCGGACCGGCGGGACGAGCGCCACACCAAGGGAGACCAATACAATTAGAGATGCCCCGACTACTGGGTGCGAGACCCGATTCCAATGGAGATTTCTTCGGATCAACGGGGCGGTTCAACGAGGGACCGGCATTGGGGCTGGATGAGATGGGGAGGATGACCAGGTCATCGCGTTATCTGAATGAGCAGAGTAAGTTCGGCCGCCAATTCTATCCTCTCGTCTTTCAGCTGACACTGTCCGCCCCTCTACAGGCTATAGTACGTCCCCGATGCGAACTCGAATTCCTTCCAACCAATCACTATCAAATCGGTCGAATCTCGGTCCAGGAAGCTCAGATGAACACAGCGAAAGTCAACATTTTTCGACACCTCGGCAGGAACCAATCAGAGCCCCTGAACGAATAGCTGATCCCAGAACGGTTTTACGAAGACCATAGCTCTCGGAATGGATCGATGGGGATGTGGCAGCGTTAGCAGTCTATGGGACTTCAAACACAAAAAATGGACATTCATCTTCTTCACGTCGCAATGTAGTGTCGTGATTTAGCATTGTTTCTCATATCATCTTTTTTACCGTCCTACCTTCTATCTGTGTCAATATACACGTGTCAAATAGCATCAGATCGAGGAAGTACCTTTTTATCGCTCATTTATAGTGTAGTCGGTGACGGGTCAATAGTGGGACAGACCAGGTTGTAGGAGGAGTGAGTCGGATGTAGACTCACTTTTCAAAGGCGATTCATCGAAAGATGTACACTCTTGTCGTCACTCACACATGGGTGTAATCAATATGCATAGAAGTCGCAGGACTGTTCATACTAGTGAGAATGGATGTTTCGCAGCGATGACTTCAGATCGCTGTTGCAATCAATTCCGCCTCCCATGATCGTGAAACGCGTGTTTCGTTTCATCGTCAGCGCACTCAATTGCGTTTCGCGAGTCACCTTTCCTGTTTTCAATGATATTTCTGCACGTATTATTTGAGAATCGGCGTTGAACAAACCCGAATCACCATCTTCACACCACCACTACGACTCTCACCATACACAGAGCATACCCACTCTGTACGGTACCAGGACATCTCCGACTCGTGCAAGACTGACAAAATGACCGACACCCTCCCTCGGACCACCTCGAACCTGCTCCGCATGCCTCATCCCACAGCGTCCCCCCCCGCACAAGACAAGGATTCTGGAAGACCGTCTCTCGAAGTACTGTTGAACCAGATCGTCACGCTGACACTGGTGGATGGACGTGTGATTGTGGGACTTTTCACATGTGTCGATAAGGGATGTAATATCATCCTGAAGGAGGCTGAGGAGTTTGGAGGAGGAGTGAGCATGTTGGGTGAGACGAGTAGGCAGGAAAGTAGCGAGGAATTAGGAAGTGAGGTCGGGGATAAGAATGACGAGGTCGATCATGATGAGAATAGAGCGGACGAAGTGGGGAATGGGAATGGAACGAAGACGGAAAAGGTTCAGGATACGGTCACCAAAGCAGAAGTGGAACCGGAAGCAGAAACGGAAAAGGACGAAGAGACAGAGCTACTAGAACGATTAAGGAAGAACAGGGCAGAATACTGGCCTCGATCAGAACCGTTTGGCGGATGGGGAAGTGGGTTCGGTGGAAGAGGATTAGGAATGGTAGGTGTGAAAGGGAAAGATGTGGTGAAGATTGAGGTCGGGAAGGAGGTTTGGAGAGGGATCGGGGGCGAAGTCGATGTGTGAACTGGAGTAATTGGGCACAGCAACGGGGAACGAGCTACAAGGTGATGGAAGGCCAAAGACACTATTCGACATTGAGGAGGGAGGGCGAGTGGTTTGAACACTGCTTCTTCGGAAACGATAATCGAGTTGGGGTGAGCTCTGGTCGACGTACTAGATGCAAAGTCCTGATCGACGCAAAGCGGAGCTCAACTGATTCAATGGCATTCACAGGATCATGCGCACAAGTCACGTTCATCCCGACCTCTCCTGCTCTGATTTCTTTTCTGAATCGAGTGTGACCTCACCACCATCGGCGCTCGACATCGTCAATGAACAAGATTCATCGTCGTTGATGCGGTCGACGTTCATGTGTGAAGAGGAAAGAAGTCACCCTCTTTCCGATCAGCTCATCGAGGAACCGTGCGGCCATGTGGAAAACGACCTGGGATCATGCCCGACGAGACACTGAATACTAGAGCGCTTGAGCCCGCTCGCCGTGGCGGAAGATGTGAGACTTTGCATGTGCTATGCATTGCCACAAGGCCTCTTTGGCTGATGCCATCTATCTGTATCTGAGGTGTGAGCGTGAAGTCGCTGTCGCGTTTTGAGACGACTCTCAACGGACACGGTTGCGTCATTGCTGCTGAATCTTGAAGACCTCATCTATCACAATAATGGAATGAGCATGGAACTGAGGTAGATCGAGCTCGCCTCGGCGGATTGTCACCCTCAGACTCTCGGACAGTATCTCTCCATGCTCCCTTCCTTTCAGTGCCAATGCCGCAATCATCAATCTCGTCTCGCCAACTGTCACTTAAGGTCTGAGCCTTGGCCTTTGGAGATGGGATCACACAAAGGCATTGCATGAGATGATCGGAAGCAGATCCGCCCCGACATGACACCCCGTCGACCATCCATTCTTCCTTTGATGTCCATGACGTCGGGTGACGTCGAGCGTCTAGGGGCTGAAACGATGATTGCCCTCTTTTTCCACAAGGCGATGAGGACTTGACTCCATTCTCTAGCTGTAGACTCTGAGATATATAAACCGCTATTTCAACATGCATCTCGTTGATCTTGCGCTGCAATAATCTGCTCTGAGCTATCCGTTTTGACGTACCGAACCAATCCAATTCTATAGCAAGTTCTCACGATGCACGATTATGTGAGTGTTGACTTCCTCGTCGTCCATTCACTCATCAGATCCTAGTTCTTGTACACTATGCTGAACGTCCCTACCGTCACAGCAATTCGTCCTCTACATTTTCTCGCCCAAGGATCAGGACGCTTTCCGTCAAGCGTTCCAACAGCATTACGGTGAGTTCGGACATTCAACAACCATGTCATTATCCACTCACAAGAATCAAAGCTGAGTATCCAACCACGTCACTCACTCCATCTTGTTTTACCCCATGACCTACCTCACAACGCTTCTTGTGTCATTCACTGACTTATGAGTATAGGCGGCCACGCAAGCATCACCTTCGGCCCAGTCACACCTGACATGGAGAACATCGCCGCCAATCACCGCACCGACCGAGCAGTGACTATCAGCACGTCGCATCTCAAGGGCGGACAAATCGACCATCTTTTCTCTGCTGTCCAAGCAGCTGCGCACGATTGTGGTTCGGCCAGTGAGTACAGTATCCCTTCCTACGCGGGGAACTGTCCCGTGAGACAGAGCTGGTAGGCTGATCGTGGGGAATGTACACAGTGTGCCCCGTTCGTGATGAGAATGGTGAACTGGTCGATGTGAGGCAGAGCAGGTTCGCAAAGTGGAAGCAGAGCCTCCACGTCTAGGCTGGGACCTGTCAGGACCTGTCTTCGGAAGCCGAGCAGCTAGTGGGGCTTGTATCCTCTAGAGTCAGTTAACTGTGAGAACATGAATAAGCAGTATGCATACACGAGTTGAGCTGCCACCTATGAGCGAGCATGGTCTTGGGTTGCTACATTATCTTTTACTGTGCATTAATCGTCTCAATCTTGCCGTTGGAAGTCCCCTTCAGCAACGGACCCAACTCACTCCCCAATGTATCCCGTCTTTCCCCGCACATCATACCACTCCTCATACTCCTTCCAACCCCATGTCTTATCTCCGAAATCTCCACGAGCTCTCACGACATCCCTTACCGCTCTCCTTTCTCCTTGGTCTCTAAAACAATTGCTCCACCACTGATCCATACTGTCCCCTCGCATCGTCCCATGTTCAAATGACAGGAGACCTTCTGAATGAGCCGCAACGAAGTATAGGACGAGAGACGCCGCATGAGGTTGGAGAGTGGTGGACAGCTCGGAGAGGTGTTTAAGGATGCGGGTGAGTCGGAGCACGTTGTGAGAACGGGAACGGAGGTTGTCAACTGGGATGAGATTAAGGGTGATCAGCGCGATGATGCTGGACCAAAGGAATTTTGACAGGTCGATGAGATGAGGATATCTTTGCAATCAGGCAACCAAATCCTGAGGCGAAAAAATGGCGACACGCTCAGATGGAAAAAACGAGTTTCGGTCCGCTCACGTCTTTCTTTATGATTGGAAGCCGGTCTCAACTTTCCTCCATCGAAGTCGATTCCGTAGAACCCCAACATCTATCGCAGCCATTAAGGTGAGCCTTTGAATCTGCTTGAACGGGGCTTACAGAGTCCAACATCCAACGTACCATCTTGTAAGAACGCAGAAGTCGACCAAGGATTTTTGGATCTTGCTCCATCGCTGATATCTCGTGAGGCTCCAGTGGCTGAGCTCGTGGATTAACACCATGTTCTCGAATGGGGAAAAGCCCTATTGGACAGACAGTTATCTCGGTGTCAGCTCGTGGCTCCAGGGTTGAGACCATGGCTTCGTAGCTGACGGACATTGTATGTAGCCACTACGGATACAATCAGCCTCGGCACATTTCTCCTCTCAGCATTGTCCTGCCAGTAGCAGCCACGACTCACTGGTTCGCTTCCAGCTCGATATAGTCTCTGTCATAACTTTCCATGAATTGTTCGTACTTGAAATCATCAGGTTGGAGAGGAAGCTTGTTGCTGTAGAAGAGGAGATTGGACGAAGCGGCGGGATTCGGGCGAACGCTGGGATAGGAGTTAAGGAATTGGTCGATGTCTGAACAACCTCAAGGAAGAGTTGTCATGCGAATGAAAGAGTGCGAGAAGTGAACCAGTAGGATATTCATGATCTGAATCAGCTTCACTAGGCTCAGCCCCCAGAGGGGAAGGTATGAACGAGCGGAGGTGGATCATACACACCTCGTGGTCGACTCATCGTGTGCGATATGGTTAGAGGGCGTCTCTGGTGTCGGATGATGGTAAAGGCCCGAGTGACAGATACTGGATGCGCAGTTGACGATGCCAGAAACAGAAGACAAGGAAAAGATCGTCGTACTGAGGCAAGGATGGAGATGCGAGTCGAAATTGATCTAGTCAAGACTACGGTTGACATCACACTTGAGGTCGGACCTTTGTGACAGTTTGCCTTGATGTTCTTCCTTAGGAACAGTCTCGCAATGAGTCAGGTCGAGCGTGTCCTTCTTTCAGCCCTGTCCACACGCTGCTGTAGTTCGTGTTGTCGAGGACACTGTACTGGATACATACGAGATATTCTTGTATAGGTGTTGTATAGGTGGATGGATAATAATACCAGCGGTCAAGCTCCACTTCGCGAAGTAAGTGGGTCACGTGATGCGAGACTCCGCTGAAACTCGGACGTCCTTTGACAAAGTAGTCGCTTTCGAAAAACAAAAGGTCAAACTTCGCTCAACACCTTCTGGTCCAAGACTCGTCTTTGATAGTTAGACAAGAGGCTCCGACGCAGCTCGAGTCGCATCAATAGGAACTATACCACTGCTCCGATCACTGCTACCATGTCACTCATCCCTGCCTTCCGATCCCAGGCTTCCACGTCCTCCCTCACCCAGGTCGTCAGTCCTCGCGCTTTCCTCCTTCGTCCACATCTGCCCCTGCATGCTTCAGCGACCATCAGATTCGCTTCGACCATCCCTCCGAGTCCGGCAAAGTCTGTACAAGATGTGGAGAGGGAACTGGAGGAACAACGCGCGATGATCAATAGGTCGGCGAGGATGAATCCTGGTATGGATGTAACTTCGCAGGTCTTACCGGTGTTTGGTGAGTCCGATGCTATGTTCTGTCCGTCTTATCGGTATAAGAGAATGTGGAGGAGAGAGAGGGCGTTCATCAATTCAAGTTTCTCAAGGGATGAAGACGACAGATGTGTTATCTTGACGAGAGTTTGGATGGGATTTTTTTGGCACGACGATATGTGGACATGTCGTTGAGATGCTTCACGGGGCACAGAGGATGACTCACTGGGTTGGGGATACGGGTGCTGATCAGAAATGACTACTCAGAATCATACATCGATCCACCAAAGCCTATTACGTACTTTCTTAATCGAAGCAAGGACAGGGAGTACAAACAGGAGAGAAAAGAGAGAAGCAATTTGACCATCCAATCGTGAGTGCTTCAAGTCTCAAGTCTCAAGAGTAGTGTCAAAAAACTCCCTTCTCCATCTGGTTGTCAGGTCTTCATATGTCTGTCATGCTGCAAACACGCCTCTTCAATGAACCCTCCATCGTGTTTGCGCTCCTTGAACTAATCCCGATGTCTTCAGGGTTGCTGAGCTCATTGCCCGCGGTGGTATCGACCAATATCGAGATAGCTTCTGGAGGTGGTATGCTCCTGGACCAATGCGAAATGCTTGGATTTGGTTGAGACGAGATGGCATGTTGAAAAAGGAGTTGAAAGGCCTTTCAGAAAAGTATAACGAGTATATGAGGGTTCAAGCTTCGTGAGTGGTTACGACCTTGTCGAGTCTTGTCAACCTACACTATTCAAACACTCAGTGAGGCTGAGGACTTTAGCTAACGAGCTATCTCATGTGCAGAGGGACAATGGGCCAAGCATCTCATATAGCGAAGGACAATGCACTTAGCTTGGCACAGAGTGTGATCAAGGGTAGAAGAGACAAATTAACTTGGCAACTCGTCAAGGAGAACTCGAGACCTCGTCTGGTCTCTGCGCGAATGACCATCACGGATCCCAGGGATATGAGAATGGCAGCGCAGATGGTTGTGACCTTTGATACTCAACAAGTAGGTCAGGACTCTGGTGCTCTGCTAGCGTTGTCATCGGACTGTGCATGCCTTCGTCAACCTGTTCAAGCGCAAGAGGAAGAGGATGTAGCTGATGCAAAGTGGGTTTCCCCTTAGGCTCTGATAACGCAAAAGGGAAATGCTACTCCCACAAGACGGACACGGCGAGTCGTGGAACATGTCATCTTCGAGCGATTGATACCGGCGAGAGATAACTTCGGATGGAAGGTCAAGGGGAAGTTATTGGAGCCTAGACCCGAGGGTAAAGCAGAGTAGAGGAGCGGCTCATGAACAGCTGGGTTCTCGATCATAGATGATCACCATCAACGCACAAAACATGCATGGGGTTTTTGGACACTTGTAGATGAATAGCTGCCACCTTGCCACATTTGCTGTAATCAGGATCGACAACAGGCACGTGATGGTGACGTATCATTTTCGTCATTTGTCTGCGATATGTCGCCACTGATCTGAGCTGCAATACCCAGCCTGATGGGGTTGGGATACGAGTGCGTAGCATGCATGCATGCAGGGGGAAGCCCGTCAGATCTCTCGTATACCCAGGTCAGCCCTCATACCTGCACCTGTGGCCCAGAATACTCCTAAGGCAGGAAAGTCGATCTCACCCCCAGGTCTGATCGGTCCATACCTGTATTATTCGCGGGATTAGGTCATGTCAGCTGATCGAATGAGTTTGGATTTGGATATCGGAGCCCTATCAAATCCCCCCCGCTTGAGTGTCTACGCTTCCGCTACCGGAGCATCTACAGGCATCGCGGTCACAAGCAGGAACAAATATAGGTCAAAGATGAGATAGAGCGAAATGTCACGTCATACGACGTTTACTTGACCATCATCACCCGAGTCGCCGTAATCGATTTGCGACACGCAAGCGGATCATCGTTCCACTTGTCAGGTCACATATAATCGATCCACGATTCCATTCGCATTCATATCTTTCTTTCTTCTTACCAGGATACTGTCGTCATACACAATGCGGTACTCATCACTCCTTCTCCTCCCACTCGCCCTCGCGGCACCGACCAAACAATCCTCCTCCACACCCGAACTGTCTGTCTCACAATGGAGTCAGGTCCAATCGGGATTCGTAGACGGAGTCCGATCGCTCTCGTCTTGGTCTTGGTCCAAGGCGGAAGAGATGTTCGAGGAGATTGAGAGTCTGGAGAAGACAACCAAGGACGAGAGCGAGTTGACCATCTGGCAACAGCTTCAGGCGGATACCAACAGCTTTAGCAAACTCGTCAAGATCATCGAGGTGAGTACGGCTTGTGACTCGCCCACTAGTTTTCAGCTGACGGGATCGATGCTGTACAACAGTTTGAGCAAAAGTCGATCAAGTATCTTGATGACAAGGACTCTCAGATCACCTTTTTTGTGAGCAGCTTCGGCATGCTGCCATAACAGATCGGCTGAAATCCCATCTTCATCGTCAGGCACCAAACAACGATGCTTTGACCCCTCCCCACCACAAGCACGATGACGATGATGACGCCTTCGTACAGGTATGTTCGAGGTCTCCCACTTTCAATCAGCCTGTTGGAAGAAGCGGAGCTCACCCATGTCTCACCTATATAGCTCTTGAACACGCCCTCCTTGGCGTCTCTTTCCGCAGTCCTCGAGCGAGACCCATCCCTCACTGCTGCTGATGAAGGAAACCACGACGACGACGATGATGACGACGACAAGAAGAAAAAGCGAAAGGAGATCTTCAAGTTCATTGCTGGAAAGGTCCTCCAATACCATGGTCTCACCAAGGCCTACACCGTTTCGGAGCTGGCCCAGAACTCGACTATCGAGACCGCCCTCAAGGCCGACGATGGGAGCTACGCCAGTCTGCCCAGGAGAATCAGGATCGAAAAGTCCTTTGTCCCTCCTTGTTAGTTTACATGTTCTTGCTTCAGGTTTCGAGACATTGCAGCTAATCTTTCATTCGCCGGGCAGCTCTCAAGATCAACTTCTACGCCAAGGTACTTGTTTCCGACAAGAAGGCCCGAAACGGTTATCTCCACACCCTGAACCACCCGCTCATCCCCCCCGGATCTATCCTCGAAGAGCTCTTCCTTTTCCCCGAAACATTCTCTACATTGACCTCGAGTGTGCAGAAGATCCACGAGGCTCACCTTCTTGAGTGGAGGTATGAGCACTCGCACAACTCTTCTTCCCTAGAAGATCACAAGCACGCGGAACACGGTCACTTCCACGGTGCACCTCTTGCTACCCTCTTCGCCCCTTCCAATGCCGCCTTCCACCTCATCCCCGCGAAGCTCAAGTTCTACCTCTTCTCTCCCTTCGGTGAGAAGGCCTTGGCTAAAGTGTTGGCTTATCACTATCTCCCCAAGACTTTGCTCCTGTCAGAAGTTCTCTTCACCGAGAAGCACAAGTCGAGCGAGGTCGATAGTTTCGTCGATTCGGTAGGAGCATACGAGGTCTTCAACATCGCCGATGATCCTAGCTTCCACAAGGAGTTGGAAGTTCACACAGCTCTTCCCAACGCGACCCTCAAGATCGAGATTGACAAGACCAAATTTCTTCCGGTTGAGGGTGAGTTATCCTCTCTCACGATTGTTAGATTTCATAGTGCTGATACACCAATGGCAGGCGCTGTCAAGACCACCATCAAGGTCAATGGTGATTACGTCGAGGTGATCGATATCCCCGCCCGTAACGGTGCATCGCACGTAAGTCAACCTTTTCGAGCTTAAACTATCATCCCGTACTGACCGCTCTCCGGTCAGCTTATTGGCAAGCTTCTCGTGCCTCCCCACCACCACCACGATCACCATGGCGAGGACATCTCTTCGCAAGACTCTTGGGAGAATTGGGAGGAATGGCTTCCCGCTTGGGCTGATGAGGAGTAAACGATTTATCCCTTTTGCAAGCTCTGCATAATCCTAGCTATAACGCCACAAGACCATGTCATGCTGCCAACGGAAATGTAGTATAATGAGATCAGAAGTGTAGGATAGTCAGAAGTCAGATCGATGCACATCAGTCGTCTTTGGTACACTTGCAGGGTATCATCTCAAGGGAAGTTCCAGGTACCTACGTGAACTGTGAACCTAAGAGGAGTGTGATGATCAGTGGCGTTTATCCACCTTGTATTACTTCTTCCGATTGTCGACTGTCATTGTAAAATTCGCTGCAGTAGAAATACATACACTTCCGTATGTACATGATTGACCGCGGAGCGTGATCTCATAAGTGGTATGACCTGGACCACGTAAACTGAGTATGATCCTAGCCTAACCCGTGAGTCTAACCAAAAGGCTTGAAACGAGGAGAATGGAGCCAGGTCTAATGTGAAAAGGCAGGATAGTACAGTGAGGTGTTGTAGTCTCTATGCATGGTATTCGGCGAAGAACTTCTCCTCCTCCTGAAACCATAAGACAAAGGTCATCAGCACCCTCGCAAAGTGTGGCAGTTCGACATTTGGCATGAAAGTATAGAGTGTTTAGGTCGACTCCGGAATGAACATTCGCATGCTGGACAAAAGCGGACACGGAACGAGCGACAGAGCGACTGACGGAAGTGGTCTTGCGATCCCCTCGAATCCGACCATCGAGGTTGACCTTTGGAGACTTGATCCTATCTGCTTTGGGCATGTCAAAAGTCGTAGGAACTGTGAGGCACGAGTGATTCGGGATATTGCATCAGTACAGTGGTGTATTCACGAACAACCTCATGATGAACGCATTATTACCCTTCGTTGTGGTCGCATACCATCTCGATGCATCGATATCGAGGTCGTGGGTACCTTCACTTGCTTGCATCAATTAGTCATCCGAAGCATAAGAAGGGTGTCAGTCAATTCGTATGCATCTCGGCTTCCCGGCTTCGTGAGTTCAGACAGGTCACGTATCCCAGAAGTCATCAACAACGTTGCCCTGGAGGCGGTGGTGGTGAGCACGGAGACTCTGATGGTGAGCAGCAAGGCAGGAGACATTTATCAACACGGCGTCAAAAGCAAAAGTGAAACGTTGAGCCTCAGAACGCTGCAAGCCTGAGGAGTGACGTGTGATTTGAAACGACCCTTTGTTTCATTATCATTTCTAGACAGACGGAATCAAATCTGAAATGATGATATGATGGTGTGATCGCTACTTTATTTAGTTATTTATTTCGGAAATGATCTCCATCCTTCGACTCGGTAACTTGGGTGAGGGTGAAATTACACAACCTTTTGCTCTCTGTACATATATAATCTCAATCAACTCGTTCATTCTTCGGATCATCACCTTCTTCCATCCACACAGAGGGAGAGATTCTATTCTACCATCATGACCACTTCCTCTTCACCGGGGGACACTTCCCTCGCCACATCCGTCTACTCCCTCGAACCATCTTCCGCTGCAAAATCACCGACTTACGCTGAACAGTACAAGGCTCGAGCGGCCCACTGGCGATTCTCGACTCTCTGTGCATCGGTCGACAACAAAGATCAATATGGAGCTAGCTCTACTCCCATCTATCAGACTGCTACGTTCAAGGGAATGGACGGGCAATACGATTACACGAGATCAGGTAATCCCACGAGGGGTGGACTCGGTATGTTACAGCTGTTCACCGATCCGTAATCACTGGAGTGTAGCTGATGTCAATTAATTTTCTCGCACCACCCATAGAGAGTCATCTCGCAAGACTGTACGGTGCGACCCAAACCTTCGCTCTCTCAACAGGTATGACCTGTCTCGATACGATTCTACGACTTGTGAAGCCTGGAGAGACAGTTTTAGCCGGTGATGATCTATATGGTGGCACTAACCGGTTGTTGACGTATCTTGGAACGCACGGCGGTGTCAATGTCAAACATGTAGATACAACAAAGGTCGAGGCAGTGCTACCTCACCTCGAACCTGGGAACAAGTGAGTTTTGAGTCCCTTCTTTTTGCTCTCTGCTCTCTGGCCGTACGATAAAGACCTAACCTATAATTACCTCGATAGGGTCAAGATGGTCCTGCTCGAATCACCCACCAACCCTCTTCTCAAGATCGCGGATCTCGCTGAGATATCTACCGCTGTCAAGGCTGCTGCTCCTTCCGCTCTTATCGTGGCAGACAATACCATGATGTCTCCTTATCTCCAGCGTCCTCTCGAACTCGGAGCCGACATCGTCTATGACTCTGGTACAAAGTATCTCTCTGGCCACCACGACCTCATGGCTGGTATCATTGCGGCTTCTCGACCGGACGTCTGTAAGGACATTGCCTTCCTCATCAACTCCGTTGGGTCAGGTCTTGCTCCTTTCGACTCATTCCTGCTCCTGAGAGGAGTCAAGACCATGTCTCTCAGGATGGACAGACAGATGGCAACAGCCCAGCTTGTCGCTCTGTACCTGGATTCATTGGGTTTCCTCGTTCACTACCCTGGATTGAAGTCACATCCCAAGGCCGACATTCACTGGAAGCAGGCCACAGGTGCTGGAGCGGTTCTGAGTTTTGTCACGGATGATAAGGCTTTAAGCGAGAGAATCGTTGGAGGAACAAGACTATGGGGTATCAGCGTTTCATTTGGTGCAGTTAATAGTTTGATCAGTATGCCTTGTCTAATGTCGTGAGTTCGGCCTGATTATGACGGTGAGCCCAACTGACTGTACCACTTAGTCACGCTTCCATTTCCGCTGCTGTACGTGCTGAGCGAGGACTTCCCGAGAATCTCATCCGACTCTGTGTCGGTATCGAGGACCCTCGAGATCTCATGGACGATCTCGAACACTCCCTCCTCTCTGCCGGCGCCATCACGCCCAACTTGTCGTACACTCCCCTCTCTCACGCCAAGTCCGCCGAGCTCTACGCCACCGATCCCGAAGCATGGATCCTCGACCGAGCACGAGGTTTCAGACGTCCTTCAAGCAACGCCATCGACAAGCTTGTCAACGGTGTCAAAAAAGGTCTTGGTATCACTTCAGGACAGCGAAAGTCGATCGATCATGATATCGTTGTTTCCGCTCCAGGCAAGGTCATTCTCTTCGGCGAGCACGCTGTGGTTCACGGTGTGACGGCTGTCGCCACCAGTGTGAACCTGCGATGCTTTGCGGTCCTCTCCCCTCGATCGGATGAAAGGGTTGGCTTGGAAGTGCCCGATCTCGAAGTAGAGCTGGAATGGGAGATCTCTAAATTGCCTTGGAACCTCCTTCCTGTGCATAGTCATGGCCAAAAGCGATTGGCCGACAAAGAGCTGGACCCACCTCTTCTTCAGGCAATTGAGGGATTAGTCAATACTCATGTAGAAGTTGGCAAGACGGGGATAGGGTCATGTGTAGCATTCCTGTACGTGTACATGGTGATGGCGGGGAGTGAAGAAAACGCGTGAGTCTGCTATCCTGTTCTATTCACCTTCTTGTATTTCCTGCTCAAGCTGACTTCCCCTTGCCACAGCTTGGCGGTCACTTTCACTGCTTCGGCCAATTTACCCATTGGCGCCGGACTCGGTTCCTCCGCAGCGTACTCTGCATGTGTGGCTTCCGCTCTTCTCCTTGCCCACTCCCATATCTCAACTCCTACCGACATTACTCTCTCGTCCTCTGACACGGACATTGTCGATGGCTGGGCATTCTTGTCCGAGAAGGTATTGCATGGAACCCCCAGCGGTATTGACAATGCGGTAGCTGTCAGAGGCGGTGCTGTCGCGTACACTCGTGCGGTTGGTGGACGGACAGGCGGGTTGGATAGTCTTCACGGGTAAGTCGGCTGCGCCTTGGCGATTCACGCCGGTCCACTAATGTCCTCCTGCTACAGGTTCTCTTCCGTCCGTCTCCTCCTTACCAACACACTGGTGCCCAGAGATACCAAAACTCTTGTCGCAGGCGTCTCTGCTAAACGACTGGCTGAGCCCCACGTCGTCGACCCCATGCTTGATGCTATTCAAAGTATCAGTGATGAGGCACGAACCTTACTGAATGGCAAGGCTCATGTAGAAAGAAAGGAGCTAGTTGGCAGACTGGAGGTGAGTCTCACTTGCAAGCTAGCCAGTCCACATGCTGACGTGTAACATTCTGCAGACCTTGATCAAAGAAAATCACTCTCATCTCGTCAATCTTGGTGTCTCTCATCCTTCTCTCGACATGATCGTGGCTGCTACTGCTGCCGAGCCCTTCGGACTTGCTTCGAAACTGACCGGCGCAGGCGGTGGTGGCTGTGCCGTGACTCTCATCCCAGATGGTAAGTCTCGTTTTTTTGCTGCTACAAATGAGGAAGAGCTGACTTTCGGTCTGTGCCGCAGAATTCCCTCAATCGACACTTGATGAACTCATAAATACTCTTCAGGGACATGGCTTCCAGCCCCATCTCACTTCGCTCGGAGGACCAGGTCTGGGTATTCATACAACACCAGCAGCTAAGGAGGACAACAAGGTCAGAACGGGAGAAGAGGGTGAAGGTATGGTCATGCCTAAGCGAGCGGGACTGAGAGAAGCGGGAACAGATGGCTTGGAAGCGTGGGCGGAGAGATTGGGGGGATGGAAATATACTTAAGAGCTATCAAAACTTTCTTGCTTGGTTGGAAAATAGGCAGAAAGTCATATCAGGTATGTCGTCGTATTCAGGTGTATTTTGGTCTTGTAAATGGAGTGTACGATGTCACGATTGTCTCGTCATTGTATGTCTTTCACCGTTGATCATGACACGACTCCTCTACACTTGCAATTCGAGATCGTGATCATGTCCGTTTTGAGATTTCGAGGGAGATTAGGTCACAGAGGCACAGTACAAGGACAACATGGGTCAGATCGAAGAGTCGTTGTTGAGAAAGTGCTACGACAGTTGACGAGGATTTGGATCGTGACATCACCAATAATGGTCTCGATGAATCCTGGACCGAATCTATCGATCAGACAATTAGGTAGTGGATGTGGGTGTGGGTGTGGGTGTGGTGGTGGTCCTCTTCCTTTCCATTCATCCTGATACCCGTCCAGGTGGATGTATTTTGGACACGCTCGATCCGATCGAAAACGAACAGTCCGACCCGGCATGTAATGGGTCCCCAAGAGACCGATCCATCACCTGCCTCGAACTCTGATTCACCGTTTGATCTGTTTCAAAGAGGTACCCCATATCGCTCGCTCACGCCACAAGACGGAGAGTTGCATAAGCTGCTTCATATGGAAGGGACGGCCCTTGGGTAGATTAAAATCCTCAACTGAGTTACATGGAATGAGATGAGATGAGTTGAGATGAGAAGAAATGAGATGAGATCCGATCCGATCCACTTTTCGCAGTCAGCGGAGCGAGGGGATCTCAACTGTTCCCGCTTGCGATGCCAAATAGTAGTATTCAAGCTTCCTTAGACCTGCGACGCCAACGACTGCGATCCACCGAGGTAGTACGCAACGCAAAGTTTCATCTGGGCATCTCTCGTCATTGATCCCGTTGGTAGCAAGTCGAACAGGATCGACTCGACTCGACCCACATCGACAGTACGAGAGTAAACACATTCACGTTCCCTTCCATCGTTTCTATACCTGACCTTTGTCCCAGATTCCGTGCCGTGCCCTGGGTGAGAGGAACGTGACTACGTGAAGTTTTTTACCGTATGTTCCAGCGACCTGTTTTCCTCCTGTGAATGATCAGGGGGCGTGGATGGCGTATGCACGTGGCTTGCTTGCAAGGACGCAGTCAGCCAGCCAGTCAGTCAGTCAGTCCTGCCAACGACGCAGATCGACGTCGCTCTGTCCCGCATCCGATAACCGGGACCCGTCATAGGAAACAAGAACGACCACGCACATGACCGTGGCATTGCGACCTATCGGGTCTCACCGGAAACTTTTGCGCGGAACGGACAGCGGTCATTGCATCTCGTTATGCCCAGACCTTGACTTTGATTCGGCTTGGGGGAAAGGGGGAAAGGGGGAACGGAAGGGAAATCTTCGTCCCCATAGGACTGTGATGTCTCGGCTCCCAAATCCCAATGGCACTACTTAGCCCTGGTTTATGGTTTCTGCTTTCCAGAATCCTCGTCACGAGACGATCGTGCCTACCTACTTCTGCATGTTCCGTCCCGCAGAACAGATCATATTATCATCCATGTACTTTCTCTTGTACCCCGTGGGTCCCTCTGCTTCTTCCCCTTGCGCCGACGACCTTTTTTACGATGGATTAATAAAGAAATATGCCTTTTCCGACCGATACTTTGGCGAGAAACGCGAATGCCGAGATATGTCTCGCTCTGACATGCTGCTTCGTATAATCAGTCAATAAATATGTATTCACCATGCAAACGACGTCATCATAAAAAGGAGAAAAAAAAACCCCTCCAAGCTGCTGCTGCGGCTCGTTCGAGGCCCCAGACCGTGTCCCTTTTGCTTGATGGGGTGGGTCCCTGAGATACGTTGAAACCCTATTCAGTTCAGCTGAGCGTTCTGTTTCCGTTCGATCTGATGACTACGAATAATTGACTACTACCACTACCACTACTAACCACTCGTACAGTGACCAAAAGGGATGAAGGGTTGAATCGCGATACAGTCGGTAGATGACGAGCGGATGGAGTTCGTTGTTGTAACATATAAGGATAATACTATCACGTCACAGTGCCCTGCCAAGGTCACCCTACCGCAAAGTACATTGGTCGAATCGAACCACGACATCGTTGGGATACCTTATCATTCCAACTGAACGGAAGGGAAAGGTCAATCAATACGTCGCATCATTGAAATTGCCTGGAGGACCAATACAGAAAGAAATCGAAAATCGGATCACACCATCGCGGACGTGTCTCGAATCGCGCTTAGTATCTCTCGGTCCAAAGTCGAAATAGCTCTCTAGTTCTCGGAAGCAACCAGACATTGTTGGAAGAATCAACCCATGATGCGTCGATAACATTTCGTCCACCTGTACCCCACATCGTCATCATCACCTGGACAGTCATTCGTAGTCTCACCCAAACGAGCAGAGGAGAACCAACTGCGGAGGATCTCACCGCGCATCATTTGTACATCTCATCGACACGCATCGGTATCGGCCGTATCAACATCCCTTCGTCCTGCCTTACACCAAAGCTCACCCGACAGCTGGCACTTGTCCGTCCCCAAGCGACAAGCAAGGTACGGTGACAATACCACCCATAACTATCAGTATCGCTTCGACCCCCCTTTTTCAAGGTTCACATCCCATCAGCTGAGGGGAGCCCCAATCTCAATTGACGTGGGAGAGACAACCTTGTTTCTTTTGGTTCGCCCTCAGAAGCGAAAACCTCGTTCCTCGCGTTGCCGAGTTCTTCTCTTTCTTTCTGTTCGGATCCTGGTTATTGTTTGCTTGCTTGCTTGTCAGCAAAGGATACTGGTTCGATTTTTTGGGGGAGGGTTGTGTTCTTTTTTCTTCTTTCCGGTCGGTCTATCCGCTTGGCACATCTCACACAGACGGGTTTCTCCTTGGTTTCTCAGCTCGTTTCTGGGTCTTGGTCGGGTGGACTTGGTCAAAATCGCATCGTATATCGAATTCGACATCTTAAGCTTGGAAGAAGAAATCGTCCAATCGTCCAATCGTCCAATCGTCCAATCGACCCCCGACCGACGGCATTCATACACACAGTTCAGTCTCTCTTCTCCTTGTCAAAGCGATCGCAGGATACAATACCGCCGCTGGACGATTCAAGGAAAGGGTTGGTGACGACCGTCACGACTTGCATTGCATAGGTTGGGCTTGAAGGAAGTTATCATTGACCAGCTCCTCGATTCTTGCTTGTGAGTGATCTGCTTCGTCGCGCAGTGTACCCTACTTCTCAACGCCATGCCACTGGCCTCCACCCCTATCAAAGACCACGTCTCGACCTATTCTCTGATACCCCGCATTCGATCACCGCTCCCGTACCTGTCTCTTCCCCATCACACACAATTACACCCTTGTGCACCGACTTTCCAAGTCTGCTACATGACGTGCTCAGCCCCCATCTCGTCACTGCGGCTTTTATCTCAGTCGCAAACTAGATGTCTCACCTCGCCCTTTTGTCTCCCCTCATCGTCGTCATCGTCACTCACTGAATCGTCGCGGAAAAGGATTACATTCCTTCTTTCCGGACGGAATTGTGCTCTTGGTTCCTGAAATATCCTTAGATCGCAACTCTCGACCGACCTCATTTCCCCCCTTGTGTTTCAAGCCTCAGTGTTGACTACTTACCCCTTGGAACGCACAGCAGTCTACTCGCTTCCGCCTGCAAATCCCCCGACATCACCAAAGCCTGGCGAACCGTCAACATTCTCGCTCTCGTCCTGCAACCATCACACCTTTGACAGGTTCGGCTCTCGGCGTTGAACCCTGATCACACGCCAGATCTCCTCGGACTCCTCGGCTGCTGAGCGGCCGATCACTCGAAGAGGACATAATAATATCCTTACCGGCCTGCCGCTTACCGGCGATCAGTGTGAGTCATTTTCTCTCCTTTGTCCCTTTTGGCTCTCCACCCCACTTGGCCCTTCTCTCTCCGTCGCACGACTCTGGATGAGGCGTCAAAGCAGGTCGACCATGCAGGCGAGATTCAATTGCTCCGCTTCACTTTCTCGGCTATCTATTGTTCGAGCCTTAGCGCTTGCTTCCCCCCTTACAGCTGGCTCCGCCCGTCTCTTGGCATTGACCATTCGAGGGAAATGGAGTCGCAAGGTTGGCCGGCAAAAGGACAGATCTTCATCCTTGCCTTGATCCGCCGATATCCCTCTCTATTCACGCTGATCTCGCCCTCGGATGCTGTGTGGACGGAGCGTTGCCAAGTTGCCTTTTTTTGCCGAGGATCTGTCCATTCTATCCTTCGCCTAAACCTTTTTAATTGTCATAGTTGTCGTTGTTATCTCACCTCTTCACGGTCACAACAATATAAAATCCAATTGGACACAAGCTGACAACGCTGCCTTGATCCCCTCCGGTCTCTGTCTTCTTGTTTTATCTACTTCAACCTCACATAACAATATTTACTGTCAACTTGTTGTCCATTTCTAACGGGTCATCACGACTACCATTCCCAACGACCGAAACATACGCCGATATTTCTTGGACTTGTCGTCATCAGGCAGTTCCATTATTCTCCCTTTCAGCTCAAGCTCTTTTTTCGGCTCATTCGCTTCACTACTATTCTCCATCGAGCTACCAATTCTGCCGTACACAAGTAACGTCTGCCTGCAAATATCTCGACTCAAACATCTCGTCCTACAAAGTCGATCCTCATGAAATACCGAAGAGGTTGGGAAAGACAGGTCAGTAAAGTACATCCGAGTTTGGCCCTCTGTTCACTGATGCCCCATTCCGCAACAGTTGGACATCATGGATATGGACATGGACACCGCTTGGTGTCTGACCTGCTCCAAGCAGACTGTAAGTCATCTACCTTACGCAATCGTTCTTCCTGCCTCACTGACCTTATATGACAGCATGACCCACGCAATCCCTACTGCAGCGAGGAGTGTCGCTTGCAAGACACGTCACCCATGACGCCTTCTTCTGGCCAGGTCCAAATTACATCCCCGATTCCTTATGGGTTGATCCCCATGCAGCAGCCCTCTACACACTCCGGCAATCCTACCCCGAAAGCGGGCAATTCGCCCAGACTCCGACCCTCCGTGACTCCATTGATTCCCGTGCTTCCTCTCGGGGAGTCGTCGACCCAACACAGCCGTCGCGACCGTCGTGCTTTCTCCTTTCCTGCCGAACATTCCATCACTCCTGTCCCATTTACACGCAACAGTTCTCGACGTCAAACTCAGGGGACTGATACGTTGCAGTTCATTCGAAAGGCCAATCCGATAGCCGTCAGCTCTTTGACATCGCCCAATGTTGGAGGCATAAGCCAAACTCGTACGAAAGGCTTCAACAAATTGTCGAAGACAACTGGAGCCAATACGCCTGTGGTGACGGACTCGGTGTTTTGCTCTACTTCTGAGAGCAGTGACAACGAGGGTCTGGGCTTGCAATTCGGTGCGCCGATCAAGAAATCACCGCAAATTCAATCTGGACAAGCCACCGTGCGACCTGCGCATTTGACACATCGTACGAGTCTGGTCAACGCATTCACTTTGGGAGCTCCTTCGTTACAGACTTCACAGTCATCACCACTGCCTACCACTCGTCCTCAAATTTTTGGTCGCAAATCCCCTAGTCCGGTCGCTGCCATGATCGCTTCGTCTGCTTCTTCAAAGAGCCGCGACGATATAGTCAGCTGGCTGAACGAGGTGAAACGGCTACCTGGAGATGACTCGTTTGAAAGAACCCTTAGGCCACGAGGTCGATCACGCACAAGACGAGAGGTGTTGGCGGACCTGTCCCCTCCTGATCAAGATCTTCATGACGAGCAAGAAGGAGAGGGAGGCATCTTCGGGACGACACCCAAGGGAAGAATCGGCTCCGCCATCGCCGGTCTCAGTAACCTCAGTAACTTCAGAGTTGGTCCTATCGTCAAAGCTCTTACGAGCGTTACCTCCCCCTCTTCAATCAGCAACCGGCCCAACCTCAGAGACAGGGCACCGGTCGGTCTCGGGCTGCAGCCCGTTCCTGTGCCTACTGAACCGTCCCAGATAGCTGGGACTGTCGCCTTCGCTGAAGAAAGCGACTCGACACCCCTGGCTCACATGGGTAACGCCACTCCGACCTTGTCCACGGTGTCCTTCTCTGAGGTCGTGGATCCCCTCACGGACAACGGCGAGCACATTGAATTCATGACCGATGACTTATCGGCAACTGGGTCCTCGATGTTCGCTCGTCCGACGTCTATGTCTTCTTACACTGGCAAGGCAGCTGCAAACCTTGCGACCTCGACAAATAAGGCCAGGCGTCAAACACCACTTCCTCTTCGACCTATCACGACCACCGCTTCCGCGATCTGGAATCTCTCGAACTATCTTCGCTCTTTCTCACCTTTCTCTATCTCGTCCGTTATTGGACCATATGCTCCAACTGCCGCCACAGAAGATGCACAACGGGAGACTATGGGAACAAATCAATCCTCACCGGTCAAGCAGCTGAGTCCTGAAACTTTACCTGCCCCTATGCCTGCCGTCGCACGACCCGTCACTCCTGGACAAGACACTTCCCTTGATCTGCAAATGGTCAGGAGTCTGCCGATGAACATCATACTGCCTGTCGGTGCCGAGAATGCGAATGAGGAGCGGTTGAGACAGAAGGAAGTCCAGCAGTGGCTGGAGCGGAACGTCTCTAGGAGTCGCTCGAGGGTGCAAAATGGTCGAGATACTTCCAGATCGCGATTGCGGTCCAGATCGAGGTCAAGAGTCGATTCACGAAGTGGGTCATACGACAAAACACATTCTCATTCCCGACATGGCAGGATGGTCTCGTACGATGCGGATGCGAGTGGGGAGGATGATGTCGTCCCCGGTGCCGGCGATGAGCGTCGTGGGAGAAGTAGGAGGGAAAAGGTGTTGAGAGCAGAATCGCACGAGAGGACTGAGAAACTCGCCTCAAGTGATGATGATGATGATGAAGACGACGACGACGACGTCAAGGGTCTCGTGGAGACAGTCAGGCGAGGAAGAGGAAGAGGTAGAAGGAGAGAGAGGACTGTCAGGGCGTAGAGAATTGATTTCTCGATTTTGTCGATTGATTTCTTGTTTGCTCTCCTACACACGCATGTTCGACTCACTTGGCAAGAGCCCGATTGCAAAACACATTGTCTCGCTTCCGTTGTAAAGTACAGTAAAAGTATCCTCATTACTCAATTATCAAGTCCTTGATGTTTTTGTGCCATTAGGGGGAGTAAGGTCAAGGAATCCGTAGCATAAGTAGGGATCGTCTTTAATGTACACGCAAGCGATATCCACTGAAAAGTAGGATGTGGGAATGGTTGATGGCGATCGTGTACATGGTATGAGAATGTATTGCATAGCAGTGCTTGACGAGTCACTGTGATTGGGCGATGGCCAATCCGATGAAGATCTCTGGTACGTTCGAGAGAAGCCTATTGATGATGACAATTGCGTTTTCTGGTCGCTGCTGCTTAAGATCCATACAGGCGAGAGAGAGAATGAGAGAGTGAATGAGAGAGAATGATTGACGATCAATGAGAACGAACATCCCAAAGAGGTAATTTATTCCCGGATTTGTTTGGTTCCCTCACCGACTAGTCAAAAGAGGACAGAGGTCCGGTACAGATGACTAAATATATTTATATATATATACCTCACTCTTCCTTCAACATCTTTTTCCTTTCCTCTCTCTTCTTTCCTTGTCATCCAGTACCGAATGTACATCTCGCCACTGATAAGACAGGCACTCTTTCAAAGTCCAGTTGTACCGAAACACGAAACAAGACAAACCATCACGCGGATCCTCAACATCGCCATGTCAGCTTCCACTTCCACTTCCACTTCCACTTCCACCTCCACCTCCACCTCCACAGAAACATCTCGTCAGGTCGTGAAAGCCGTCTATGCGAATGAGGTGGCTGAAGGAGCGGGAGCCAGAGTGAGGAGGAGTATCGGGTCACCTCAGTTGAGGAACTTGAGTCCGTTCTTGATGTGAGTAGAGATCCAACGAACAATTTCCCCCCTACTTTTCCCCGCCCCGACTCTTCTTTCTTCCCTCTTCTCTCCTCGACTGATCCTGTTTCTTTTCTGCTTCAGGCTCGACAACTTCACAGTCCAAAAAGGAGCTGGCTTTCCTGATCATCCGCACCGCGGGCAATCAACAATGACCTACTTGCTTTCTGGGTGAGTTCAGCGCTGAACAGAGGCTGCGAGACGAAAGAAGGGACTAACTTGTCCGGGCAGGATGTTCCAACATGAAGATTTCCTGGGAAATCGAGGATTGTAAGCCATTGCAGATTTCCTTGGGTCTGTTTGCGGAGTCTGGCTGCTGTCTGACACTTGTTCTGTTCTTGTGTCTGTTTCAGGCTCGAGCCAGGAGACGTGCAATGGATGGAGGCAGGCAAAGGTATCATGCACGCTGAGATGCCTTATTTCGACCCCGATCCGAAGAAAGCGGTGCCTGCATACGGTCTGCAGCTGTGGATTGACCTACCAAAGGAGAAGAAGTTCATGGAGCCCAACTACCAAGAGAAGAAGGCGAAGGAGTGAGTGATTCTCGGTCGTGCGCTATTCTTCTTTGTCTTAAACGTGCTCACGCGCGCCTGTTCACCTAATTTAAGCATCACGACCATTCATCCCAAGGACGGCGTGGAGATCACCGTCATCTCTGGTATCTCGCATGGCGCCGAAGGGTTTGTGAGGCCGGTCGCCGGATGCTGGTATCTCGACTTCAAGCTGCAGAAATCTGGCGCAAGCGTCTTCCAAGCCCTTCCAGAAGGATGGACCGCGTTTGTTTACAGTGAGCCATCTCTCACAGCCCTCGCGCACTGATTGCGTTAGGTGTGTACTGATCGTCAATGCTCTTCGACCGCAGTCATTACCGGGAGACTTCAGATTGGTCCCCGTCCCGCCATCCACGAAAAGTTCAACACCCTCGTTCTGTCTGCTGAAAGTGGCGAAAACGGAGTCACACTCACCCGACCTGAATCAGCGACCGACGAGGAGACTCGGTTCGTTCTGGTCGCCGGTCAGCCGCTCGACCAGAATGTGGTTCAGTACGGACCGTTCGTGGTGAACACTCAGAGACAGGCGATGGAGGCAGTCACAGATTTTAGGATGGGCAGGAACGGATTTGAGAGGGCTGTAGGCTGGGAGAGTGAGATTGGAAAGGTATGATCGAGTTGATTGTTACAGTGTCAATCATGCATGTTACGTTTTCTGAGGTGTATTTATAGCTGGAAGTTTCTCGTTCTTCCTAGGATAGCTGGGATACACACAAATAACGGTTGTTGGAAGGAAACTGCTGGACAAACAATTTGTAAGTGATAAGAATGATAGTGAGGTGAATGTAAGTGTGACAGCGGACAGATGAGAATTGAGTGAGAACGGGACGGGTAAAGCTGCTTGTTTACCCCCTGGTTAAGGTTAACATTCTTTCAAGAAGCAATGACGCCAGTCGACAAGTGCCTCATCTTTCATCATGCTCTATGATCAGGTCCAGGTCTCACTTGTTGTCTCGCCACATAGTGTCAATTCCGACATTCTCCAATAGGCTAAAGTGGCCCGACCATGGTCAAGACTTCCCAAGCATATCAACACCCAGAGCCATATGTTGGAGCTGGTCAGAGGTATGCGTCCTTTGTACGAGGCGTCGAGGAAGCCAACCGTTGAGTCGATCTTGTCTATGACACCTCACCTGAGCAGTTACAGGTGTTGGCAGAGACAAGGCCTCACACCCGATTGTGGTAATAGTAATTAATTGCCGCCGAGGAACAGGAGAGCGCCTCTGATCCGTAAGTGACGAGGACAAGGCTCTGGGTGGCGGGGCAACCCGTGCTCTCTCTCTCTCTTCTTATGCGCACCGAATACGTTGGGTGACATCTAGACATCACTATCGTCTCTGATCACCGATTCGTTCTTGCGTCAGTCCATCTGCCCAGAGTGAGCACATGTGAGTATGACGACGTTAGTGTTTACCTCTCAAGCTGACCGTCTCTGGTTATTGCAGGTTCGCTTCACCAGGAGGCCTTGGTCAGCAAGCAGTGCGGTGAGCCAGCAGAGACTGACTGTGAATTCAACAATGACCATCACCGTACACAAAGCGATGACGTGGAATATCCCGTTTGCGACCTCCACCTTCAGTACTTCTCCCTCGTTCAACCCTTTTACACGCAGCTCGAACATCATCGACGCATCAACAGCTCTGGACCACACGGTGAGCAAGAGCAATTCATCCCGCCTTTTTTAGCTCTTGCCATAATCCACGTTCAACCGGTATCGTCATATCGGTTCGTCCTCCCTTCCCGAAAATGTCTCAATAATTCCGAACTATGCGTTTCGTCAACTTTCGAGCAGCCGTCGCTTGCCCATCAACGGTATGCCATCGTTCGACCACTAGCTTCAGCTTGATCTTGGGGAAGAGCTTCACGACTTCAACCGCAAAGCTCCAGAGCGGCGTCAAGAAAAAGCCGGTCAAGACTACAGGACGACTATCCGACTTGCCTAGCGTCAAATTAGACAAGGAAGGGCAGCCAGTCAAGCCTTTGGAGGCTTGGACAGAGACTATCATACCAACCAAGGCATCGGCGAGACGCGGGCAATCAAGGAGCACACCTCCAGTACCTGTCACGCTAGCCAACGACCACCCGGCACATTTGGAGGAGAAAATTGGAGCCGATGATCCGTCTAGGAACGAGCAAGATGATCTACGACAGGCTATTGAAGCTGGAATCATTCCTAATACTCCGCTTGCTCGAGAGGTGTACCTGAACTGGAAGCGGTTCCCAGATTGTATATTGCTCACTCGGGTTGGGAAGTTCTATGAGGTCAGTTCGGCAATCTTCTGAAAATGTCCAAGGTATACCTGATCACTCATTCATACTTCTCCATCAGTCATACTTCGAGCCAGCTCGCCAACTTGCATCCATACTATCAATCAAACTCGCCTTCAAGAGATATGGAGAAGGACTTTTTCCCTTTGCCGGTTTCCCCGTCGTTCGACTAGACAAGTACCTCAAGATCCTGGTCCAGGATCTGGGACACACGGTCGTGCTTGTGGAAGAGTATGATACCGAAGGGTCGGTGGCACACACCGGCAAGAAGCTTGTTGGACCGGTCGGGCCAAAGGAGAGGAGGGTGTACAGGGTCGTCACCCCTGGTACGATGGTAGATGAAGGGTGGCTCAATAATGACGAGAGTCGGTACCTGCTCGCAATTGCGATCGTTAGGCCGCAGAGATCGGATAGGAAATATCAAGGTAACGAGCCCGAAGACGGAACCCTCGGACTTTCGCTGGCCTACACAGACGCATCAACGGGTGAATTTTTCACCAAAGATACCACCTTAGCTCAGATGGAAGACGAATTAGCTCGCATAGCTCCGCGCGAAGTTGTGCTCGATCAATCTTTGAAGCAAGAATGGCAAGAACAGGCAGCGGATACTCTGGCCAGAACGCAAACCACCTCTCCTCTGACCAATCTCTTCTCCCTCCTACAAGTAGTAGGCGTTCACGTATCTTTCGCCGATCCATATCAGTCTCCCGCTCTGTTATCAAATCCTGGGCCTTTGGTTGAGATCCCTCATCCCGACTTGAATGCAGAAAGTATGGCCATCGCTCTACTCCGGCATCATCTTCAGTACGCTCTGCGAGAATCAATGCCGGCAATGTCGGAGCCAAATCGACAACTCAGTTCAGCATACATGCAAATTGACGCACCCACTCTTCAAGCACTAGAGATTAGACATGCACTCCGTCCTGGCGGTCTGACAGCTACAGGCGACAATCGATCTATTTCGCCGATCTCTACCCGAGGAACGTTATTATCGGTCGTTTCAAAGACGGTCACATCGTCGGGTCACCGCCTGCTTATCCGTACACTTACTGGTCCATCAACTTCCTTGGCCGTCATAAATGCTCGACTCACATTGGTGCAAGCATTTGTCGACAGAGACGAGCTGAGAGGTGAACTGCGTGATGCGTTGCAAGATATGGAGGACGTCATGCGTATCATCCAACGATTTCGAGGACAGAGGGGAGATGGGAGGGATATTTGGGATGTAGGACGGTGGACCCGGACTGTCCATCGATTGCTCGAAAGTGTAAAGGAGGAACTCCGGCTTCATCAACGAGTGTCATCGACTTCATCTCACCTGCTGCACGAGGGCGTCATTCGGTTGATAGAGTTCGTAGAGTCTTTCAGGCCTCTGCTTGGACTGGCAGACAAAATTGAAGGGTCTATTGACGAAACAGCTATCTTATACGGCTCTGCCGGGTACGAATCTGAAAGCGAGGACGAGGCAGAAGGACAGTATATGGCAGGAGACGAGCTATTAGCGAATGCGGAGACCGATGCCAAGGAAACCAAAAAAGAACGAGCGGCAAGGGAGAGGCAGGAGAAAGAGGATTCAGCATGGTGGATCCTACCAAGGTGATTTAGTCTCATCTCCATCTGAAGCTCGATGATTTAAGTGGCATTTCAGTTTCTCCAGCGAACTTCAAAATCGACATGATGAGCTTGCTGCTCTGAAGGAACAAAGAATGAAGCTGCAATCGGACTTGATTAAGCGTTTTGGTGAGTAACGTGGGAGCCACCAATATTTCAGGCAGGAGGACGACATGATTGACGACTCAACGTCTCGTTTGAAGGCACGGATTCTCTCACATTGGAGAAGGGCATGAGATATGGATACCACGTCCAGATGAACAAGAATGACGCCGAGAAAGTCACCAAAGCAAGATCACTAGACAGTATCGGTGGGACCAAGGGGAAGACAGCCTATTTTGCCTTTGGTGTGAGTGACCCCAACCCACGAGGGTAACAACACTGATGAAATGTCGGGTCCCAAGCCATGGTCAGCACTTGGCGCAAAAACGGAGATCGCGGTTGAAACGCTTGCGAACGCTCAACGCCGCGCATCCCGGGACTTGCGGGATCTAGTCGTCGAGCATGCTCAAACTATACAGTGGAATGCGGAGCTGGTTGACGAACTGGATCTAAGCATGAGTTTCGCTCAGAATGCGGTGGAGATGAACTGGGTCAGACCTATTCTTGACGATTCGTAAGTCACGTATACTTCAGACCCGCATCCCCTGTACGGCTGCTTTGCTCAGCATTATATCGGTTGGCGCGATGAACAGAAATGGACTGCACATCCAAGCCGGACGGCACCCTTCTGTCGAATCGTCTCTACTCTCCTCATCTCGTCTCTTTACACCGAACTCGACGCACATGACTCCGTCCTCCCAACTACATATTATAACGGGGCCCAATCAAGGCGGCAAATCGACGCTTTTGCGGCAAACGGCAGTGATCGCAATTTTGGCACAGAGTGGGAGCTTCGTACCGGCCGAGAAGGCGGAGATGGGAGTGGTCGACAGGGTGTTCAGCAGAGTTGGAGCGCGAGATGACCTTTGGAGAGATAGGAGCACCTTCATGTTAGAGATGGTCGAGTGAGTTGTCGCCATTTTCTATCCACAAGTCCATCATCACTGACGCGTTTGATTCCACAGGACTGCAGGCATTTTGAAACATGCCACGAATAAGAGCTTGATCATAATGGACGAGTCAGTTCTCCTTTGTCCTTCCTGGTCGAAATGACGTCCCCCATAAACTAAAGTGGTTGCTAATGCCATCGTACGTACAGAATCGGGAGAGGAACGACACTTCAAGCAGGAATCTCAATAGCATACGCAACGTTAGATCACATTTTACGACACATAGGTTGTAGAACACTATTCGCAACGCATTATCACGAATTAGGAACGATGTTAGGATATCATGATGGTAAGAAGAGCAAGCAAGTGGGGAATGGAGGAGAATCGGCTGCAGGGAGAGATGGTGTGGTCTTCTGGTGCACAGACGTCGATGAGGTCGTGGGTCGTGATTGGTCTCATCCTGTAGTTCAACGGTGCTTACTGTGTGAACTGTTAGGACGGCGCGTTTTCGTATTCGTACAGACTTCGTCCAGGCATCAATCACGACTCGCATGCCATCGTAAGTCGATTTCTATGTGAATTCAGGGATCGTAGTAGAAAAATGGGTGCTGATTTTCTCGCAGAAAGCCGCACGGTTGGCTGGGATGCCTGAAACGTTCTTGCAGGTCGCGGAAGATACACTTTCTAGACTACAATCGACCGGGAAGTATGATTTTGTACCAAGTCATTCTCGCCTTTTGACAGAGGAATTTCAAAGCGATCAAGAAAGCAAAAGGCAATCTAAACCCAATCTGTTCTAGCATCATATCTCGCATCACAGTATATCTATAGGTTACAACCTCACAACGGGAGATCGTCAACAAGATGCATTACAGTCCTCGCGTGTCGGTATGATAGCAAATGCCGATTTACCAAAGCCTCCTCTCAAGCAGATGCAGACAACCTCATCTCTTTCGATCGTCATAACATATACCCCAATCCACATCTGTTGTGGCAAACCGTTGGCTCTCCACAAAGGATTCCAATTCGCACAGACCATGTTCTACCAAACCTGACTGTTCACACGCGAGGTGATTTACCCGATGGACTTTAGCACTGCCATAGAGAGGGTGTCCGTGAGCATAGCTGTCGAGGCTAACGACAGGGAGGGATGCAAGTGAGGTGGAGACTGAGACTCACTTGACTAAGATCCTGATATAATCTTTCCTCCCGTCGTTACCTCTTTCTGGCTCTCCTGTAGTAGGATCAGGTTCCCAATTCCCCATATCGCAAGCGATTCTCTCGAACGTGAGACGAGCTCCAAAAGGTACGATCTGGGACAGGATGTAGGTGCGTTTCAGAGGGACTTGATCCAGTTGTAATGGGCGATGTTGCTACGACGGGAGAGGACGACGCCAGGTCAGCGGCGGCTGCGAGGAGATCAGATGAAAATCGAACAAATGACACACCTTCATCACACCCATAGCAGCGAGGATCTCCAAGATCTCATTATCGTGTCCAAAGTCCTGTGATGTGATGGCAAGTTGGTCAAAATTCATCGATCGAAGTGTTTGACCACAATGAGGAAGACACACCACAAAGAATCGCTTCTTGCCACGAGGGAAAGTCCCCTCGTCGCTATCCAGTGTCCGATTGACGATAGTCGAGTCAATTGGCTGCGAATCTGTCAGACGAGCGATCACCTCATTGATGTATCCTGCCTTGAGGCAGATCAGCTCTACTTGTCGAGAGGGAGTCATCGTGGGAAGGATTGAAATTCGAAAGACATGGATGTGTGGACCGGATCCACTCACTCCCATCGTTGGACCATATGTCTGACATCGGTCATAGCACATCGTCAGCTAATGTTTGTCAGAATGACACCAAGAAGACCCTGCTCACACTACCCTCTCCCACCTCGTAGTATCTCTTGAGCTCCTTCCCATAACCCAAAATCTCCCACTCATCCTGCCCGAAAACGCCACACCACTTTGACCAGCCGTTCCAATCCGCTCCTCTCGCCTGACTATCGTATCCGCACATATCAGCAAGGCACACCAAGTCCTCGACTTCGAGCAAAGGTCGTGGCCGAAGGACCGTGTTCAGTCGATTCAAGGCGCTTTCGAGTAGAGGATTGAGCGATTTTTGAGCTTCTTCACCGGGAGATGGAGACAGAGACTCGAAAGCTGGACAGGAGTGGACAGAGAGTGTGTTGTTGAATGACTGTCATATGTCTCTCCCAGTCAGCTCGTTGACAGTGATGATTCCGTCTGATTTCTACTGGGTAAGTGGGAAAAGGTTTACAGTACTTACCGGATCCTCTGGAACTACCACATCTGCGGTCGGCAGTTTGATTCTGTCCTTCAACTTGAATCGTTCACCTCGGAAACCCTTATAAAGATATACCTCTCTGTCTCAGTTCCTTGCACGTTATGATTGTGTAGAAGCGAGGAAACCAAGGATGATAGGACCAAACTCACCTCTAGCCAGTATCCTGCTGTTTCGACAATCCGTCCACCACCTGAAGAGCGTATAAATGACCCCTCAGTCGTTTTTAGGAAGGATCTGTACGTCCTGGCAATATCTGCCCCAGATTTCCAAGCTCTGCATTGCTTGTTGAATCAGCTAGACTCTCCAGCCAGTCAAGCGCATCTGCTCGACGTCCTTCTTCTTCTTCTTCTGATGAGACCTAGTCTGCACTCACGCCTTTCTACCTTGATCCATCAGTTGGTCGAACTTCCAATCTTTCATGTCCAGATCTGCCCTCGCGAGAAAAGCCAACTCGGCATGATGCCGTGGTATCTTCACCTCCCTGTCCCGTATCTTGCCCAGGGCTCGGGACATACATTCTCCAGCTGAATTGGTAGGATACCTAGCTGTGTGTCTGTGAAGCTGTTGACAGGTGATCAGTCCAAAATCAAAATCTGCATGGAAAATGAACGATATCGAAGCTCACCAGATTGACTTGATCCACCTCACATCCTCTCGGTAAACCTTCTTCTCCCCCTCCCTTGCCCATACTTCGATAAGGCGCATACGGTCCTTGACCTTTCCACCAACCTTCTTCCACACCCCTATCAACGCCTAATGCTCTGCATAACGGAGCAAAATAGCACTTCCCATACGAACTGATGTCCCAGGCAATCAGACCTGTTCCCAGTAGGAGCAGAGAGGCGACAAGAGCCGGGAGGAAATGAATGGATGGTCTGTAAGGTGATGATCGACGTCGTCGTCGTTGATCTATAAGGTTATGTAGTGGATGTGAAGTTTGGGACCGAGACTGGAACTGAGACGAGGGACCGGGAGATGCGGGTCGGGAAGGTTGTAGTAATGGTGTAGTACTCGTCGGTATTGCTGTGTAGTTGTTATTGGGCATATTGCTCGGTATGAAGTCAATGACAACCCGACATCACCTTCGCCAATCTTCTTGCTCGCTTCAAGACATGCGTTGTGACAGTCTTGGGGAAGAAGAAAAGAAGAAAGGAGATGGTCAGCCTGCACGTTTTGACTTTCGCACTCTTTCATTGCGGGGCACCTTCGAACATTGTTATCTCCAGACACCGTGTAGATAGATACTTCCCTGTGTCAAAAGCTGCAATGATATACCCAATCTCATGGTTATATATGTATGCTGGGTATCTATATCTACATCCGTAGGCATTCAACGCCCCGCTGCTCCACCTTCCATCCTCCAGACCTTGACCACCCCACTTCTATCCCCGCTGACTACACAACTCGAGAAAGACGTCTCCACCGTACCCAATCTGCAGATCGCGTCGTAGTGTGGTTTCAAAGGTTGTCTCTCTTTGTCGCGAGGAGGACCTTGACCGTGTCTGTGGACGTTGGGCAAAGAGTAGAATGTTGTCGGACCTCCTGATTGCGTCTGTACCTGCCTGCAGAACAGGTATAGTCAGCTGCCCGAATTAGACATGTTGCTAAACGCGGACTTACCTGAATGTGACATCCTTATCCGTCATGGAACCATACAAGACAAATCCTTCCTGCACTCTCACCAGATCCCAGTATCTCACTACTCGATCTTCCCCAGCACAAATCATCCAGCCCGGACCTCCAGCTCTTGTACCTTTCTCTTCGACTTCCGGAACGGACATGAGCATGTTCGATTCTTCCAAAGATCTAGGCAATGAGGCAAAGCTCTGACCTACAATCAGATCGAGCACAGTTTTAGGAGGGGTCGGCAAAGGTACAGTCGCGTTGAAGTCCTCTGCAGTTATAGTGGGAGAAGTTGCGTTGACCGCCGCTCCTCGAGCAAGCTCCGCGATCATTGACGCCTTGTTGGGAACAACTTCGACCGGTTCTTGCGGCGGTTCCGCGGTCTTGGCAGGCCTACTTGCGCGTACCTCATACACCTCCATCAGCCTGGAGGTCTCGATATCGTATACCTCCACAAGTGGGCTCGAATTATCCTCATTGGTGCCCGCTTTACCTCTGACGTATATTGAAGGTGCGAGGGAGACCATGATCCACCTTCCGCGCCCCCGCGAGGGATGTATGCGGCAACTCGTGACAGATCCCCCCGCCTTCCACGACTTCAACAGAAGCCCGAATCGTAAGTCCCAAAGACTGAGCACACCGGTTGATGTACCGACGACAAGCCAATGAGTCGAAGGGCAGAAGGACGTGATGACGCCTAGCTCCAAAGGATGTTGAAACCGTTGCGTAATCTCCATATTGCGGATATCAAGCGTAGCAATCACTGACGTTGAGGTAATAATGAGCAGGGAAGATTCTGCACGACACGAGGTGTTCATCAGCCCACAGGTCAATTTCATGGACCTCGAGTATACACTCACCTTGGAGATGCGAGACAAATCGCACAAAACCATCGGCACCCCGAGCTCTCCAAGTCCTGATACATTCCACCTTCCCGTATCTTACGGATCCTCCACTATTGCTCACATGGACCCTGAGCACATGCAATTGTCCATCCTCTGCAGCAGCAGCAAGACAATGTGTGTTTTCGATTCTGCACATGCTTGCCACCGGCGCATCCATTTTGTACGAGAGCCGTGGCTTGGTGGTCACACTTCTTTCTAGTCTTGCACTGTCCCAGACCAGTATTTGAGTGTCCTCTGACGAAGTCGCAAAGAATAGACTGTCGGGGGAAGTAACTATTGCGGTGATGGCACCCACATGTTGAGTCAAATGAGCAATCATCGTCACTCCAAGAGGTGAAACCGAATTGGGCTTGATCCTTGGCACTCGTTTCCGATGACTCGCGGTAACTCGAGGTCCAAAGTCCAACAATGGTTCGCGATAATTCTCCAAATCAACCTGCTCCAAGAAAGCTCGTACTCCAGGATCATGACCTTCATACGAACTGCTGTAAGGCGTAATAGAACCTCTTGGAGTTCCGTTCGCGAATTGCGCATTGGCGTTTGGCGTCGTCCATCCCGAAAGAGGTTCAGCGTCGTGGATTGTTGTCGTGCCCAGCGCGTTCGTATGCGATGCGCCGACTGCCGGTGCTGCTTTCGATTCGACCCTCTTCCGTCCCGTCCGTGTCATAGCAGTGAAATCGATAGAGGCAGAGAGCCCCGACTCTGATGGACTGGCGTTAGCCTCTGAGGTTGTTGGCAGCGAAGAGTCGACCAAAGGCGTTTCGACCTTTGAAAGTGGTTCGAGAGTTGTCAATCTCTTTCGTATTTCGTCAAGCTGATTATCGACTGGACCGCGGTTGCTTTTGCTGGCAAAGGACGTACGACGACTCGTCGATGCATCGCCCAAGTGAGGTCGAAGTCGTCGCAGATCGGCTTTCGCGTCTACACCTACTGTGCGGGGGCTGATGAAGATGGTTTGAGGAGTAACACCTAGGTCGGTGAGGGAGACAGATTTGCCGGCAACTAATTCGGCCTCAGGCATGCCTGATTGCTCAGCATTTTCGCGCCTGGGGACATGTCAATGATATCATGCTCATAGTGGTGGCTACAGTCACTCACGCCCTTGTACCATATGCTTGTTTCACGATGAACTCCTTCATTGCTTCGATCTTCCTTTCATCCTTGGCCGAGATACCCTTCTCGCGAAGCGTTTGACTGCTGGTCATAAGATAAGTAACGTAAATGAGGCTAGAACGTTCAACATACCTCGCGCTGACCTGGTTTTGGGCAGACTTGACCAAAGTGGACTTTGTTGTGCCCTTGGCAGGTGTTGTATCCCAATAGCCCGTCGGTGTATTTTGCAAAGCGGCAAGCTTGGCGGCGACAAGTGTACCGCGGGAGAGCTATCGCGATTGTCAGCACAAATCTCTTATATATCTCTACTAAGACTCACGGGTGGTACAAGAACCGATAACAAGGACTCCTCGTTCAACTCCTTCACATCACTGTGTAGCAGAGCGCGTAGATTGGGGTAAATAATGCACCAAACATCTGTGGGCGGCAGATTCCGAGCAGCAGCAGCTACGAAGCCAACAGCGCCTATCAACAGTGTCAGCTAGAGCATCTCTCGGACGACTGTTCAACAAACCCTGCCGGACCCAGTTGTTGGGATGACAAAGAAATCCTCGAACTGCCGAGAAAACGTCCCACAGCTTCGGCTGAGAAAGTAAGGCCAGTGCTGTTAGGCTAGTCATTGAACCGATGACTCGAGCTACAACCGCTTCCTCGGGGTCTGAGCTATCGATCAGCTTACGCTTCGATCGCGCCGAAGATCCAGGTAGCTACTCACCTGCCAAAGCTTGCAACATTAATGGTAGCACATACTCCTCGATGGCTCGTACCCCGATGAACGCTCCGACCCCCACTATCCCATCAAAGAATGCGAGTCTCAACATCCAATCTCTGTCATTGAGGTATGTCATGATATGACTAAGCACGGTCTCGTTAGACTTTTGGCGACCGAAAAAGAGACAAAGATCCGAGATGGAGGCGAGCGTCGATCGTTTGACAGCGGGAGTGGGGTCTACCAGTAAGGTCGTGGCTTGTTCCTCGACCACCGACTGAATCTCCTGAAGCATCGCGTCATAACCGGGCTTGAATGACAAGAGATTAGCTTTCACAATGTTCAACTGCAACAAATCAGGTTTCGACGCACCTCAATGACACCAGAAGTCTCAGGTCCTGGTACACCGGAAGCCTTAGCCGCCTGGCTCATCTCGAGCATGTTCACCGCGGCGTCAGCTAGCCTCACGAGGCTCCGTGCATAGGTTGCGCGAACGAAGATGTCGGGATCGGTAGCCAGATGTCTCATCTGGGGCAGCAGGTATTCCGGAACAAACGTGGCGTTCTGGGGCGTGATGGAGTCTACCGATTCGACAACGATCACGAGTGTTCGACAAGCTTCTGCTCGGACAATGGCGACATCGTCCGACAAGAGCTCGACCACGAAGGGGACTATGCGATCGACTTTTTCTTCATCAAGCAGGAAAGGAACGAGGTTGAGGAAAAGTTGCAAACCGTGTAATCGAGATGACGGCCAGAGACAGTTACGAATCGATGAGGTAACGATGTTCAACAACAAAAGAGCTGGGCCATCTAAGCATGAACAAGATGCGAGTAAGCATCGTTGTAAAGATCCTTAACTATCTTCGCGTGTGACTCACCTTCGGTCGCACCTCTGTCGAGATGAACGGATATACTCTCCCACTCGTCGAGCAACCTATCAATCTTCATCCCAGATTGACCAGCCGAGCGCTGTAGGAATCCAGCATGTGCATTCGGGCCGGTGAGGCCTTCGCTCGTCTCAGACAACGAGGTGACATAGTCCTTGAGGAACGTGTAGAAGTATTCCGGAAAGATGGACTCTCTGTAGGTCGACAGAATGTGATCGAAGGAGGGTCGTTGGGCAGGATCCCTGGCTAACATCTGACTGATCATTTTCTGATCACGGGGAGCTTGGCAATCAGTCACAATGAAGCAGTTTGAAAGGCTGAAAATCGCAGACAAAGAGCGAGTCGGTTACTGTCACTCACTTTCACTTCTGGATCCTCGATGTTGTCCAGAATACCTTCCAGTCCTACACTTCCCTCCCGATACGCGTACAGCTCACTTAGATTGAAAACTGTTCTCCCATCAGTCCACATCTCCGCCGATACACATCCTGCACTGAAGACGTCCATCTCCTCTGTAACTCTGCCATCCCTCTTTCCCCAACTATCTCCCTCCACTCCGTTCCCCACACCCTGTCCCCGGGCTGCTGTCACCTTCTTCTTCTCCGCCGCAAGCTTCGAATCCGAAGTGTAGAACCGTTCAGGTGCGATGTAACATGTCCTACGGGAGGAGGTGTCGAAGAAGAAAGAGAAGTCGGATGGGTCATCAAGGGGTAAGAAAGTGGGTTTGAAAGATGATGAGAAGTCGGTCAAAAGAAGGGACAGATCCGAAGTGATTAGGATATTCTCGGATTTGACATCACCGTGAGCGACCTTCGCGGACAGACAAGATCAGCTTCATCCCCGTAATCATTCAATTGGAGGATCAAGGCGTTGGAGCTCACTTTTCTATTCCGAGCATCTCGAAGACAGGTCAAGAGCTGGAACGCTATCCACTTTTTCTCCACACTAGCAAGGTAAGGTTGGGTACTAACATAGACTTCTTATGAGCTTGTTGCCCATCGCATAGATATTTTGGACTAGACAGCTCACCTGACTCTGTCATACAGATTTGACCCGACCCATTGTCTGATTAGATAGCCTGCCTTTTCCGTCTCGACGAACGCTTGGTAAGTATTGACGCTAGCCAAGTCTACCAGATTGTCCCGTTCAGCTAGATATCAAATGGAGGTCAGTACGTGTCCGGTAGCATGACCGAAAGGTCTGAGTTTGAATGCGGAGGAGAAATGAAGACTGACTCTTCAGCCGTCTCTGAATCACACGCAGAGACATGGCGGAGTCGGGCTTGATGAAGATCTTGAGTACGATAGGACCATATTCATGTCTGGCCAAGATGGTCTTCAGGAACCGTGAGGATGATAAGCTGCAAGACATCGATGCTCGAGGTCAACTTCTGTTATGTCTCTCTGTCTCGATGGAAGATGATATAAGTATGCAAAAGGACATACCTCTTATCGTATGAGATATCGTTACCTAATTCGGCGACATATGAATCAAGAGCCGTTGAGCTATCAGATGTCAGCTTTTCCTTCTAGTAGGATGACTGGAACAGATCCGCTCACGCTCTGGCCATCGAAGAGATGTTCCCCATGCTGGATGATGATTCCTAGCAGCATGGGCTCTGCCTCTGCACACCAGTCAATATGGAGGACTGCGATTCGTTGTTTCTTGTATCGTTGACGAAGGAGAAGTAAAACTGAGATAACGCAACAAAAGTGAGAACAAGTATCCGGGGCCGCATGAACGAGTGGTGGCGATAGTCACGTGGCGGGCATCGATGAAGTAACGACATACATGTAAGGTTGTCTGATCTCGCTATTATAAGAGAACAGATGCATACATGTACGAACAGATCTAATTTACATTTGCTCCATCATAAGTGGTGTGGCGTGAGAATCGTGAACGGTTATGGTACGGTTATGGTAGACATATGGCAACATACGGTCATTGGTATTCCTCCCCCCAGAATCTTTCAAGCCAGGGCTTCTGCGACCACGAAAACGCACGAAAATAATCTATAATGTCCAACTCGTCTCTCGTCCCTCAATGACCAGTCGCCAGTTGCGCGTGCACTGGATCTACCATGTTCCTGAGAGTGTCAACCAACACCTCGGCTCCTCGTTGTATGCCCCAGACCCCAACCTGTCGTATCCGTTTCGAGTTGGCAACCTCGGAAGAAACGTGATAAGCGAGAGCTTCGTAGATTTGATTTGAGACGGAAGTCATAAGTCCCGCTGAAAGATATCATATCAGCTACGCTTCCCAGTTCCTATTTTGCTATTCGAAGTACTCACTCTCGAAGAGCTGCAAATGAACGAGGCGAAAAAAAGGGTCAGTCAAAGCCACACTCCGATGCAGATTTTCCACGTACAGTCCAGGACCCGTCAAAATCGTGCTGAAGATCTTGTCAGCTCAATTCTACGCATCAAGAGAATATAGCTCACCAAGTCAGCCGCTACCTGACAATGTATCGGTACAAGTGTTCGATTCGCACTACGGTTCATCAGTACCATCACCACGACAAGGTGTACATTGCCACTCACTTTATGAAAGCCACGATTGGCCTTATGAGAGCATTGTTCGTGACACTCAAGTCGGTCGTGTAGATGGGCACGGCAGCTTTGAGATCCCTAAATCGCAGGTCGATGTCCACTGTGACCTGCCTTTGCTGTCCTTGCTCGTCCTCGGTCATTGTTGAACCACTAGGGGCTCTCAATGGAGGCCTGGCAAGCCGATGTTGCCCAGGTATAAATCCATTGGTCCGGCTTTGTTCGACGTCGGAGATGCTGGCATTGATTGCTGCAGCAGGATCATCCGGGTGCACGCCATGTGAGATCGTCACGACATTTCGTCCTATCTCCTCGAAGATAGCTTTAATATCCACTTGCTCATCCGGATGATGCGGGAACTTGATGTCCAGGACGGCGTCGAGTTTACCTGAAGTGATCCAACTCATTGGGCCGGTATGACCGGTCGCATATTGCATATGGTCGATAGGTAGTCCATCGATCCGGAAACGAGCCTGTAGCTTATGCATCAGAATCGCCCTGACCTCACACTTGAGATTAGTGGATGACTCACCATCCTCTTGACCATGCTTCCTTCCTCACCTTGCTGTTTGCCAAGCTTCTGCGGCATATGCAAGCTGAACAGGCAATTGTCAAACTGACCGGTGATCCCTTCTGCGCTCATCATATCGTAGAACAACCATCTCTTCCTCAATGGACCGATTGCGGCGTTGAAGATAGAGATGTTATAAGGTCTTTGACCGCCTGGCTGATAGATGGTGACGAGAGCGTCCTCGACGTTGAATGACTCGAACTCGAAATCGCCCGGTTGTACTGCGTGTCGGTAGTCTGCAGGCTCAAGAGGCTTTGAGCTGTCCCACCATACGGAACGTCGATCTTCATAATTACATCAGTATCGTGTCGATCACTTCCTACAGCAATTAGATTGCAAGATCTCACCAACTACACCACGTACCCCCTTCACCTTGGCGTCTTTGACTAATCCCTTCCCATCAAGCCATCTCAAGAAACTAAGCGACACTTCAAGCTCGTCGATGTTAATATCATACATCGTGTAGTTGTCTCCGTCTGCTGTCGGCGTTGGAGCAAGATAGGTGTCTGGAGACAGCTTGGAGGACAGGAACGGGATAGGTGAGGGGGGTGTAGCGGTTGATGTCTTCGTTTGCTTCGAGTCGGGATCTTTCGGTCGGCGTGAGACATAGACGTTCCTGAAGGTGATAAGTGAAGAGCCCCACTTGGGTACGATGGCAGATTCGAAGCTGGCAAAAGGATGTCAGCGTCAATCAGTCACTGCTCTCCACTACCGTAATGATCCACTACTCACATCACCGTAACTCCTGTGTTGTATGTCATGTAATCGGAGATCCATCTCGCAACATATTCTTGGAGAGAAAGCGAGTTGAGGGTAGCGAAGACGGCGGACACGAATGTGGTGCTGCGTACACTTGTAAGCGGGCACCCAATAATGGTGAAAGGCAACAACTCACGTGCCGAGAAGAATCCACACAGCTTCAGAGAATTAGACGAAGATCAGCGGAAAGAAAGGTCATTAGGCTGTCAGCACTCACTGTTTCCGACCACAAACCAACTAGCGAAGGCACTGAAATCATCGGTGTTGAATCTCCTCCATCCTCTAATCGTGAACCATTTTAACCTTATGCGTAATCGTTGCCACCATCCATTAGCAGCAGCTAACAACTGTTCTTTAGACGGTCTGTGAGGAGAGTTTGGTGCGATCGCCTTGGATTGATTGATCAGTCTTCGGATGAACGGTGCATAGTCTTGAGCGTGTCCGGCAGATCTAGTCGCTGGTGGAGGAAGGGGTGGTGTAAGCGGAGTATTGGAAGGCTCAGGACAATTGGGACATGGTTTGTGTGGAGGTGGTGGTGGAGCCGAGGAGTTCCAGCGTCGGGATACTCGTGCTCGATTCGCTGGAAGTATGGGTCGTGGGGGTAAGGACGCCGGCATCGACTGTTGAGTGAAGAAGTGTCGAATCGCAATATACCTATCGACCTGCGCAGAACGTAGAGCTCGACTTGTGCTGGGCATCGGTGAGAGTCGAGAAGAGCGGAAAGTTTGCAGAGATCGTGTGACCTGCATAGCGGAAAAAGAGAACGTGTTGGGAGAGGGTGTCGAAGTAGGAACCAAAGTGGATAAGATGGGGTAGCTGAAGAGGAGTAGCTGTTAAGAGCTACTTGTCCATAACACAATCGACGATGGCGATGAGGCATGCGAATCCCAACAAAAGAGCTTTTGAGTGTGGAAATTCTGTCATGATGGCGCAGATCATCCGGCGGCGACAGCGAGTGGAGGTGGAATTCATGATGTTATGTAATATGCCTCAACCCAATGTTACTCTGAGAGAGCTCATAATCCGCGTCGTTTATGGCATCCTGGGCCGTACTGAACTGCTCCTTGTGGTGAACCCCCTCGCAGTCCGGCTGACCCACAGCGAGGTGAGAACTGTCTGCAGGTGCGGCTTGAGGATCTTCATGCAGTCTGATGTCAACAGCACTGGTAGGAAGGCTGCAAAGTGAGAGATGATGATGAGGTTTTGGCGACAGCTCTGGGACAATGTTTCATTGCTCGTGCCACGTGATTGAGTGATCAGTCTAATTCAATGCTTTCATCTCGCGTTCTTTATCATTTTGACGACACAGGAGATTGTAGTCTACACCACTGCCCCAACTCAAACGAGACGGGACTGATCTGCACTGGGCTCTCATCGTACAAAAGGCTTTCCAGCGGCTACCACAGAACCCCAGATTGTCCACCTTCGCAATCGCAAGTATGGCCATCGGCAACCACGCTTCGTCATCCACCCCTCCATCTCAGTCCAGCCCCATTCACATCCGAGATACGCCATACGACGCTCAACCACAACCGGCATTCAACTATCATTCACTAGATGGTCAAGATCCTTCTATCTGCATTGACAATGGTGAGCACGGTATCCTCCTGCCTCGGACCTGAGCCTAAATTGTCTAGCTGACCTTTTTCCATCCTCGTATTCAACAGGAGCTCATTCATGGCGAGCTGGCTTTTCCTCCACGGCATCGCCATATATAGATAGAACAAATCTCATCGCAAGATACAAGGATAGGAAACATGGAAATAACGTACTTGTCTTTGGACAAGATGTCGAAGCGGACTCCAATTCTAGGTCCAATGCTAGGACGATGTTTGATGGCGACCTATTGACACAGGCGGATTTATTAGTGAGTGTCATTTCCACTTCGGGTCGATCATCATTCTCTTTCGCACTTATTACGGTGGGAAGGAAGTCGAGCTCACAGATTCGTCTCATAGGAATGCGCATTGGATTACACGTTCTGCAAGCTGGGAATAGATACGCCGAAGATAGAAACTCCCGTGGTCATGACAGAGCGTCTGGCAAATCCGCTATTCAGTAGAGCGTGTAAGCTCCCCTCGCTACCTTCACCCTACCGCCTAGACACTGATACCTCGCTGCCTCATATAGTGACATCTGAACTTCTCTTCGAGCTGTATAACGCTCCAGCAGTGACATACGGTATAGACTCCCTCTTCGCCTTTTCTCGACAACGGCACGATGATGGTTTAGCCATAAACCTCGGCCATCAGAGCAGTACGATCATCCCTATACTTGGCGGAAAATCAATCCCAAGTCGAGCGAAAAGGTGCGTTATCGCCGTCCCATAGATGGTCATTAGCCGAGCCAGCTGACACGAAAGATTCGTTGTCTAGAATACCATGGGGTGGTGCACATGCTTCTGAGCTCATGCTGAAATTGGCTCAACTTAAATACCCTTCCTTCCCAGTCAAGGTCACGCCGGCACAAGCATCGGTGAGTGGCCTCTATGACATCAGTGAAAGATATCTGGCTGAAGCTTGATGACAAAAAGTTCATGTACCGCGAGACATGTTACTTTGCTACGGATTATGATGAGGAACTACGGAGCTTAGCGGATCCCGACAAATTGTCTGCTATGACGAAAATCGTTCAATTTCCTTTCGCCAAGCCGGTGAGTCGTGGACTCCTGCACTGCCCCTATTCAAGATCATGCAGGCTCATCGATTGGCGCTCTAAATAGGAAGTCTCGGAGAAGACAGAAGCGGAGCTTGCTGCTGCCTTGGAGAGAAGGAAGGAGCAGGGTAGAAGACTGCAAGAGATGCAAGCTAAGCAGAGGGCCGAGAAGGTAAGCTTCGCCACGTCGAAATACGTAAATCAGGCTGAGAACTCTTACAGCTCGCAGCTAAGATGGCAGAACTGGAAGAGTACAGACTTCTTCTCTCTGAGCGACCCACCATGAAGAAGGCCGAATTCGTTTCTCGATTGGTCGAGACAACACCTTTCGAGACCGAAGCAGAACTGGACGCATGGATCAAACGTACCGAGATTGAGATCCGCAAGAAACAACGGAAAGATTTGGGAATGGATGAAGAACCGGAGGAAGAACCCTCTTTCCCCTTGGTCGATCGACCAGATTCCGAACTGACGGAAGATGAGGTGAAAGAGAAGAGGAGGCAACGTCTGATGAAGGCCGGTTGGGAGGCGAGGGTCAAGCTGAGAGAGGAGAAGAGGAAAGAGAAAGCGAGATTGGTATGTCATGTGTTTTCCGATTGGGGCTAGCCTTGCTAATACTTCCGCTACAGGAAGAGGAGAAAAGGAGAGAACAGGAAGAGAGGGAAACGAACTTGATGGGTTGGACGTTGAAGCTCAAAGACGAGCAGGAGGTTTGTGCAATTATGGAGGCTCCAGCGTTCGTCATGTCCACTGACGAGCGAACTCGCAGGCGGTGATGTTGCGTATACAAGAACGAAAGAAGTTGCGGGCACAACTAGGTGACCGAAAATCGGCTGCTTCGCAGAGCAGAATGAAGTCCATCGCCAATCTTGCGGCCGAGGAGAAAACCACGAAAAAGAGAAAGAAGGGTGAAGGTGAGCGATTCGCACGTTCTGTAATTAGGTTCAGAAGCTTATTACCATACCCAGATGATGATGGATTTGGGCAGAATGATTCGGACTGGGCGGTCTATCGCGAGATCGTAGGTCTCAAAGTTCGATCATACGGTTCACATATGCTGATGGACTGCACAGGGCGGTGACGACGAGTCTGACGCCGAGGAGGACGATCAAGCTTTGCTCGAATCGATCGAAACCCGTCTTCTGCAGTACGACCCAGCTTTCACCGAAGAACAGACGATGCTTGGTCGAGCGGAAGCCAAGAACAAGCTGATCAATGCTTTCGTACGTGGGGGCTCGGATGGCAAGTTCGACCCAGAGGACGTGGAGCAATCTCATCAGCTGCACTTGAACGTTGAGAGAGTAAGGGTGCCCGAGACATGGTTCCAACCGAGTATGTTTGGTGTGGACAGTGCAGGTGTAGGAGAGATCGCAGGATGGGTGTTGAACGGATTTGAGGAAGAAGAGAGAAAACGGTTGATGCAGGTGAGTCGAGTCACCACAACTCGAAATGCCCTTGGAAGAAAACAAGCTGACGCAGTTTCTGTCCATCACTAGTGCATCTTCGTCACAGGCGGCGCTGCCAACATACCGAATCTCATACCAAAGTTGCGCAGCGTCCTCACTCCGATCTTGCCCTTCCGAGCGCCGTTGAAGATTGTTTCGTCGCTAGATGGGGGCGATCCAAGATTAGAAGCTTGGCGAGGTATGGCGGAGTGGAGCGTGACAGAAGAAGCGAAAGGAGCGAGAGTGACGAGGCAGGAATACGATGAGTTTGGAGGGGAGTGGCTGAAAGAGCATAGTTGGGGGAATGTACCTCCATGAGGGGTGAAGAAGCATATGTATCCACTGTATCGTGCCGTTAGCGAATGGACAGACCGATGGGCAGATCAGTATGCTGGGAGTACAATCGGATGAACTGGATCAGACACCCGATCGAACGAACTGACGTAACTCTGAAGACCTCCACTCTACCTTTCTCTCTGTGTCTCCTTTTCACAGACAAGACACTTACGAACCAGGTCATCCAGTTGTCCTCGATTTCCATCGATAGAAGCACCTTTCGAAGCCCAGTCGTCAGCTGGAAGTGTGGCAATCGTGGTGGATACCAGGAGCTACTTCTCAGTCACGCCGAATTAAAATCAGATCAGATCGGTATCAGGATGACCAGAAATAGACACAATAGACCTGAAGAATTATCGGATCCTGATATCTTATCTGATCTACCTTCGGAAGATCGATCGACTTCAGCTGGTGATGGAGACGGCGCATCGATACAGAAGAAGCATTCACCATTTATTGGGTTCGCGGCTGGACTGTGTTCTGGGTGAGTGCGTCTTCGTCAGAGAAGCTCTGCCCAGTGTGCTCCGTCGGAGGTCTGCTTTGGTAGATGCTGATGATTGTGGTTGTTCTGAATTCGAATGTAGATGGACCAAGGTGTGTCTGCGTGTCTTTCTCAAACCTCATACACCCACTATCCGGACCGCAGAAGCGGAAAATGGAGCTGACAAGCAAGCGCGGGCCCGTAGCTTGTGGTCGGTATGTATATCTCTGTCTATCCGGCTGTTGGATCTCTGGTCGTCTCGATGTGCGCTGACGAGAAGACGTCTGTAACAGGTCATCCGTTTGATACTATCAAAGTAAGTCTCACTGCCATACCCTGATCGATGCGTCACTCGGATCGTACTCGATGGATCTATGTGCTGATATACTGACTCTCCTAAATCCATATTCTTAGACACGACGTGAGTGTTCGTGGAACAGGAATGGTCAACCATGTCCTATTCAACAACTACGACAGGCCGTCTCGTCCCCACAAAACATCATCTAGATCGATAGGGATCGTCCTGACTTGATATACAGTACAATGTATGCCTCCAGGGACGTTCAATGGCGCTTGGGATTGTTTCACGAGGACGATCAGCAAAGAGGTGCGTGCAGTTCCATTTCTTACCCTTCCTGCCTCGGATGTATATGTCATTTGGATTAACCCAACTCGACATGGACCAAGGGTTTTGCCCATTGTGAGGATCTCATGCGGCTTCGATCACAGCTAGCTGACTACCCCTTTTTTCTTTTCTCTTCAACAGGGCGCTCGTGCGCTATATAAAGGAGCTAGTGTACCTGCTGTGTCTTGGGGAATAACAGATTCAATATTGATGGGCAGGTACGTCACTCTCCCCTTGTCATCCTTACATCCCGACTTCAGCCTCAGAGCAGCTGGGCATCGTTATCTTCCGGTCTTCTTCAGATGCATGCTGATCGACTCGTCGTCCTGTTACCCCCAGTCTGCATAATTATAGAGCCCTGCTGACACGGCATGGATTCGCGGAGAGAATATCGGGAAGCGCAGACGCTCAACGATTGTCGATAGTGGGACATAGCGTAGCTGGTGCATTTGCGGGATGGACGAAGTGAGTGACATAGATTTCTCAGGTCTCAGAGATATTCTGACGCTGCACTCTCTCTCCTATCGACCTCTACTTTCCGCTTCACATCTTGTTCCCATCACCTCTCGCCCATCCTCTCCTGACACTCTCTTTATTGCCATCTTATCACACTTTCCAACCACACACAGCGCTACCATAGCCCACCCTACCGAAATAATCAAATGTAGACTACAACTACAACTTGCGCAACCCGATCATGTTCCGAAATATTACACGGGCCCGATAGACGTCGTGAGGAAGACTGTGGCAGAACAAGGTCCGACAGGAATGTGGAGGGGTCTGGGAGCGAGCTTCATCTACAGAAGTTGTTTCGCTGCGATGTTTGGTGGTGAGTATCGTGATGAAGTCCCCGGTCCAAGACGTGCTTGCATTTGTAACATGCGGGTTTTTGTAGAATCTCAGTGCGAGTCAACATTCAGTCAGAGCGAGAGTCATTACTAATGCACAGTCCTACTGCGACAGGCTTCGAGATCTTCAACAGACTGTTCAAGAGCTGGGACGGGACAAGTTGGGAGATGTCCACTGAAGCTGCTAATTTCTTGGCGGGAGGGATGGCTTCCAACATGTATTGGTTCACAGCACTGCGTGAGTCTCCTTGATGCGACTTCCATGGTTTCAAACAGCTCTCCTTCAACTGCAAACTGCCACTTGACCTTCGCCGGCTCCAGAGGTATGCTGATTTGACCTTATTACTCGCAGCTCTGGATCAGGTCAAGAATCGAATCATGGGTGCGTTCACTTTCACAGCGGCCCTCCTTCCGGCTAAATTGTCTGTGCTGATCCTTGTGACTGGCACAGTTGACTCTATCAAGACACCACGATATAAAGGCGTCATCGACGCGTATCGGCAAACCTGGAGAGAAACGTACGATCCCTCAAAGGGTTTCAGCTGGAACGGCATAGCTAGAATACGGAACTTTTACAGAGTGAGTCTCGCCCTCTATGAGTCATTCAAGTTGCTAATGATCTGCGTGTGCTTGTAGGGATTTGTACCTGTCGTGTTGAGAGCCTTCCCTACGAACGCAGCTGCGTTGGCAGTGTGGGAAGGAGTGATGCGATGGTCAGATAAGGCATAATTGCGTTTCGTTGAACGACTGGCGGGATTGAGAGGAGGGCAACGAGAGCGAGAACTTGAATGGCACGACAAAACGACAGAAGGATAACAGTAGACGAACGACCTGGCAGGTCCATTCGATTAGGTTCAAGGTCATCTCAACTCATTTTACCTCACCTATCTATGCATACACAACTCATTGTGGACACGTAAGGTTATTCGGCCCACGTGTCCAAGCGAACGACCGATGAAAGGATTGGATGTATCATCACTGCTCTATTTGTCTACCTATTCTACTGTCTACTGTTCTACTGCTCCAGAAGTGATATCCGAGCTTCAATGTGTCCGGATCTCGACGACTCGAAGCGACAACAACTCTATGCACAGCGTTCAGAGCTATCCTAATCGAAAAGGAACTTGGTGCGGTCCTCGACAGGCTGGAAGACCTTGGGACCACCGTATCCCGGAGGACCGGCAGGAATTCCGAATGGCATGAGGCCTGAGACCTGAGGAGAAACCCGTCATTCAGTATGTTTCGGTGGAATTTCTGCCAATCGAAAAGGCGGCGTGGGGGGCAATCCTCGAGCGACTCACAGTCCAGGTAGGAGGGACTTCGAGCAAGTTGGTCACGGCAGATTGGATATCGGGTGACATCTGAGTTTGGTGCTGAAAGATTACAAGATCAGAAACCGATTCAGCAGATATGCCAAGCCACGCCATGAGGATTTATAGAGCATGATGGGTAACGAGCAACTCACTTGAAGACTGGCACCGTGACCTTCGAGTTCGAGAGCGGTCCAGACGATGTATTGGAGGATACCCGCCGAGTTCTGAGACCAGATGGGGAGTTTCTGTGGTGCATGGTCGATGATCACATCAGGACAGTATCTCCTGTATGGAAGTGTGGTATATTGATGCTATGCATACCTGAGCGAGAGGAGGCATCTTGGCCGCGAAACCATTGATGACATCTTCGTCCTCGAGGAAAACGACAGTACCGTAACCCGACTTGAAGTTGCTGTTGATCCTGGTAGTCCAGGTCTCTTCCTGCGCCTCTGGAGATGGAGATACGATGACAATGATTAGTATCGTCTCATAGCCTTTGCTCTTCTTCCTTGATCGATTCGGGCCGGGAAGGGGGGACGGGGGGGACGGGGGGGGACAGGCACTGAAATCTACGTATATATACTCACTGTCACCACCAAGAGTCTTGAGGTAGTTCTCGAGGACGGTCTCCCACAGCTTGATGTGGTGAGAACCGGTGACCAAGACGGCTCGGGACTGTTGTCCGTTGAAAGAGGTGGGTGCGTGTTTCACTGCTGTCTGAACGAGAGTCTTGAGCTGATCGTTGGTCAAGGTCGATTTGTTGGTAAGACCGTAGTATGTTCGTCGGTTCTGGATGGATGAGACATTTTTCGATGGTGGGATGGAAAATCAGAATCAGAATCAGAATCAGAATCAGCACTTGTGTAATTTACTTGTGCTGTCATCTCACCACGACGATGGTACCAGGTATCTATATAGAGTGACGAGGGGGGGGGATCTCATCAAACTCACCACGACGGCCTCGAAGAACGCAGCGGATTTGCCGGACATGGTGATGGTGGTCGGAGCGGTACTTTGTCGCGTAAAGCAATGGTTTGTCAGACAGTTGATTGAGATGAGGACCAAGATGGAGAACAAGAGCGTTCTGAACGTCGATGTCATCCAAGAGAGATATATACAAGTTATATAGAGAGGAAAGGTCAGTGCACCAGAAGCCTGGTCTATCCCATATTTGTCCCATTCTGTGGTTGTTTCCGATGGAAACTATGTCGATAAATATAACTTGTATCAGATGGCGCCATTATTGATATTTATTGTTGTTATTAATATTAGTCATTCGGTAGTAGTAACTTGTGAAAATAGCTTGAGATTTCTTACCTAAGCCTTCCGGGTTATCAGTCCCTGAACACAGTCTGTCTGTCCCACCGTGCAGTCCCCCCGCTGGAACATGCTGTTGTGTGTCGTGTGGTGGCATCACTGATAGATTACCGAACTTTTGACTTGTCTGTATCCCTGTCTCCGTCGGTTCAAGGGCCCGCCGTTGCTTTCTCTGGACGTGGGGGATTCACACCTGTGAGAATGCTGAATAAGCCTTCGTAGATGTCGTTGGTTCCAGCGGAGACACCGCCGCCGGCCCGTCGCGAGACGTGTCTCGGAATTTCTGGCTACTACTGCATCATACTACTACTACTGTATACCCTCGCCGCAAGATCCCCTACTACACTCATCGCGCCCAGGAACATCTCCGGTCATCGTCAACGGCCACCGGTGTCTGCTTGCTTGCCAATAGGAGATCTTCGAGGTTCAAACATTCACAGATCTTGATCATCATGTCGAATCTCGATTATCTCAGCTGTTATGGGATTGCTCATCTTCCATCTTCCGATGCAAACTGTGATCTTGTCCTTTCCAAATGTCGAGCCGGTCGATGGGCAGATGCAAGAGGCTTCACGAGTCATGGTGCTGCGTGCTGCATACGTACAATTGAACATCGCATCAAGGCTCACGCATAGCCGTGATTTATCGAAAGTGTGTCAATCAATCCAGACCGTATCTCTGGCAGAGTCTGCCATCTCTTCCTCACCTCTTCGTTTTCCTTTTCTTCCCATCTGCAGGTGAAGTATTCCCACTTTCATCCGTATTCGATCTCTTCACACCGGCACTGCCCATGACTTTTTGCAGCTGACTCGGCTTTCCCATCCCTCCACCTCTCTTAGTCGGTGAGGGCGGCCTGCAAAATTCTCCTTCTTCCACCTCCTTAGCTTCATCATCGTCCAGGTTGATTCCTTGGTCTTCTTCGAACACTGCCGTGCTTTGTATCTGTCCGCTTTCAGCAAGTTGGTCCATCAATCTGGAAAAAAGGTAATGGGAGTCAATTTCGTGATCGTTCTTGCGTGTGCAAAGGTAGTCGTCAAGTCACATGAGAACAGCTCACTCCTTGTATACTTTCCTTCTCTCAGTCCATTCTTTGCGCCACTTGATAAAATGGACATCGATCTTCTTGATTTTTTCGGCTGACAGCGCCTCGATACTTGACTGTCCGCCGTTCATGTCTCCTCGGAAAGGCAAAAGAGCTTTGAGGGTGATCTCGTTCTACGCAAATGGGCCATGTCAGCATGGTCAAGATATCGTCAAGCTATAGTCGGAGAACGGTTCCGGAGCGCTGGGCGGGAGGTAAGCTCGATACACACGTCGATCCTGATTCGTTCAATCTCCTTGCCGAGTTCTTTGGTCTTTGGTAACGCCTCCTTCGCACTCAAGTCTGGAATTGCGATGAGCACAGAATAATTCTTCTGAGGACTATAAAAGGATTCTCACCGTTCTGAAGAGTCTTCAATTCCTTTCGTTTCATGTCAAGCTCTCTCTGAGTCTCATTGATCTCGTCATTGAGGGATGACATCTCCGTCGGATCGAGCACTTCAAGCGATGACTAACGGGACGTTCAAAAGTGTATCAGTCGGTGAGCATAGAGGACTAGTGTGGTGAGGGGGAGAGCTGACCTGGTTGTAAAGGTAGATCAACTGCTTTCCATATGGCTTGACTGTCAATTGGCCCTTCTCTGAAGGAGATTTCGAACACGAAGAAGTCAGCAACACATCATCCTCCATATCATTTGACCAGAACGCAAGTTCTCCAATCTGGGAGGTATGGAAAGAAGCCGAGATCGTGGGCAAATCCAGGTTCGCACTCACCCGCCAAGGCGGCAAGGACTTTGACCGCAGCCGCTTTGGGCACTTTGTTTTTGAGGTTGGCGGTGACATCGGCTGGAAACAAATGGATTAGCATGAACAAATCTTTCTGCGAAAATAGCTTGATGATCCAGATGATGAATATCATACTAAGCTAGTTCTGAAGGCGAGAAACGAATCGAACCTGATATGCTGCTGTACTGATCAGGAAGGAGGAAGTGTCCGTGCGCTCACCGCTTGCAAAGGGACGATTCATCTATCCACGCTCATCAGCACATCTCGTGTGTCGATGACATACCTCTTTCATGTAGTTGAGCACCATCTTCATTCATGTTCAGCATCGCCATTTGGCAATTCTGTGCCTTGGTGGAACTCACTTCCTCAGCTGCACGACGCAAGGTCAGCCTTCCTCAGTACACGTGGAAGTTGAAAACATGAGCTAGTTCACCTTCGTCTCCCTTGATTGGTCTCTCCTTTACTTCTTTCTTAGGTGGCATCTTGAGGACCCCTTTCTGCGGAACAATGACTCTGCTCTGTCACGAAAGGGCAAGAGCTGGAGGTGACAAAGAGGTAAAGATAACATTTCAATATGAAGAGGAAGAGGGAACAGGTGGTCATCTCAAGTGGAGGTTGATTCCTTGCAGAGAAGCGGGGTGTCTGCGGCCAAGTGAGCCTGATATCCTGGCTGAGAATGGAGTTCTGCCTGATAATATGGTTTTGATGAAAAGAAATGGAGATTGAATCGTTCGCCGCTCAAAAGCATCAGAGTGCTAGTGTAAAGTAAGAGATTGATTGAAGGAGTGACTACACCCCGTTCTGATATCTTCAACCTAGACTATAATACGACCCCATCATCGACGATCGACGAGGAGCCACATTCATATTCAGTCGACGCAGCTAGTGCCGAGATCACCAAAGAAAATCAACTTGAAGAAAGGATACAACCGCCCATCATGCCGCCCAAAGCTGTCAAAGATGACAAGGTCAGTCCATTTCCTATCAATCCCTCGAAGCTACCGCCCAGCTCTCGCGCTTACCTCGCATGCTATGCTATACGATGTACAGACCTTTGGTATGAAGAACAAGAACAAGTCTTCAAAAGTCCAAAAACATATTGCAACAGTACAGAAACAGCAAGCCGATGCAGGAAAGAACAAGCAGGACGTGAGTGGTCTTCTTCGTCCTCATCAATATTGTTGCCTTCCATGATGTGTGCAGGGAGACAACGGGATTGAGCTGATCGTCTGACTGCGCGTATCTTTCAGAGGCAAAAGGAGGCGGAGAAGCAGAAAAAATTGGAGGAGAAAGCTAGATTAGACGCGAAGAAGAAGATGGAGGCAGAGCTGTTTGGCAAACCGGCTCAGATTCAAAAAGTCCCCTTTGGAACAGGTACGTTCAGGTTTCAGCCTGTCTTGTACCAAGTGGAAGAAGCCGATGCTGACGATGGTCTCTATCTTCGTGTAGATCCCAAAACCGTGAGCTTTTACAAGGGATGCCATCGGATGGCGGAGCGCGATACTGACGAATCCGTCCATAACAGGTGCTGTGTGCCTACTATAAAGCTGGACATTGTGAGAAGGGTGAGTTGAAGTTTTGCAGGCTCCTGATCGTGTCTCACTGACATGCCACGTATGCAGGGAACAAATGCAAATTCTCTCACGACAGAAATGTGGAGCGTAAAGTTGAGAAACTCAACATTTACGAGGACACAAGAGATAGGGAGAAGGATAAGAAGACGGGTAAGTCCAGCTGTCTTCTGGTGCTGCTACACTTTGGGGTCAGATGAGACCGTCAAAAGAGGCCGGTTACTGATCGTGGTATCGTTGGTCGTCCCAGATCTTATGGAGACTTGGGATGAGGCGAAGCTGCGTGATGTCGTTGATCAAAATGAGAAGAAGCAAACAAATGCGACAGATGTGAGTTGGCAGAGACCAAGTCTGAGAGAGCTGTATAGTGTACTGATGGGACGGACAGATTGTCTGCAAATACTTCATTGAAGCTATCGAGAACAAGAAATATGGATGGTTGTAAGTTGAGCTGCTCTTCTTCTCGACGCGTTTGTGTTGACGACCTCGTCATATAGCTGGGAATGTGTAGGTGCAATTGACTTGGGACGTTCAAACTCCTGAATGCTGACCAAAAGGAACGTTGCCTTGACAGCCAAATGGAGGTGAGCTTGCCAGTGTTTTGACGTGTGCTGTAGCGTAGAAACTAAGACTTCCTTCGCTCACTGTAGGAAACAAATGCATGTACCGACACGCCTTACCGCCTGGGTTTGTGCTGAAAGCGGACAAGAAGAAGGCCGAGGATGCTGCGAAGAAGGAGCAAATATCCCTTGAGGACTTCCTGGAAGTTGAGGTGGGTAACTGGCCGTGCATAATCGACGTGACACTGCATTTGTTACTGATTATATTTACCCCTCACAGCGACATAAGCTCAAAGCCCCTCTCACACCAGTCACTCCAGAGAGCTTCGCCATATGGAAGAAGACACGTGTGGAGAAGAAACAAGCGGAGTTGGAGGCTATGGAGAAGGCGAAGATAGCTCAACGAGCAGCGGGTAAGATGACAGGTATGACAGGAAAGGACATGTTCGACTTTGGTGGAGAGCTATACGCGGACGAAGAAGAGGGTGATGATGAGGATTGGGACATTTCCAGAATGTTGGCGACATACGTAAGTGGAGCTCGTGCCGGATGGTGTGTCTTGTCAAAATGCTGATGGGACCTGGGGGACGATCAGAGAGAAGAAGAGGAGAGACAAGCGCAAATGGACAATGAGGCGAACGGAGACTCAGCGGGTGTCGATGAGGTGGAGAACGGTATCGCGGAGGTCAAGGTATGAGCATAGGTCGAGCATGATCTCGCTCATGCTGAGGAGATCGGAGGTGGGAGACGTAGCGCATTGCATAGGTGTGGTCTGTCTACTGAGATGAGTACTCGGGATCTGTCAACAATGTATGATATCTATCCATCCATTCATCCCATTCCCATATGCGCCACCCGGTGATCAGCGTCACTCAGTCAGGGTCGTCATTCGTGAATCAAGTCTCAGACTGCATCAACCCTCTCTCTCTCTCTCTCTCTTGATTGCACCACTTGTCTTCGACACTTACCCCTCATCCCTTCCTGAGTCCTTGGCAAATACCAACCCACGTCCATTATACCGCTTCCACCATGTCAGATATACAAAGTATCAGTATCTTATCGACCAAGACTGTACAAGCGCCCAAACCGCATGTCGTCTATGTCATACAGGGTAAGTGCGACGTGGCATCTTATCCTCTCAATCTATGTCATGACCGGGGCTCGAACCAAACTACCCCCTGTGGTTCTCCATAATCGTCGAGCACGTCAAGGAAGCTGTGACGTAGTGACGGGCAGTGCTGACGGATTTCAATCTATTCTGCCCACTGTCTATGCACTCCCTCGCTCACTCATCTCTCATTCACTTTCGCGTCCTCACCGACTCAACCTTTTTCTCAATATCCATACCGTCTCAAACTAAACGCACTCCCATCGCGCCTGCTCGAATCTCTCCCTATACCCACATCTCCCACTATCACTGTCGATCACGTCCGAAATGCCGCGCAGTCACCACACCCACGAGGACATGGACGGTCGAACGAAGATATAATGACTTCGTGGCACTCCATGCGGAACTCAAGTCTTCGACGGGGAAAGAACCGCCGAGTCCGTTACCGCAGAAACATTGGAGTCTGATGGGGGGTCTGGGTGATGAGAAGGTGAGTTCAGGTCGATGATTTGATTGGTCGTCCTGAGCTCTGTTCTGGTTGCGAGCGAGCGATTTATCGCTTGAAGTCATGATATGGCGAAAACGGTTGATTTCAAGGGGCTGTGATGAAATGGTGCAACTGGCGTCCGACTGCTCGTCCAAGTCTCTCACCTGCAATGCCTTAAATCTGTCTACTGGGGTCTCATTCTGCAACATGCACCGGATGTCTGTTGAAAGCCCCTGTTCTCCTCTCCTTACTCGTGATATTGATCCCCAAGTGCTAGCTGACCAGACGAATTCGCTTTTTTCCAGACCATACGCGAACGTCGACTTCTGCTGGAACAGTACCTTCGCTCGATCCTGACCACCAAAACACCTATCTTTCGACAAGCCTATACGTTCTCCGATTTCCTCTCACTCCCCAACACCGCCTCTTCCTTTTCCTCCGCCGCACAACATCACGGTCCCCAAACATTCACCGCTCAAAGCTGGTTACTCGAACACGCAGCGATCCAAACTCTCCTGCGAACCGCTCGATCGGCGCTTCTCAAACGCGACGCCTTAGCATCGATGTCCGATCCCAGTGGATCGAGATCTGCAGCGGTCGAAGCAAAGCGATATTTGAAAGACGTCGATAGCCGAATAACGGTCCTTGACAGCGGGTTGAAATCGTTGAACGAGGGTGGAGGACTAGGCGAAGGTGAGAGAAAAAGAAGAGAAGAATTGGTGGACGGACTGAGAGTTGAGAGACAGAATCTGGGCAGAATGGCAGAAGTCGGTGTGAGATCTTCTTCTTCTTCGGCTACTTCGAATTTCTCTTCGCCATCAGCGTCGGCTTTCGCTCCAACCAGTAGTTCCAATCCCAACACTATGCCAGGCGGATTACCTTCTTCTTCTTATTCAGCACCACCGCCGCCAGGAAGAGTATTCGGATCTCGTGCTCCTCCGAAAGAGACGACCGAGACCAGACCGTTGGACGAGAGAGGACTACTGCAATTACAACAGACTACGATGGGCGACCAGGATGAACAACTGAGAGAGTTGTCAAACGTGTTGCAGAGACAGAGGAAGATGGGAGAGGTGATACATCAGGAGATCGAGGAACAGAACGAGCTCTTGGATGAGGTTGAGAGCGGGGTGGATAAGACGGGTAGGAAGTTGGGCAGAGCCAAGCGGGAGATGAATAGGTTGGGAGCGTGAAGGGAGTCCTTTGATGGGACTCGGTTGTACTACAGTATAACTCATCTCAGAAGGAAAAGCGAAAAGCGAGCTGTGCATGTCAGTCGATAAGTGCAGAGTCAGGGTGAGCTGAGAGCAGGGAAGAGATAGTGTCTGAAGGGGAGATCTCATTGTGCGATCTTAATACTTTGGCTTCAAGACAGGCTAGTCTGAGGCGATGATAGCTGAGGGACATTATTTCAGCTCGTGTACAGTAGGAATGGACTGCGAGAACGGAGAGAGCTATCGGAATTCTATTGTACTGGATCTTTTGACCTCTCCTTATATTCTTGTCTACGTGCGTCTGTACTTTCGGGAGTTGTATTTACGTCGATGCATTTGCAACTATACGATGGATGATGACAAGTGAACGGAAAAGACATAAACGTTGGAGTAAGTCATATTGTTGCATGGGTGAGTTTTGATGAGAGTGATGGTGTAGTGTACCAATTGCAGTGCTGAAACACTGGGATATGGAATGGGTGAGTTGCAGATATGTCGATACGGTTGAGTTGTTAGAGGTGCTCGCGACGGTGTGTCTCTGTCGTCGGAATTGATCAGCTATCAGTGTTCAGGCTCGTCAGATGTCTTGACGTTGAGTACTGGTATCAGTCTCTCAGAGAGTCGTTTCATTCCTCATCCTCAGAATCAGCATTGGCAATCTCTGCACTCCAGTTGCGTCACTCACCGTCAAACCCAACTTCTTTGCGGCCTCCCAAGCGGCCACATTCTTCGCTGTCTTCTTGACCGTTCTCACCGCCTCTCCCAGTTCGATTCCGTCAACGGTACATTTGATCTTCCATAACGCTCCTAAATTCGTCTCGTATCTCTCTTCTTCATACCTGAGCTCCCTATCCTGACTATTGGTATACATCTGAACGAGCGGTGCCATCCCGATGGACGCTTGATCGATCCGAGCGATCTCCGCATCAGATTGCATGTGAGCGTGACCATCGACAGTGGCTCCGATAGTCGAATGATGTTGTTCGTGTTCCTTCTTCATGTAATTGAAGAAAAAGTCGTACAGCGGTTCATACATTTCTCGAAGCCATGAATCAATCACCTTCATACCCTTGGTAAGATGTTCTTCGACAGGGAACGAGAAGTAAAGCGCGGCGATGTAGGCTTCCATGAGCGCTGCACGAACATCAGTCTGCGCCCGAAGAAGAGGAAGTAAGTTGGGATCGCCATTGAGTCGTTGAGGTAAGTTGTAAAGTCCGGACAAGTGAGAGAGTGTAGCGTTGGACACCATGTGGGACTTGAGCTTCTTCAAGACAGATCAATTCGGTCAGCTTCGGCTATGTGTACACAGGCTGTTACCATTGAGACCCACTCACTGTAGCAGTCCCAATGGTCAATCTCGGCTTGGTCTCATGCAGCCAAGAGGTCACCACCATCCCTAGGATGCTATCGCCCACATGTTCCAACTTCTCGTAATGTTTGGCAGGACTGTCAATGGGATCTTCGAATCGACCCTTGACCTTGTCGAAAAGGCTTTGATGGGTGAAAACTTGCTTGACAAGGTCGGGATCGCCAATCATAGGGAGAGTAGGGAGAGCAAATACTGGAAGTTGCTCCACTGGGACGAGTATTGCTCGAGAGGTCGCTCCTTTCTTGAACCTTTTGGAAGGAAGAGGAATGGGTAGAATCGGGATAGGAATGTTAGGCTTGACGTCAGGAGTGGTGGAGGGAAGTCGCTTTCGCTTGATGATAACACTAGGTACAGGTGTACCGGAAACAATGCCGGTTTCTGACTCGTCATGCTCTGACTTGCGCTTGACGAGGATGGTGTCACTTGACTTATCCGGGGCCGGTGGAGCCGACATCCCTTCCCCCTTGTTTGACCGGTTATGAGGTTGGGACACCGGAGTAAGCAGTCGAGCTTGAAGTGTCGGACTGAGCCTTCCGATCTTCCCCAGGCTGCTTTCAAGCCAGAGTCTTTCTTCAATCTTGGGTGGTACAAACATCTCGTTCGTGATGACAGGTCCTTGAGGTCCGAAGGGAGAAGATGGAGGACCTGAAGACGGTGGTCGAACAGAGCTGGCTCGAATGAAAGGTCGATTGACCGTAGTCGTGTTCTTTACATGTTTGGGTGTCTCAGACAGCCCTCTGGATCTGCCGGATAACGGAGATGGGGGGATCCATGGTGTGCTGGGTCGAGATTGAGGGAGGGAAATTGAGTGGATATGAGGCTGGCGAACTGTGTGTTTTGGTGAAACGTCAGACATCGCGATTGACCTTGAAGTCTGATCGTGAGGGAATTCGACATGAGGTCAGCTGGGTGCCTCTCTGCTCCTCAATGTGCCCCTTACTGTGTGTGATTCTGCGACTGGAAGCGCAAAAGTTGTCTCGATATACGAAATGAAAGACAAGGAAGGAAGGATGCGTGTCAACAGAGGTGGGTGAACGAACGGTGGACGACAAAAGTGGAGGTCAGGTCGTTTCTGCGCGTTACGTAAATAAGTCTGATACGTTTCAGTTGTTGCCTTTCAGGCTTGGGTAATTACGATTCCAACCCTTTGTCTTCTTTCAAGTACACCTGTCAGTCCAGAACGACCCCTCCAGACTACGGTCCATCTCAGAGCTACCCCTACTCGCCACCTGTCCTGCACTCTCTCATGCTTGGGACAGAGAGGAGAGCTACGACGCCGATGACAATATGACCTCCTCCACCTCGACGGTGATACCGATCCCCGGTCCTCTTTCAGCAGAAGACAGTCAACCTCTGTCGTCATCGACCAAGTTACCGACCCCCCCTCCCTGCTCAGTGGTCTCTCCAGAGGCTATAGCTCAGGACAGGTCAGCCGGACCCTCGGGCACGAGGCCCATTGATGGAAAGGATCAATTCGTGGACCAAGTGGCAGGACAGACTGAACGACCGGCAAACGTAGTCGTTTCCGGAGGACATCATGAGGGCGGTCATGAGCATGATGGAGACGGAGGATCTTCAACGGAAGAGGAAGGAGAGGGACACAACTGTATGTGCAGCCTCTGGTCGACGTCCCTGATACAACGAGGTGTAATCGCAGGCTGACGTAAAATGATTTTTATGCGGTACCATTCTACCATGTAGACGAAGAAGAGCGACGACAGCGTATACAAGAAAATCAGCGACTTCTGGACTCCCTCGGCATAACACCCTCCACCAATCTGCTCAATGCGACTTCCTCGTCATCGGCCGTAGCTGGACCTTCAAAAGCTCGACCAGGTTCATCGGTCAGAAGACGGAAAGCCGCTCCAGATCAACCCATCTTTGATCGATCAGGTTACATCTTATCCCTGCCTCCTCCTGGACAAACATACTCTATGGCATGTGTGGAGATGCCAAGTGATAGAAAGTTGAAGAGACGGATAGCGGAGGGGGAATATCAGGATCGGTCGAGTTGGAGGGAAGGAGAAGAACGAAGATGGAGATTTGGTTTCGGACGTGGTGGAGAGCTGGCAGAGGGTGAACAAGCAGAAGTGGGAGGCGTGGGCATGGATTTCAGATGGAGAAAGTGGAGAGGGTTGACAAGAGAGCTGAGAAGCGAAATGAAGAAGTGGAATCGTATGATTGAGGGCGATACGAGAGGCTTGGTCGCTGGACCCAACCCGGACGACGTCTCAGCCTACTCAGTAAGTCACACATGCCTTCTTGTCCCCAGGTGTAGTGAGTGACGTTGACGAGTGGTATCAGCTTATCCCGGGCGATTCGTGTCACCAATGTCGACGGAAATCGGAGAAGCCGAAGATGAAGTGCAGGAACATCAAACCCATGTGTCGTGCCAGCTTCTGCGAGACCTGTTGCAAGCGGTGAGTAAGCCTTATTCAGCTGTGTGCACCAGACTCTTTCCTCGATCCTGGCAACCCACAACGACTTCGTCCTTTCTTGTCTCTTCCTTAGCCATCCTTTCACAAGAGTCACTAGGTCTATCTCCAGTCGCTGAACTCCTGCTGACTGCGAGATCATCCCTGCCTTTCCTTTCATTGCCGCTTCATAGGTACAATTACTTTGACTTTGACGTCGAATCTCGCTCTTTCATCTGCCCTCTCTGCAAAGACTGTTGTAACTGTTCCGCCTGCATACGAAAACGAAACCTGGCGCATCTGCTAGGTCCCAAAACGGGTAATCGCCAGAAATCTCTCAAGCACATCATGGTTGACAGCGGTGCGAACGAGATAATGACAGTGCAGGACTGGTTAGAGAAGGCTGTCGAAGACAAAGTGGGAATACCATTCGATCTGGTCAGGATAGTGGATCAAGACAAAGACATCGTCTCGCCTGATCTGCCTGAGGAAGTGAGTATCGTTGAGTCGAAGAAGGGCAAACCTGGTCGAGGTGGAAAGAAGGGTGTCAAGCGGAAACGCAAGAATGCGGACGACGTGGACGGTGTTGCTGGCGAGGAAGAGGGACAACCGAAGATCAAGAAGGGAAGAAAGAAGAAGCATGTCGACGCTGACGGAGGAGAAAACGAGCTGCAACCTCAGTCTACAAGACTTGTCGTGAGGCTCAAAATACCCAAAGTTGCTGAGGAAAAGTACCACCCCCAAAGCGAACGAGTGAAAGAAGTCGATTCCGACGGTGATACTGTCGGAGATTGGTCCTCCAATGATGGAGGTGAAGACAAGGATTTCGATCTGGACTCGTCTCTCACTCCTCTGTCTTCGGCACCTTCCATCTCACCTGCAGTCCCTGCTAGATTCCCCTTTCCTTCTCGTCCAGTCTACAGTGAAATCCCCGACACGAACCAGTACCTCTCTTCCCTCCCACCTCAGGTTCTCCAAAGCGAACGTGCATCACCACAAGCCTTTGGTTCCAGCGTTCCGCTGCCAGGACCTGGCGGTACTTTCTCGACCGATGGCTCCAAGCCAATGGCATTGCTCTTCTTAGATGAACCTTCCGAAAAAGCTCGAAACTCTATACGATCCCAATCTTCCCCACAACAGAGCATCTCGTCCCGAAATTCGACTCCAGACGGTAGTGACGACAGCTTGGGTCGAAGAAGAAAGAAACCTCCTCCCAAAGCGAACATTGTTCGGGCACCCAGACACAACTCCTTCTCTGTGTCCAATGACCGTCCAGATCATCAGCGTGTTACAGGCGTTTCACCTCGACGGGCTCGGTCGCACGTACCACTGCACGCTGTTGAGGTCTCCACTCAGGAGGTCGCAGTAGATGGGATGAAAGATACTCGTGTCTTCTGGCGACCGCCACCGCCACCTGTTGGGATGCAAAACCCAATGATAGGTATAGATATACCGTACGTCGCTCCAGCAACGACAACGGTTCCAGCACGATGGTCAAGTCCTCTGTCTTACCACGGTACAGACCGTCCCGCTCAGCATGTGGATTGGCAGTCGGTTCCCCCTTCTATGAGCTTGGGTCAACCGATATCTTCGTTCCCACAACATATCCATGGGGGACCGCCTCCGTACTCCCATTCTCCCACACGTCGAACCATGCAGCTCGACCCACTTGAACACCATCTCCATCCGAACGCCGTGTCCCAACAGGGGGGCGGGCCCATGCCCATGTCGGAACTGATCAATCAACCAAACAACCCGATCTCTCTCGGATCACCGTCGGGCTCGATCACGCAGCACACACGAGTCGGAGCGCAGAACAGTGGCTGGCCAAGGCATTTGGACTTGTTGAGCTTGGCTGCATCAGAAGCGAGACCGAGTCCTAATCTGGAGAATGGACATGGCAACCAGTAGTGGTAGGGACAATGGGAGGACGCAATGACTAGAAATGCGAGAAACGAGAAGGAGGAGGAGGGGGAGGAGGAGGAGGAGTGGTATCTCTTGTACATGAGGCTCATCTTGAAGAGATGTATGTATAAACCGGAAGATTCAGATGGATGAAAGCATGATGATCGTTGCGTCTTGCAATTGATGTCGTGAAAGAAAATGCATGTGTTGCTCCAATTCTATGTTACATGGACATGGGGTTGTTATATGGACATGGGGTTGTTGTTATCAGCATGAACACCGATGGTGTGTTTTGAAGTGGCACCCATCCACCTCCTTGTATGTTTGTTCGTTGGTATGTGTGTGAGTGTGGTTTCTGTCAGGATCTACCATCCCCCGTACGGATCATCTTCGCCTGCACTCAACAATCTCCTATTCCTCTCTTCCGCTTCCATTCGACTGATATCCCACGGTAAAAGCTCCTTCACCGGTCTCCCACCTCTTCCGCTCCTCGCACTCGCACTGGCTCCATACGTCCCATTGATGCCCGGCTGGATAGTGGTCCACCCATCATCGAAAACAGGTTGAAGAGGTCCATCCTTGTTTGATTCTTCTTGTCGATAAGAAGAATTCCTTTTCTGTCTACCTTTTTGTTGTTGAGATGAGAATGAATCCGCTTGAGAAGGAGTCAGTGAAGTCTTCTTCTTTCCTCCGTTTCCTCTCCCTCCTCCATTGAGATTTCGATCTCGCTTCTCCTTGCAAATTTCGATAGAGGTCGATTCCCATTTTCAGGTGCTGTAAGATCCAACGACATGATAGGTCGTTTCGGTGCGGACCAAGTCAGCCTGTATATTTCTTCTGAATCCGCCCATTCATCCTTCTCTTGTTCCTCGGCCGCATCATTGTCCGCCAGAGTAAGAGGTTCAGGTGGATGTTCACCTTCATCTTCCGCCGGACAGGAAGCGATCGAGAGCCGCTGTCGAGGCTGAGCTTTGCCAGTCGAGCTGCTTCCAAACTTGGCTTTGACAGGGCTGCGGGCGGGCAACGCGAAAGAAGGAATTTGATATTCGATGGCGTCTATTCTGACCGGGTCCGAAGCAAGTGCGTCTCCGTTGGACCCGGTCGTGACTTCCTTTTCCATCACAGCAGTCGGGGAAGTATGGGTGTCGAGTCTTGGTTGGGCCGAGTGGGTCGAAATTGCCGCTCGGACATACGGTGACTTGACGCGAAGAGGTACAAGTTCGATGTGAGGTCGGTACGTCGCAGATCCCGACGAAGCAGACACAGTGAAGGTGGTGACCTCGTTGTCGGTAGCAGGCTGGGGGTTGGTATCCTGCAGCTTGGAAGTCGGCACAACGGATGAAGCATCGTTGTCAGCCGAGGATGATGATACGATAGGGTCGTCAGGGGTCCCAGAAGGTTGCGGAGCCGTCTCCGACACTCCGTCTGAGGTCTTGGAGCTCATCGTCTCGCTGCTGACTGTATCAATCGAGAACTCTGTCCGTTTTGCCATGACTGCAGGGACTTCCGCCTTCCCCGAGTTTTCGTCGGTTCCAGCCCCAACAATATCCTGTCTACCACTCGCATCGCCTGTGAGATCCGGTGTCAAAGTAGCGGCAGGGACCGCTTCTTGCTCCGCGGGCGAAAGTCTCTCGCCGAGGATAAAACTCGGCATCGAAGTGTCCCAGGCGGTCGGTGACTGTTCGAGAACACCATGGGTGTTGGTGTACAGCTGTGGACTTTTAGTCGGCCCGAATCCAGGTATGAGCGGAGGGAAATCCTCGGATGTAAGATCGGCTCCGCCGTGCGAGAAAAGGGAAGAGACGTGCTAGATAGAACATGAGAACCATGAGCTTCCACTCAGCCTTTACGTCCACTGGTGAATCACTCACGGCGGCCAAGTCTGAAGGTTGTCCGAATATCATACCACATTCCAAACATTCGAAGTGGGATTGGACGACATGACTCCTGTATGTGACGGTAGGAGGATCTTGAAGCAAGGAAGGGGATGAGGTCGTGCCCGTGAGCGTATCCAACATTCGCTGGGTGCGACGGAAGTTGATATTGGTAGTACCGTGAACGAGCTCGTAGTGCTGTAAGGGAAGGGGTCGAGCGGGAAGGGGGAGGACACAAAGGTCAATAAGTGACGGATCAGTCAGGTGGAAGAGGGACGAGGAAAGACATACATCTCGGGCATCTTGGGCATGTGCAAAAGTGATGAGACAACCAGCGCATAGCAATGACCAGGGGTGTTTGTCGGTCTTATGCTGGCATATGTAATATCGTCAGCGTCGGGGGCCGTACTCGTGACAGAAGGGGTGTCACACACCTTTCTGAGAGCATAATTTGAACTGTACTCTTCACTGCAGACTTCACACATGACGACGGAAGGATTGGAGTCCTGAGCGTGAGGTGACGAACATAGTCAGCCTCGAGAAAGAGGATCAAGTCGGACTGTAGCATTGTAGCTTACCTCGGTACTCGAGACTCGACTCCCTGGACGGATGATGGGACCTATCGGAGACGAATTACTGGCGTGGACGACCGCGTTGTGCTAGAGCAACGAAGCAGAACAAAGTGAGCTGTCGTCCGAGCTCCATTACCAGGGAAACTTGAGAGCTCATACCTGATTCAATGCCATTGCTGTACCAAACTTTTTGGAACAAGGAGCACACCAACGACTCCCGTCCTTGTTCTTCTTGTTTCTACCGAGGGTGAGATTGGATGTTTTCCACTGTATGAGCAAGCGAAACGGGAATGGTGAGAAAGTGGGTAATGGCGGTCGCGTAAGCAACCGAATGTACAAGGAGGTAAGTTGGAAAAGCGGGCGGACATCGATCAGCAGAGTGAACCTTACGCTTATATCGAATGGTATGGGACACTTTCACGCACAGCAGTACTCGAGGTGTCCGGATCCGCACAATCAAAGTGAGGTGGCAGAGGTCGACCCTGCCAGTAACTCTTTTGGTCCTCTGCCTCATGTACATGTACGTTCTCGTCCGGATGACTCGACTGTATTCCAACAAGTCCCTTCATCAGATTCGGTCCTCACGAGGATTGCTCACGACTGGTGCACTTGCATCTTCCCAATCTGTCGATTGACTCCGCTTCTGATCCTGACTCTGATCCCAGTCATTCTCCTCGTCCTCACCACCATCAACAAGTCCTAGCTCTTGTCCTTGCCCCTGCTCATCCTTGTCTTCACCTGAAACACCACCGACACAAGACTCATCGAGTCCTTGTCGCTCGCGTCGATACTCTCCCGAGATACGGTACTTTCTCCCACAAGTACATTCGCATTCGCATCGGGAGGTGAGGTCTGGCGATTCGACGAGAAACAGAATCAAGAGGAGGAGAAGGCCAATCAACATCGCGCGAGCGGGGATGTCGGTCCGTGGTCCGTTGGTTATGGATCAACTTGACACGTATCGTATCGTCTCGTCTCGTATCTTATCGCATCATCCTATCAAGGAGACGGATAGTGCTGCATTATATCGAATCACAGCATTGAGACCTCAGTTCTTTGAGGCAGGTGAACACACGACAATGTGCAACGAGAGTAAAATTTGAGAAGAGGTTGAAGAAAGGAGTAACACTGGATCAAATAAGAAATCACACTGGAAAACGCGGGTCAGCGGGAACCGATCTCGTCTCATCAGTTCGATCATTTCTAGAGCACTTCGGTGGAGAAACGATCATGTATAGAACTGGATGATGTTCAAGAGACTTGTGTGAGAACCCATGTGCACCACATAACATACTGTTCATGTATGCATCGCATATATATGACACAAAACAAAGGTACTTCGTGTCATTTCGTTTGACGTCATTGTATCCCTTATCTAATCGGTTCTTCTTCCCTTGCTTTCTTCGTATTGATGATTTGATTGATGATGCTGTTGTGGAAGAGGAATGGAAGATCTAAATGCTGAATACAGGTGACTGAAACTGATGCTGTGTCGTGGCGTGTAGCTGCTGCTACCGCTTACTCCTCGTCCTTCTCCTCGGTCATACCCAGACCCAGACCACTCCTCGAACTTGACCTCATACTGCTCATCTTGTTCCCGCTCAATTGCCTTTTGTGTCCGAAAGGTGACGGACTGAGGTTGTGAGCTCCCAACAAGCCATGTGGCCATCTCGGCGAGACAGGTGTGTGTACATCTCCAGCACCCGCTGAAAGAGGCCCAGTACTCGAACCCTTGTTCAGTTCCTTGAAGAAGTCGGCTCTAGATGGTACGGACATCGGTTCGAGGGGTCCACCCGGTCCGCTGATGTTTCGCATCATCCCTCGCAGAGGCGTGCCGTCAATGAGCATAGTCGACGGCACACGAGACCGACCACCAAGTGGCGTGAGGGAGAAGAGTGACGGTTGACCAAAGTTGAAGTCAAGGTGTCGAGATGGAGTGGAAGTGACGTCGAAGGGAGCATCATCAATGCGAGGCGTAGAGTAGCGATCATGCATGACGGGCGCTGGGGTAGACGGTGGCGCGCCATCTTCGGTGAACTGCCACATATCGTTGCTGCCGTATGAAAGCATTCTCGCTCGCTGAGGCCTTTGAGGCGATCCCATCATACGCCCAACCGGTGTTCGTGTGCTGGACATATGAGCGCCGGTCACGAACATCGGAGACGGCGCAAGCGCAATATGCCCAATGTCACTCTTGACCGCAGATGATCGAGGATCGGCTTGAGTGTACGATCGGGGTGTCGAGTGTGCTGGTGTTCGCATTGATCTTGCGTCAACGTCACATTGGGAACACCACCAATTCGGCCCGATCTTCGACTCATCCTCGATTCCACAGCACATAAGGTGATGCCAAGTCTTGCAAGATGCGCAAGATATCATAGAGCCCATGCCGTTTGTTGAAGAAGCCCCACAGACACAGGCGACCACACCGGCTGGGAGAAAGGGAACGACTCGGTTGCGCAGACTGAGGAGCAGCGCTGAGCGAGCGTTCGTATCGGCGCTGTCGGGGCTGACAGCTCGAGGGCGACGACGACTGTCCGATGTTTCGCTGGAGGAGGAAGAGAGGAGTCGGGTGACACTTTTGCCCTTGCCCTTACCATATACCGGATACGCAGATGTAAGCACCTCCTCATCCGAACTGTCGTCACTCCTTGTCTCAAGATAACGTCTTAGCAAAGCTGCTTTCTCCGTCTCCTCCCTCCTCATTCTCTCTTTCCTGCTGCCACCAGCAAGCGCCCATGGCGCTTCCGCATCCGGCCACAGTGGCTTCAAGACTGACTTGGAGCTGCTTGCAACAGGCCTCTCACTCCACACGTCTTCGTTGTCCGCTTTTGTCTCCTCCACCAATCTTGTGGTTCCGTCCAATCCTAAGAACTTGATGGCCGTATCTTTGCGCACCGCGACCCGACCAAACAAATCTATACGTGTGCTGACCAGTGGCGATTCTTCCTTGATCGTGTGTTCGGAGAAAGCCTGCAGACGCTTTGTGATCTTGTGAGCTCTTACCTCAGGAGCATCCGAATCTTCATCGGGAACGGCGAGGTCGTTATTCATGGTGGGAGTTTGTATGGTGACGAGATCTGGAGAGGAAGGCGGTGAATGTACCCGAGTGCTGTTTTCGAACCATGCAACCTCACTTTCGAGCACTTCGTTGGTCGCGAGTGTAGCCAACCCAGACTCGTCTGTCGTTATCGCTGGAATGGTGGTGGTCCTCGGTGACAGATGGACATCCTCCGGTGACTTCACCGTTTCCAGTGCGCCTTGGCTGACACCTAGTAGTCCGAGCTTGCGACCTTCTTCTTGATGACGAGTGATCACAAGCCCTCGTCTAACCGACTGCTCAGCAGCGATCTCGGGGGCTTCGTCGATTGGAGTCATGGTCTCTTCGGCCATCACAGGTACTCGTAGGTGAGGCGGTAAGTTGGCAGGTGAGATATCTCGACCTGTCGATGGCGGAGTGGGCAGCTGGAGACGAGGTGGCCGAGCAGACTCCTCCATCCTGACCCGCTTCGAGGCACGACCACTGCCTTCCTCTTGTTGTTGCTTCGCTCTTTTAGGAGTCTTGAGAGCTTTGCCAGAAGTTGGGGTATCTTTCTGCACTTTCTCCCTTTTCCTCTTTTGCCCAGCAGCCTCTTTGTCTGGTGTCGCTTGCGTCCATGTCGATCGCCCATCAATTGGTGGGTAGTACGACGGGATAGTTGAATCGTAAGATCTCGACAAAGTGGTGGTCGTCAGCAGAGGTGGAGCTCCGTCATATCCGTTCGTTTGTGCGCCAAAAGTCTGATCGCTATGGGGACTGAGAGAGGCTTTATCGTTTGAGTGACCGGAGCGAGAGGGTGTCTGATAGACTTCGTATTCGCCATTAGAGGTGGGGTAATATGTCTGCCCTTGCGCTAAGGGAGAATGTCGTGGAGAATGTTGAGTGGCCATAGGCTGGAGGTGACTTCCTGATAAAGTTGGGTAGGGGATGTGGTATGACGGAGTTGGTGCATTGAGTACGATCGTCTGACCGTGAGAGTAAGGTGACGAATGCCCATTCGATTCGGACGGCGAGAGATGAGAGTAGGTTGGCGAAGCGACACTGCGACTGTCGTTCATTAGACTGTGGTTTAGGTCAGCCAAATCAATGGTATCTGGTCGGCTACAGGGCGCTATACACACCTTTCCTTTTCCCGCCTCAGCCCCGCTCCGAAACTGCCTAACGTCGGCGTCCAGTCGGTCATCAATTCCTGGCCGTGAGAAGGCATGGCACTGGTGTGTTGAGGTGCTGTCTCGTATATGACCGGTCCTGCCATTGCAGGTTGAAGAATAAGGTGGCTGAAATAAGGGGTATGATGTATGTACGACGGATCGACGTAGAACAGAGGATGAACTGGTAACATAATGAGTCGATTAGCACACGGTAAGATGCGATGTTTCTCAGCAGAAGATCGATGACAGGTGACCACGACGAATGTGGGAGACGGTTACAAGCTTCACAATGAAGCAAAAAGTGCAAATTGCAGGGAAGGAAAGAGATGGCGACCTGAGACAGCAGTGGGATGCACTGATCTGTAGATACAGTTTCCCATCATTTGCACTCTTGAGAGGAGCGAGATGTATATGCGGGTCAAGTGATGTCCACTCTCGATCCCACGGGGCAGGTTGAGACATGGTTCGGATCGGAACGTTTGGGATGAGATGCAGAGAAACGAGGGTCAAAGAGATGGAATCACTCACGTTTCCTATGATGAAAACCCACTGTCGCTCTACTTGATCTCGCTTTTCTCTAGCTGATCCTCAGGATCAATGAGATTGGGTCCGATGGTGTTGTCGTACAGATCGAGGCTAGCTCGACGGTTGAGTTGATATGTGGAGTGGTATGGAGAGGACGCCGAGATGAGCGATAGCGTGAACACACAACTACTCCGAGGTGTCGACAATCGGGACTAATGCAGAGAAGAGACTGTTCGCTGAGAGCGCTTCGTCGCAAAGGTAGCAATTGGTGGAATGCAGGGAGGAAGGGGTCGAATGGGGGTGTCTATGCCCACAATGTCTTTCTGCGGGAAAGGCCGTAATGCCGTCAACCGGGACGTTCTTTACAATAACCTCGAGAGTGAATTGAGGAGCTGTTATTTATATATGACGAGCGATGCGCACAACATGGAGAGATGTAATGAAGAGGAGCAAAGTACAGCAATAACAGAGATACGATGGTTATCGGTGGGGGTCTGATGTATGGAACAAGTAAATGAAAAGATAGCTAGCGTCGAAATGATAGCATTCCCAAAACCCACCTTATGCTCTCCTGCTCGCTTCCCTCCGAACCTTTTGGTCGTAGTGATACAGTTCCCGGGCTTGCTTTTGGCTTTCCTTTTCCTTCGGAAGGATGTGTATGATCAGGCGGTGGGAGTAGTGAGGTACAGATCGACGCCTAGACTCGCAATGATGGTGGAAGGCTTGGGAAGGGGCAAAGCGAGCAAAAGCAATTTTGGTCCGAGTGGTGGATGGAGGTTGGATTGAGGCTTGTGTGGGTGTGAGGTGGAATGAGATTTCGAGGGTAAAAATGGCCAAGTCGGAACAGATCCCTTATCCTTTCTGGACCAGCTATTCCTTGTCCTTCTCCCTTGAAGCTTTCCGATCGGCAGAGGCTCAAAAAGGTAGCAAGCAAGAGGAAGGAGACGGGCGGTGGACCCAGAACAGGCCAGATGTGGGATCGTGATGAGATGACTCTGTGGTTGTGCCGTGTGACAAGTTCAAGGAAGCAAGGTTGATGCTCAAAGGGAGATTACAGGGACCAAATACAAAAAGGTGCAAGGAGTACAAAAAGCAAAAAAAAATACAAAAAATAAAAAGCTAGACTCTTGGGTTTCCTGGTTTTGTTCCGATTGATTGATTGATTGATTGGTTGATTCCTGACTGATTGCTTGCTTCTACGGACACCCTTTGTACGTGGAGTGGTGGACACAAGGTCTCTCACCCGTTGCGATAAAGGTGCAAGAGTTGGGAAGGGAGATGTGCAAATGACGATCGAAGGAAGAGAATACAAGATGGTGGTGGTGCAGGTAAATAGATTTCAACATTCGATCATCCTTACGACGAATCTGAATTCTAGGCAAAGCGTTTTGATTTTCTTCCAGGATTTTGCCCCGCGTGAATTTGATTTTTTATTTTTGACCCTCGTCTTGATTTTCCCCGAATTCCCGTGGACTCCCCCCCCCCCCTTCCACTCTCCCGGCTCATCCTTGTCTCAACGGGATGCACTCTGCATTCCGGAGGGTGGGACATGCAAGTCGCGGCACACCGCACACATGCTTATGCACACGAGACACAAGCAGACCCACACCACACAAATACCACACACATCGTTCTCTCGACGGGCAAAGGGGCAAACACACACACACACAAGACGCGCGGGGACCTTGGTTCCCGGCCATGAAAATTGCTGTGTCACGTCTTTTATCCTCTGTCGTGGAGACCGGACCCTCGCAGACCGAGACCATTTGGTAGGTAACGTCTAGCCATAATGCCAGCTTCTTCCAGCCTTGAGAATCGACTGAAGATAATGAGTAGTGGCGACGAGGCCTTCCCCGAGGTGGAGAGAGATCCTGACTGATTGTGTGATTCGCTCGCAACGCGTCGATTGATTCGATTTTGATCATTATGTTAATGTAAAACCCGGCGAACTTTGTTCGCGTCACGCTTCTGTCCGATTGCCATATCGAGTAATCCTCGGCCCCGTTGATCCGGTCAACGCGGGGTAACGCGTCTGACGATAGAAGCACCACAGCGCCCCCGGGAAGCCCTTTCTTTGGTCATGTCGAAATCATATTGCGAAGCACAGTAAGTTACCTGTATGGTACCTGGCAGCTGGCAAGTACAGTCAGTGCCAGTGTAGGACTGGGTGGTGGGAGTTGTCAAGAGCCGGCTCCAGCCGGCCGGAACGGCCGTCGACAATCCGGGACGATCATCGTGATGAGAACTAGACATCTGCGGCGATAGAGTATGAGAGCGGGAAGGCAAGATGTTTCTCTCTATGAGTGATCGTCTGTCGGACGATTCGCGTCGAGGTCGGGCTAATCGGTCCTAGAGCGGGATCGATCGTCTGTCGTAGACAAAAACGTCTCATTCAACACATGGGCGAGGGCGACACATCACGTGGGCTGAGGCTGGAGCTGATATCGTCCATATTTTGACCCAAGTGTGGTGTGGTCATGACCATTTGCGTTGACTTGTGGAAGTGAGTAGCGAGTGATCAAGAAGTAACGCGCATCGCATGGCAACGATCGAGGTAAGAGAGGAAAGAAGCAGAACGCGGTCGACCGCACTGTACAACGCCGGGGCAAGCAAAATGAGAGGGAAAGTAAGCGAACGGAAATGGAAACGAACATGGACAGAGGACACGAACAAACGATGAAGTGATGACTTTGAAGGAAGACAGACAAAAGGATGGATTCGTTGCTATATATATGCAGAGTCCTTACACGGACACGTACTCTGAACCAAACGCGATACAACGCGTTCGGATGAGCTCACATCAAAGGGAAAGCGCATGCAGAAGAGTCGATTGTTTTATTATTATTTATTGATGGGTCGTGTTCGTGAAAATGCAGGGTAAAAGGAACACTGGACTGAGGCGTAGCGATTGATGAATTGGATGATTTTGACCAATCGATTGACGCGTTATTGATCATGACTCAATCACGTCCCACCCAGCTGATCAAATTCGCTCCGACTCTTGGGTGCTGTGTCTGTCTTCCCCGAACCATCTGTGCGACTTGAGCTCTTCTGATCGTTCGCTGGACGACGATGAGCTGGGAGAAGATGATGCCCGATCCGCACGAGTGAGACTACGAGGGGGAGCTGCCACCATGGTCTCGGCCGCGCGAGCACTCTGTGGGTTTTGGATGAAATTGAAAGCGATAACGGGACGATTAGCCGCGGCTAGGAGATTTCGAGCAAGGAACCCGATATCTTTCAAACCTTTCATGACTCCAAACATCATCTGCGATATCATCAAGCTCTTCTCTACGCTAGATGCCTACTCACTCTGCCAGACGACCATAGAACTGTGATCCATCGTCCTAGATAGCCACTTGATCACCATGGCCCCACTTCGTATCTTGACGGCATCGAACGTCGACTCAATCTTATCTACCTTATCTCCTCAACTGGCTCTCGCATCGCAAGCAAGTGTATTGACAGCATTCTCTCGACCCACTCCTTCCACTTCTTCCCCCGTCCAGATCCAGACACCTCATCGAGTAACCATCTCATCGGAAGGTTCCACCATGTTATTCATGCCGTCCAGAGCTCCGACATCGTCAGATACTACAACGCAGACGACGACGACGACGACGACGACGACGACAGCATGCAAGATCGTGTCGGTGCCCAGTGCGGGTGGAAGTGAGGGATTGCCAGCGAGCACGATCGTCATGGATGAGAAGAGCGGGCAGGTGAAGGCTCTGATCAATGCTAGGAGATTGACGGCGTTGAGGAATGCGTGTGGTGAGTGGCAGCGTGGCAGCATGGCAACGTAGAGTGGATCGAGAAACGTTGGAAAGACGGTCGGTCGGCTCGTCGGCGGCATGATACTGTTGTGGTCGCTCGTGGTCCACTCTTCTGAAAGTATCCCGCCAAGGACCGTCACTGTGATTTGCAATCCTATGAACCCAGTCTGAGGACAGCCGGCCACCCGTGACTCTACCTACCGATCTTTGGACGCTCGGCATCACATTCGGCCGACTCCATCACCGTTTACATTTTACTGATTGTCTTTGTCATTGCACGATTATCACCGACCAGGCTCAGCTCTGTTCCTCTCGCTTTTCCCGACTCCGCAACCGCCCGCCCGTCTCCTCATCTTCGGTACAGGCGCACAAGCCTTATCGCATTCCACGTTATTCCTTCGACTCTACCCATCCCTCTCCCGTGCGACATTCATCATCCGTTCATCGACCTCTCGCTCCACCGCCCTCCAAGCTGAGCTTCGAGCCCTTTTCCCAGAGGTGACCATCACGCTCGCTACCCACTCGTCGGCCTCTTCGTCCGGATTAGATGAACTAGTTGGTCAAGCCGACATCATCGTCACCACCACATCGTCTACTGTTCCGCTCTTCAACTCGTCTCCCACCTCACCGATACCGAAAGAGGGAGCGAGGGTGATCCTGATAGGGTCGTATAAACCCAGCATGCACGAGGTGGACGGAGATCTGGTCAGGAGGAGTGGGATCGTGGTCGATTCGAAGGAAGCGTGTATGAGGGAAGCGGGCGAATTGATCGATGCGAAAGTGGGAGAAGACGAGATGGTAGAGCTGGGCGAAGCGTTCGGTGATGAGACGGTCAGGCAAAGGGTGGTGCAGAAGAGTAGCGGCGAAGACGGTGTGATCTTGTTCAAATCGGTGAGTCTTGGTGCGGTGAGAGGACGGGATGGTTTTCGCGTGCGACGGTGTCGAGCCGGGTGGAAGCGTATGTATCGCTGGCTTGCTGCGTCCGCGGTCTTTTAGATGTCCAGATCGAAAAGCCAAACTCAGAACGGACCGGAATTCATATACTCAGTCTCACCCGCCCGCAAACCTTCGATCCAATATCGCTGTCAAAAGCCAATGGGAGACCTACGAGCTGAGCTGACTTGACTTTGGTACCAGGTCGGACTGGGCATCCAAGATGTGTCCATCGCCAAGCTCGTCCTTGACGAAGCTGAGCGACGCGATATCGGGTGCATCGTTGACGATTATGATTAGGTGCGATGTCATGTACGATAATATATACATCGTCCTTGGGGGAATTGACCGTATCGGCGGTGATGGATGTAAAATCTTGTATGGATACATTGGACAGAGCGTTCGTGAGATCACCGTGCAGCACAACAGGTAGTGAATGCGACGCGACTGGCGCAATGTCTCTTCATATCCATTGTACTCTCTTATACGAGCAAGCCATCCTTCCATAAATTCCAGCGGTGCAGCATGTATCATTCCAAAGATAGATGGAGAGATTGGTACAAAATAGAGAGACCTACACTCAAACTCCTAGAATCATTATTCAAACCAGATACAGTATGTAGCTCGAAAATATCCAGATAAAATAGATAAATTTAACGAAATCAACGCAAAGAACCTCCCTCTATCTCTCGTTCTTCGAGTTTGCCAAATACCAATCGATGCTAAGACCTCATATATATGCATGCGCCCTCACTCCGCAAAGAGCGATCTCAATCCGTTCCCCAATTGCCGTCACAAGCTGTTGCACGAGATCCACTTCCGTCTGTCTTGACTTCCAAAGGATTTTCTTCACTTCGTTCCCTCTTTCTTTTCATACTTTGCGCATTTGGAGAACCGATACGGAATTCAATGCAAGGCAGGTTACGTTTGCCAGAGACGATCCTGTGATCAACGGGTCCGGTGAGAGCCAGATGTGCTAAGGTCGATGGAAGATGGATCGGTCTTGCCCTCGTATCACCTGGAGATTCTGATCGAGATATGCTCCGACGATGTCCCCGTATCTTGTAATCGCTTCGAGATTCGCATGTGATGGTCGATAATGGTGCAAGCTTGAGAGTACGAAGACTGGTCGAGGAGAAGCTGCGTCGTTGTTCTAAGAACCCCGACGGCCGACCTTTCAAAGAAGACAAGGAATTTGGTCGCGAAACTGTACCCAGCGAGCGAGGGGGTTTGATAGGTGAAGAGACTGAACGTGATTTCGCAGGTGCAATGCCGGAAGGGAAGTGATGATCCCAGTTCGACAAAATTCCTGAAGATCGCTGTGGAATCAATGAATAATCTCGGTCCTCATGCGAGTGAGAGTGAGAGATATAGGGGTGATAAAAACGGTCAGATCGACTTCCTCGTTCTTGTCGGTTTCGGACGGACGTTCCATCGCTGATTGAAATATCATCGTGATCAACTTTTACCAAGGGCGAGGAAGTACCAATTGAGCCATACATGACATGTTGAGGAGGAGACGAATGGAAATAGCCTAGAGATGAATGATGATGACCGTTGTATACCGCAGCGGCCGGAGACCAAGGATCTTCCGTATGTTCGAGCTGCCTCTCTTTACTACTCCACGAGGATGAACAGCGTTCGGAGGATTGGTAAGTAAGTCCTTCTGAGTATGGCGGATCAAACAGCGAGCTCTGCATGGTCGAGACGGTGGAAGAGCTACCCGCCCAAGCTGCGATTCGTTCCTCTTGCTCCTTTGATAATCGTCGAGCCCGAGGCGATTTTTGCAAATCTTCGTAGTCTGCTGGGTCTTCTCCTTCCGGTATACCACCGTTGATGACCAGAGTCTTGCGACCTTTCTGACGTTGATTCTGAAAAAGGATAGGAACAGGTCAGGCTTTGTTCTCATACCCAAGCTGGATGTGACTCTCACCTGAAACCATACTTGCACCTGACGGGAGGTCAAGCCAATCTCAGCTCCTAATTTTTCCCTGTCACCGCCGGTGGGGAATTTGGTCTGGGAATACACCACATTCTCGTCAGTCTCTGGATCGATCTCAAAATTACAGTGACCAGTCTTGACGAAACTGTTCACTGACCTTTTTCCACAACTTAGACAGGCCCGCTTGCTGGGTATGCGTCATCAACGCCCGTATCCGTTTTTTCTTAGGCTTGGGTAGAAATTCTTCCTCGACTGGAGTTGACATATCTCCTTGATCCGCTTGACTCAGACTACTAGCAGTCGGTGAGAGAGAGAGGTCTCCCTGTACATCTTCTGGAGGAATCGACCGATGGGACGATTGCGACTGTGTGAGTGCCAACGGGAACGTTTCCGCGCGTAAAGGCGGTGGAACAACCGGAGCACGAGGCAAGGGTAAATTTGGACGACCAGAATCGATATCGCTGGCCTCAAGATGCGACACAAGAGGTCCAGGGTCAGCTTTTGGCGGAAGTCCAATACGTAAGTGATGGTTCGTGGACTGTATCGACAGTGAGGGAGACTCCAGCTTTCGCGAAGTATCGGATAGCCCATACTGATGGCCATGAACGGCGGTATGCGCTCTGCTATCAGATGAAGGTGCTGTCAGGGCTAAATTGTGAGGCCGTAATGCATTGGGTAAGGGTGGATTGGGGCCTCGAGAGAGTATATTGTCTTTCCCTGACCATGATGGCTTGGTGGATAGTCGAAGAGCGAAGGATCGTCGTTCTTGTATGGCTTCTTCTGCCAAGGGTGGGGGTTCGAGTTCATGTCTTCTCAGAGCAACAACATCGTCTATGGATACACGATGCTTCGACCACGGATCTGGGTCGCCGTACCTTGAGGTGAATGCGTAAGAGTTGAACGGCGGTGGCACTTGTATAGAGGCGGATGTGTACGGACGGTAAGCCGCACCGGTGCCGGTAGATTTTGCGTGATGAGGCGTATTGAAGGTGTCCGCCGATCTCCCACGGCGAGAGCGAGACGATGACCGCAGGTGATGCAAAGGCTTGGGTGAAGGCAATTCCGTGGGTATGGACCAACCGGTCTTTCCTTGATCCATTTCAGGATGATTATCACTGCTCTGCGGGGTGAGACCTATGTTTCTTGTCAGCGAACTCGATCATAAAGCCAGTTTGATGTCTTGGTACACAGTGACTCTTCATCACACAGGCAGTAGGGTAAGACTGATTCACTAACAGCTTGGAGATTGAGGCAAGTAGGACATCGGAGGTCTGTGCGAACAAAGTCAGACAGCTGCCAAGCGATGTATGCTATCGAGCACCGTCAGCACTGGAGACGCAGATGAATATGACGTTCTGAGATCATATGGGGAGCAACGCCACAGATAATTCACTCACCACAGGATATTCTAAGCCTAGTACGCTATGACAGCACAATTTACCTTGAATAATCACGCTCGTCTTGCCTAGTCGATACTGCCTCTTGGTTACTCAAAAGGAGGTTGTCTACGATGTTGAGTGTAATTGCGAAGATTGGAGCGAGAACTGCCTGTCGATCGAATGGGTGTCTTCTTCTAGCTGTCACTAGTAGGTCGACTGTCGGCGTTTATGGTATGTCTGAGGTGGGATGAGGGATATTTGGGTTACGTAGAAGATCCAAGAATCTATGGACAAGGTACCAATATCAGTGTACTGTCTTTGAGAGATAGAAAACGTAAGAAAGCGAGAAGAGATGGGCGAGATGAGAGGGATATACAAGACGAAACTCTGCTGGATTGCGCTATATATATTTGGCCGCAGCGCGACGAAGGGTGAACCTGTTGATCCACCATCTCAAAAACAAATTCACAAATTACAGATGATGATAGCCTGCAATCAACAATATTGCAGAGAGCTTACAGAAAAGCCCCTCAGTCAGGCGAGACGCGTTTCGCTGTTTCAAACGATGTACTTCGTCCTTCTAGCTGCTGGGACGCGCATCGGGCAGTCAGGAAGCTTGGGGAGCGGCCGGAAAGATAGGACCGGCAAGACTCGGAGAGGCACCTTCACATCCGTGAGCTCTGTGAGCTAAGAAGAACAGGTAGGGATATGGATGAGTCGTGGACCAATTGCTCCTTCGTCTTCTCAAGATGTCGAAGATGCTGCAGTCCAGTGATGGCGAGACTGATTGCGACACTGATTAGTTCGTAGTTCGAAGCAGCAACACACAGCGTAAGATGAAAGAGCCGATCCAAAGGAAGAGATCAGCAAATGATTGGAGGAGATTAGCAATGCCACAATGCGTTCAGTGGTCCCTGATGATTCCTAAGCTGATATGGGTCGACCTATCAGAGCCATCCTTGCAGATGGAGTTAGGGCAGGATGGTTGGTGAAAGGCCAAACCGAGACCTTCATGCAAGACACCTCATGATCCACTAGTCAGCTGCATCAGGCTCTGCTTTCTGAAGTCCTCGCAGTCGAAGATCCACTGGCACATCAATCAGTCCCGGTCTTCGAACCCTTTTTCTGCTTTTCCTTCAAACAAGAAGCTTCTTGCTCACTCTCCAGCACGATACTCGCAGTTAAGACAGGAACACCGCCGGCGTGGATCACAGTGTTCAGAACGCCGAGAAGCTAGTCAGACGCCATCTCACCAAGACTCAGGGGTTGGTGAAAGCTGAGGACACGTTTCATGTTGAACAGAGAACAGAAGAATAAAAAAGCAAAGGAATGAACGAGGCGGACACGAAAATCGCGAGAATGTGGCGGTGAGACCGTCCGAAGCAAAGCGAAAAGCCGAGTATAGAAATAGCTCACTTTTGGCTTGGGCTCGGATGGCGCTCCGCCCGAAGGACACGGGTCGAGTCAACGTATGTTTGATGGAATTTGTAGGAAAACCTGGGGCGAGCTCTGAGGCGACGGGGCGGGACTGTAATTTACTCGAAATACAGGAAGACCTCGAACGGCGACAGGCGTCTTTTGCTTTGAGAGGAATTTGTGATTGCCAGGTCACGTCGCTCGTCTTTGCCCAGGAAGTAGGACGAGACGGATGGAGCGATGAGTCTCGCAGAGCTGGTGAGGAAAGTAGAGACAAGTCGAAAGAGTGGGAAGAGATTGGAAGAGTATATCTGGATAAATTTTGGAACGGGCCGTGATATTAGTCACGAGTAAGGTTACAGGTAGTGGGAATCAGGGGGGAGTCGCAAGTCAATGTTTTCCCGTAATGAGACTGGGATTGACCACGAGGCACTTACGGCATGCACAAGTCATCCAAACGTAAGACGTAATAGTGATGTCACACTGCGTGCTCTTTAGCGTCGCCACTCAGAGTCGCTTTGATAGCGAGAGAGAGAGCAGGTATTGGAGCGGTCGTGCAGTATCACTACTGTCGATGATTCCAGTCAAACAAATATGACTGTGATGATGTTGTCAGCATGAGAATCGAAAGCTAACGTCAGACAGCGGTATATAGCGAAGCCATGAGTGTGTCTCAAACAGCTAGAAAGGGGACAGAGACCGTTCGGGACAGTGGGAAGCAGAATCTGGCTGTTGAGAAAAGCGAACAAGGAGATGAAAAGGGAAGGCGGACTCACATGTGAGTGTGAGACCACGTCTATGGGATGAGCGGGCGTTGGACTGACCGACGACCGAATTGAAGTGGTAGAGGAGAACAGACAAAAGAGAGAGAGAGAGAGAGCGAGATTTGGTGGGAATTCGAAAATTGATAAAGTGCTGATGATATATATATAACACGGGGGCCTGTGTGTCTCGTAGCGGATAGGTATTTTTCAATTGTTGGGGTGATGTGACCCGGTTTTGGCTCCCGGCTTTCCTTTCTCACCTTGTTCTACAGGTACGTATGTTCCCAGTCTGATTCGCGACTCTTTTCCCGGCGTGCTGGCTGTTTGCTTTGCTCTGGGCCCTTGTTTTGATGACGAGCTTGTGTTTAGTGTGACCAACTGGAATCGGACCTGGTCTGTCGTAATGGAAGGGAAAAAAGAGAAAACGAGCACAGAGACAGCGACTATCTAGTGCAATTATCAGAGCAATCACTATCTTTCATACTCAGTCTACCCGTCCCTTCTGACTCGTCCGCACTCTATCTCGTCCCATTCGGGAAAAAGATTAAGATTACGCACCTTTCCTCGCCGGGCTAAAGATATCTTTGTAATAGAAAATATCTTTTCGAACCGAGGGTGAGGGGGAGAAAACGTGTGTCTGTTTTTCATTGGAATTTTTTTCCTGCCAATGGGTGCATCGGTTCCGAGGCAAAAGACGTTCAGAGATGTACGACAGCTAATCAATGTGGGACATGAGAAGGACAATCGCTCGTTGGCGAGATTGGCGAGGACCGGAACGAACGAGATGATACGTGGACGATCCGAATGGCACTACCTAGGTCAAGTCCCGGCGGTGGTGTCCGGTGTGATCGTGGAAATGGGGTTGGGTGACTACATGATTGTATATGAGGGGCCACGATGGGGACCAGAGGAGTGACAAAGGACACGATCAAGTACAGATTTGATATTGATGAAGGATGAGTGCGTGAGAAGAAGAACAGAAGCAGTGGACATTGCATATGTCCGCAGCGACCTGTGGCAGGGGCTGTCGACCTGGCAATACAGACGATCAGGAACAAGCCATATGAGTTGTGCAAAACCTCCGTCTATGCTAGATTGAGCAGCCATGTGGGAAAGCTCTTCATGCCAGACAAACTTTGTGGCCTTTTTACGCTGAAACCTACAGTCAGGAATCGGAAGTTGGCTGAAGATGACTAACTTATAGCGCCGCACAAAAACAACAACTCGTCCCTCAGCCTCTCGGAAAGAGGATCCACTGGGACCGATCATCTTCATTCACCGGTTACATAACCAAGGAGCACATTCGGCCTGTGATTCACATGGGACGATCGGGCGATCGAGCGGGCACTGATGATGGATGCGAGGCACACGGTGTGCCCTGAAAGACCCAGCCAAGTACGTGCGTCTATCATGCCTGGTCTACCATTGCGGGGACAAGTTGGGGTGGCATGCGCTAAGCCAAACAGATTCCTGATAGCGCAGACAGCCATTGAACGAGACCAGCGGGAGAGAGGTGGTGCGGCCGACAGACCAAACATCCCAACAGGTTTGTGGTAGAAGTCGTCCTGACGGCTCTGACGAGTCTGACACTCATCATGATATAGCCGGGGAGCATACACCCTGTTATGTGCTGATCAGATACAGGAAAGATGATCCCGCCGCAATACATCTCCAACCGACGTGAAGAGAAATCCATCTTGGTAAATCGATTGGTTTGGTTCGGTTTCGGCTTCGATTGGTGTCCAAATATTTTTGTTAACAGCTGACCCTATTTAGAAGTGTGACCACTACTCGTAATGATCTTTTGCCCCCCATACCACGACATTTATTTGTCCTCGAGTCTGATGCCTCATTCCCATGAGTCATACTACTGTGGCAGGATATAATTAACTCTGCACAGTAGTAGTAGTAATAGTAGTAGTAGTGATAGTAGTCGTAGGAGTAGTTCCCGCTCTTACGGTGTGGCTTCTCCTTTCTCCCCTTGTTCCGCAATTCGAAAGGTCAAACTTTGATCGATGAGGGAAAAAAGAAAAAAAAAAGGAACCCTAGATCCTAGATCCTATGTTACTGCATCTATTATCAATGGCTCCAACAGCCGTTGTGCACTCATCTCTTGGCTGGGAAATACATATGACCGACATCTATTCAACCTTTGAGCCGTCATTCGTAAGCGTGTGAGTAGTCATACATAAGGGTCAGTTTCCGAGCGATCAATACCGTTCACAGCCCTTGTAGCCTAAGCCGACCGGAGACCGCTTCTTCTGAGCAGCCGACGTCGTCCCAACTCGAGGTCACACAAACATCATGAGATCGATGATCCAGTGATATGTTTCAGTTGTCTTGACTCGACATACATGGATCTCGAAAGCGGTCGTCACACCGACCAGTAAAGCACAATCTGTCACTTGATACCAGTCTTTATGATGCAATTGCAACCCACTGTTCATCATCATGGTCATATCATCATCAATGACATCTCGAGTATCAATCAGAATGGGTACTGAGGCTATCTACAAACAACATTACGGGTTGCTGCACTGTCGTCCGTGGTCGTCCATCGTCATTTGCCGGGTATCGTTATGGTGCATTATATAATTGGTGGAGGTAATCATGTCGATCATGCCGATCTCGCAAGAAAGGAGGTTGAAAAAATGGGAAAAGGGGATGATCTTACACCGATCCAAATTCCATTGCGAGTGTATACATCCTCTCCAGCAGAGTGTAGAGAGCCTCATCGTTGCCCAAATCCAACGTGTGGCCTGAGATGTCACTGCTATTAACACTGTCTGTTCCTTGAGCAGTGGTATTCGGTCTAGTATTTGACGATATCTCGCTCTTCAAAGCTTGTTTGGCTGAGATCAGAGCGCTTCTGAGAGTCGATACTGGAAGGAGAGCCAAGTTCGGGCGCACATCACTGATATATTCGATGAGATCATTGTCTGTTGAGAGCCTCTACAAGTCAGCTTCCTTTTCCACATCACCTTCCTTCATTTTGATCGTTATTCTGGCACAAGAAAGGGAAGAATCACTTGCCAGTTGGTGTCAAGCCTTTCGATAGATGCAAGTCCCGACAATTCCTATCCGCGCATGTCCCTCCTGCCGTTTCCGCTCTGCAAATAGTAGTTCCAGGCTCACGGTGCATGCGATTGGTCAGTACAATCGATTGCAGAAGAGAATGGTCAATCAAGGACAGTGACAGGCTCGTTGTCGTTTGAGAGGGTGCAAGTGCAGGTGGAGGAGAAATATATGAAGCAAAGGTCGAAGCAATATCCTCAGTGTGTGTCAGCTGAGGGTATCGAGGAAGAAGGGGTTTGTAAGATTGGAAAGTCTATGATGGTTTCAGTGATAGAACATGTCCTGTAAACGCACGTCAGACCGGGGTGGCAGAGGCGAAGCTATTGCCTCTGACATTGTGCCAGTCGTCTGGATCACCGAGGGCGAAACAGATCGAGGTCGTACCTGCCAAACGAAATATAAGCATCGTTACGGTTGATCAGTCGAAGGTCTCGGAAGCGACGACGGTCGCACCTCTGTCGCAGTAAACTCGACTCTAGAAACATCGGGTTCTGAAAGAAATCAGTGTCAGCATGTATAGCTGGACTGCAGGCTAAACTCACCATTGTCAACGATGATCGGTTCGTCAACTATCGCACAAAAAATCAGTCAAGTCGAAGGAGACCCTACACGAAAACGAACCCGGAGACCCCGCAGCATCTGTACCATCTCAGCGTCTCATCAGCGATGGGCACTCACCAATCGGGTCGGCCCGAGCAGCCATAGCCTCCGCCTGTGCTTCTACTTCCACAAGCTCTTTGGTCAACTGGCGAACATCAGCCGACATTGTTGCTGCGACGTGTTCAATTATTAGTCTCCGGGAGGATGGGCGCATGGACTGAACTTACAATCATGTCTGACGGTACCGACAGGTTTATACTGTTCTAGATGGCTGTTGTCGCTCAAGCTTGGCGTTATGGATGCACTGCGTTCGCTGGTGTCATGATGTTTCATCTCTTGCTTGGCTTTCTTCGCCTTCAACTTGGCGATTCGCTCTTGCAGCGACCGTATATTTTCATCCAGTTGTGCTTGTGAAGCACTAAAGCTTGGGTCAAGAAGTGGTGTATCACTGGAGGTCGTATTCTCCCCTTCATCCTCGCTCGAATCCGACGAATCGTCCAGATGCAAGATCAGTTTCTGTGGGCGCTGCATAGCCCAGAAAGGCCGCCTACGAGGTGGAAGTGTTCGTGGAGGGGCAGTGACAGCCCGAGTCTCCATGAGGTCCTCGGCCAGAGCTCTTTTCTTGCCGCGTGGACGGTTGTGAGAGGGCAACGAATCGGGGATGGATATGGAAGTGGCTTGCGCTGAAATCACGATAGGAGGAGACGGCGCGGTGATCTCCCCTTCTTCAGGTTCATCGATGTCCATGTCATCGTCCGCGCGAGTGGTAACAGGTTGAGGATAGGAATTGAGCATGTCCCTTTCGAGCTCTGCCATCTGCTCTTCGATGGTCTTCTCAAGCTCGACTTCTTCAATTGTCGGTCCAATGACTTCCAGAGTCGGAGCGGTCTGTGGGTTTTCAGCTTGAGTCGCGAGGCCGGTCGTTGACTCCTGAGCTGCTCTTCGACGTCGCATGCTTTCAAGGGCCTTTCGGCGGGTCTCGAGGAGAGCATTTGCCAATGCTGCCTCTAATTCTGTTCGAGTCGAATTGAGTGCAGTCTGTGGGGGCAGCATCACTGTGGGTTCCGACGGAGGGAACGAGGTCGCAGGGGGATCGGGAGGAGAATCGAAGATTGGAGGAGGTGGCCGTCGCCTTTCAGGTACCGATCGCGTTGACGGTTGAGAGGGTGCTGCCGTCTCATCCTCATAGTTTAACACTACGTCCGCATTGGCCGACAAACCGTTGTCCAGATCTCGGGCACCACTTCGCTTCTTACGTCGGGGCTGAAAAACTTCACCATCTTGGACAGAGGACTGCTTGTCTTGTGGAAGGCGGCTTGGGCCAGAGAGCATTTGGATGCTGCTCGGTGGCCCTGTTGGATGTGATGCGGTAGCAGCCGATGGGACGATTGAGGGTTCAGGGACGATATCAGGCGTTTCTTGCAAGTGAGCATTGACTTTGGGTCCAGGCTTGTAGCTCTCAATCCTGATAGCTTGTGAGTAGGCAGCGGACTGTCGGGCAGTAGGAAATGAAGGACTAGGAGGTGTCCAGGAAGAACTCGGCTGCAATCGCAAGGATGAGTTTTTCGGTGGACTCATCCTTTCCACTAAAGTCAACTCAGCCGAGTCCTCCGACGAGGTGCTGAGTTTCCTCCCCGTCTCGACTGCAGTGCTGACCGATATCGCGACATCGGGACTAGGCGATTTACGTTCGACATCGACCGGTCCTGATCCCTCTTCCACCGGTGGCTCGCTGTCGACTTGCCATTCTCTAGTCTCGAGCCAAAGGGCTTTGCGCTTTTTGGTGCCCTGTACAATCTCTTCGCATACCGCCATGACATACTTCGGAGTAGCACCTTTCTGGACCAAGGTGTCAGGACTGACCCCTTCGTGGATGAGATTACGAATGATTTCCATGTAATCTCGAGCCTCTGAGAGAGAGATTTCTGTGACAGTGTCAGCGACTGTGAGGTGTGTAAGTAGGATATGGAACAGTAACTCACCGGAAGGAGCAGAAGCAACGGAATCTGCCACCTTGACGGACATCAGTTTTGCTGTGTCATCAGGTCGACTCTCATCAGATGATTTCCTTGCTGGACCAGGCGGTTGGTCCAATGGTAAAGGGTGTTGTTCGGGATGAGGGACGGACGGTTTCGAGAAGGATCGACGCTTTGTTGGAGAGTGCGATCTTGACTTTGATTTGCGCTTACCAGACCAAGCTCGACTACGCGAAGCACGACATTCTCCAGCATGTCGTTCGACTGGCTCCTCATCATCCTCGCTGATTTCTCCTTCCTCTTTCTCCCCGACCGCATTGGCCCCAATGGCTTTGCTTGGCAACATTCGGGTAATTCGCGCATCCAAAGAATGAGTTTTTGGTGGCCCTGCTTTGAGCAACGAAGGGGCTGACTGTTTAGAGGATGGAGATGATGAGGCGGTTGAGAGAATCGCCGGCTCTCGAACCGGTACCGGAGAAGATGCTCTAGGTGTAGATCCTCCTCGTTTGCTCCTCAGAGCCGCAGCGCGAAGAGCAGCGACATCACTTGCTTGACCATCGTTTGTTTTCGATCCTGACGAAGAGGTGGTTACAGAAGACATCACGTCATTGACCGAAAAGGTCAAACTTGAGGGGTCTTGCTTCCCAGGTGGATCGAGTGCGGGGCTAGCACTCATCGTAGACGAGGCCGACCCCATTCGTGCAAGCCAACTAAGCGGATCGCAAAGCGATGGTTCTGTGTCTCACTCGGTGGAGCAGTGAGCGGTGTCAGCCTACTTTAGCGAGAGCACCTTGGGGATGAAGAGATCGAAGAAGTGGATGCGGAACCACAACGAGCGTGTCCCTATTGGAGACTTGTGCAATTGCAAAGCGGCAAGAATGCGGTGTGTTGAGATGCGAGGGTACTCCCAAGCGATATGGCTGAAGAAAGGAGGGTGGTACAGATCATTTGAGAGGGAAAGGGGGTGTAGTCCAATATATTTGTACTCGTATTGCTGTACGAGTAACTATAGTGAAGCGATGATGTGGCAATCATCGACACCGAATGTTGATCTGGTGATAAAATCCCACGTGTTTCGTCTCTTATTATCAACTTTAGCAACCTCCACCCTCGCTACCGCTGACGTCCTTGTCACCAACAGAGGTGTTGTTCATCTGCTTACCTTCAACATGGCTACACATCTCGTCTACTGGAGATAGTCAAACGGATCAATCATGTCGAGCTTCAGCATTCACAAAGCTGCCATGGAAGGTGAGTTGAAGTTGGAGAGCAACATCTCCACTGCTTCCTGCTGTTACTCGTCTTCGTCAGGGTCGTAAAGCTGACAACTGTACATAGGCCAGCCGGGGATGGTCAGATCTCTGTTGAACGAAGATCCAAAACTAATCAATGCAAAAGATGACGTATGTAGATCTGTATCATCTCTCTGTGATGACTTTTCGTATGATTATTTGACACTGATTCGTAGTGTCATTTCTTCAGGATGGCAGAACACCTTTCCATTGGGCTTGCACGACTTCGAACCTTGGTATGATCCAGCTACTATTGGGGTATCATCCGGATCTAGAAGCCAGAGACTTGATGGGCTGGACACCTTTAATGATTGCTTGTGAGTAAAACTTCGGTCTCACTACTCTATAGCCACTTTTGGATGTGAGCAGGATGCTGACGAGTGAATCACCTGCCCTGTATCAGCCGCCGCGGGTCATAGAGAGATCGTGAGAGAAGTGCTAGAGGCTGGGGCGGACGCAAATGCTGCGAATGATAAGGGACAAACATCTTTGTGGGTGATCTTCTCTCTGTTCACGCACACTGCGTTTCGCTACTCATGGTGGCCAGTGACGAGCTGATCGAAGGGGTGAACCGTGATAGACATTACGCCGCTTCGAAGGGGAACGTTCCTGTATGTGTTTAATCGTCATTCGTATGACCTTACTTGCTAATACAGTATGGTAATCTAGGTCGGCAAGCTTCTTATATCGAAAGGCGCAGATGTAAGCCTACTCGGCCGACAGATATGATATTACGGCGTTTTCAGCTTCAACTGACGCTAGCATACATAGATCAATGCGAAAGACCGAGCGTCACAACAACCCTTACATAGAGCAGCTACGACTGGAAATCACGCTTTCTTGCAGATCTTATTGAACCCACCTGAAGGCAGACCGAAGACGAGGTTGAACGGAGCAGACCGAGCTGGTGAGTACTCCTTGCATATAACACACCATCTCGACATCGCTGACTTGATGATTAGGCAATACACCGTTACATCTTGCATTCGAGAGTGGACATGGAGATGCGGCTGTGACGTTGATCGAAGCTGGCGCAGATAGGGAAAGGGTGAGTCTTTCCTCCCTGTTCTCCACGTACCAGCCGGTCGAGGTCTAGGCAGCTAAACAAGCCTTGTCTTTCATCGTCGTATAGTCAAATTCTGAGGGACAGGTTCCAGAAGAGATTGATGGTGTTGGTGGTCAAGAGCAGAAGAATGTGCGAGCATATGTCGCTTCAAAGGTGGGACCTAGACGAGATTGAGACGTAGGCAGTCGATCCATTGCATGGCAAGGCATGGGTGAAAATTCACTACAAATTTGTACACAAAAGCAGTAGAACACCAGACTATGGATGTCGGACCATTTCAACTGCGTTAACGAAGAGACAATCACTGATCGATCATGATCAAGGATATATATATCCTACGGCCGTACTCGGCCAAGGATATCGAGATTGAAATCATACAATGATCCTCGCGTCTCTCATCGTTCAGTTCTTAATGACAAGCCAGACCCTTCGCGCTTCCCCCAGAGAGGACAGACCTAGACAGCCGGACTGATTAGCTCTCTTCCATTCCTCAGGGTGTAATAGATACATTTGCATCGAATCAGATACAGGATGAAGTCAGGCAACACTCACCCAACATCGATCTCGCCTTCGTATAGGAAATGACCGAGGAACGCGCCGATGACAATTGAGGAGAACAGATAGGTGTTGTAAGTCATGGCAACCAGCATGAGCTGAGGGGGCAGAAGGGGGGGTGAGAGTGTGAGTCAGTATAGTAGCGTGGGAATGAGGGGGATGAAGAAGTGCTGGCTTACCCAGAATGAAATGGCGACTGAAGTAGCGTAGAGTCCGGCTCTTGTCAATCGGGTCTTCGAAGATAGCTTGGTGCTACAAACAAGGAGAGGCGAAGGAGGGTATCAGCCGGCATTCAGACAAATCAGTAATTCGGTGATAAGTTCAGCACTTGTATGGCTCTTCCGGCTCCTGAACCATTCATGGGAATGGATCATGTAACGCCGCTCCTTTGCCGTCCAATATATTCGCATTGGCGAGACCCCTTCCGAAAAATCCCGCGATCGACACCAAAAGAAAGAGTCAAGATACAAGCAAAGACGGAATCACTCACACTCCTATCCGGTTAGCAGCCCCAGACTCCACACTCTGATACCCCGCCGGGATGGGCGGTATCAGACTCTCCCTTCTAGCGTTCGCCCCGACGGCCACGCTCTCCCGTCGATTACCACCTGAAGTAGACGAGGCGTAGATGGTGAGGGCGATTTGGCGATCGTATTGCTTGATAGAGTGGAGGAGGTAGGAGTAGAAGAGGGAGATGAGGACGACGATTAGGCTGCATATGTAGAAGGGGTGAATCGAGAGTTTTGAGAGCAATGGAGGGATGCAAGGGAGGATGAGGAGGAGAGTGAGTGGGACGGGGATGATGGAAATCAGCAACGGAAGGGCGACATGTCGAGGAGGATCAGTTATTGCGAGGCAGAGTCAACGTGACATAGGCAATCACGAACAATCGGGAGACGGGAGGATGGCGCTGGGTGTCAGCTACTTTACCATGTCTTCTACAGAAACGTCATCAATGTATTGCGCGAAGCGACGCTCACCACGACAATACCATAGTTGTGGGTCCTGAGATATGCCATGATCTAAACACTACACAAGTATCGGCGACTTGGTTATTCCAGAGCATGTTCATCTGATCATGAACACCAAAGTGACATCAGCCATATGTCTCATACACTCGATCTGACTGTCTCTCCTCTCCTGTCTTTTCCAGCTTGACACACGTATGACTGCCTCCCCAAAGCTACCGCTGCTTTCGGACCTGTAGCCAGTGGGATGACCTAACTTTGAGAGATGGAGACCGACACTCACGGCACATGAAGGCATTTCTCGATCCATACCACCACTATGACCAGGCATGGGCATGGGCATCGTGTGCCCCGAATGGCCCGAATGATCGCCGTGGTCCATGCCGACTTTGTGATTGGATCTAGAAGGCAAGAGTCGTTGCGAACCGGACACACAATCGTAGGAAAAGAGAGTACAGTACAGAAGCCCGCAGGGTCAATATCGCTATCCTATGGGCGAGGTGTTGACTGGTTATGGGCGAGGTTGGAAGGTGTGCGTGCTGCCGAATGATGTGAATTTGGACTTTGTTGTTGTATTACGTTGCGCCTGTCGCGATTCTCCGCCCAGATACCAATTCCGGTGGCAATTTCAACATCGCTTCGTAGTAAGAGATGAGAGAACACGATACATCGCATACATGTATGTGGCTGCCTCGTGTGTAGTAATTGTACAACAGATACAATCATCCATAAGATACGCTCCGTACGATTGCATGCACTTCCACTATCTTCTCAGAACCAGAGCGAGTATGAGAATGAGAATCGTTAAGAGAACAACGATGAGCGACATCGACACTGGTGGGAACCCGCTGTGAGCCTCTACTCAAGGATTGCCACAGTACAGTGGCTCGCGCAGGTCACCCCGAAGTATGAAGAAAGCTCGGATCACTCACTGCCACCAAAGTTGGCTGGGACGACAATAGCTCGGATCGTGTTGTCTGCACTCGCTGAGACGAGCAGATTCGCAGAAGGATTGAACTTGAGCGCTGTCGGAGGGAAGGAATGCGCGTGCAAGATCTTGAGCAAGGGCTGTAATCAAAGGGAATTCTCCATTTAGCATTCTGCTCTGTCAAGATCAGACGGCAACTTACAGCAAGCGTCTTCGAATCGAGTATTCCAATTGATAAATCCGAACAGCCGTATGCTAACAGCTTACCATCCGCACTGAAGGTGACCGTTTTCAGCACTTGTGAGAGGGATGCAGGACAGTATGCCAACACTCACCTGACATCGAACACTGTGACTGGCTTGCCCCCGACTTCCCTCTTCACCAGCACATCCCATTTCCCCAGCTCCTGCTCTCCGCCATCACCCTCAATCGCCTTGCCCTTGCCCTTCTCCTGAGCGGTTATCTTCTCCTCCGCGGTCAAGCGCGCCTTGCTCGGCTCTGCTACGATGCCGAACGTACAAACGAAAGCTTTACGAGGGGCTCCCCGTTTAGCTGATCGAGTGGCGTTCAGGACGGCGTGGATCGCTATAGGTGAAGAAGGATTGCGAGAGAATCTAGTATGTCAGGCGTCAGCTTTCGTCATTGCAGAAGCCGTGCACCAGCCCAATCCACCAACCCACCTGGCTGACCGGAAAGCGACCGGCGTGATATCCAAGCTTGGCGCGAAAATAGTCTGTTTGAGTTCCATTTGGGGCTTAAGGCTAGGCTTCTCGCTGTCGGCAGCGAGGTGATATAGAAGCAGGGAAGTCGTGGTGGTCACAGCATACTTGATTCTTCTACTCAGCTCTCTGGACATGTGACACCTGGATGCAGCTATCAGGGACTCACCCATTCGCCTTTCGGACCGCCCCAGTCCAGGTCCACTAATTCTGCATCTGTTGCGAAAGGTGGGATAGCGACTTCGAGAGAGGGGAAATGGAGAAGGGAGACTTTATCGTCGGTGGTCCCAACGGCGACGAACGAGGAATTTGGTGACAGTGACGTCAGTTTCTACAGTACGATCGAAAATCTACTGTCAGTGACATGTACAGCGTGTGTACTTCGCGTCAAAACAAACCTGGTAAGGATAATCGTCCGACCAAGCTGCATCGATCGTCTTTTGGCCTTTGACATAATCAATCCTGAGGCAAGGCCGTTAGCTCATCGTGGCTCATCTGTAAGCGAATCACTGAGGGTTCAAGATACACATACTTATCCTCGCTGTAGGCGTACACTCGGACGTGATCATTTGCCCCTTCTTTGACAGCAGAGGAAGAAGCGTTGATACCGGTCACCAGCTGCCTTGCCTAGAGGACCAATCCAGCATCGACTCAGAATAAGGGTATCAAATCTGATGAGCCTGACTTACCTCACGATCCACGGTCACTGTCATCGGAGCATCTTCGTCATTACTCAAGCCAACTTCGGTGATATATCGAACGCTTCTCCCGTCTTTGGATACTTTACACAATTTCTGAGTGACATCTCTATTGATGAGCTCTTGTAGGCTAGCTGCTTGAAAGGCACTCACAATCTTGTTCTGGATACCGCTTCGACTCGCACCGCCTCCGCCTCCGAGAAGGAGCGTGTCGTCGTCTGCCCAGTCGAGACAGTAGACCGGGAAGGACGGTGTTGGATGAGGATGATGCGCTGTCCTCGTCATGTTCACTTTTCCATGGATCGCAAGAATGTGATTGGATTGATGTACTGATGTCGAGTGGAGATGTCAGTTGAGAAGCCTGCGCGGATGAAGTAGTGACGATGACGATGATGATGATGATGATGATGTTGTTGTTGTTGTTGTTGAGAGTTGTGTGTTTCCGTCGTCATGATTTGTGGGAGTGGTAGCAAGTAGTCGCATCATCATGCATACCGAACCCACGCGTCGGCTGTGAAAACCTTTACGTAATGCTCTCTGCCTCAAAAAGGGTCGGGATCAAATCCGAATCTATCTCATCCTCCGGCTAGAAAAAGCAACCGACCAACGGAGTTGGACTGTTCCTACTCATTCGACCTCTCTCATCTCGTTTTCGTACTCACTACTCCATATCCAATTTACAGAGCTCACAAGCCATCATGCGCCCCTCTTTGCCCAGCCTCGTGAACATCCTCGTTCCGGTCAAGAGGTCCATCGACTATGCTGTGTAAGTTGTTCTTGTCCTGTCTCATGAGCGCATTTCGGCCGATCACGTCTACGAAAAGGCTGAAGGAAAGCTGATGCATTCCTCATGGCGTGTAGCAAAATCAGGGTTGCTTCGGATGGCAAGGGCGTTGATACCACTGTCAAACACTCCATGGTGAGGCTGGTTCTCCAGACTGCTTCAACAGACCGTAGCTCATGTGAAATCTCTACTGCTTAGAACCCCTTTGACGAGATCGGTATGTGGAACTCGACCTTCGAGGGGAAAGAATGGACTGAGTCGCTGACGCGTGATTCTTTCAGCTGTCGAGGAAGCCATCCGACTGCGAGAGAAGAACCCAAAGCTAGTCACCTCCATCACGGCTCTCTCTATCGGTCCACCCAAAGCGGTCGACACGATCAGAACTGCTCTTGCCATGGGAGCTGACGCAGGTATTCACATCACCACGCCCGAGTCTGCGGTCGTCGAGCCCATCTCCGTCGCCAACGCAATTAAGAAGATCATCGAACGAGCAGAGGGGAAAGACAAGTTCGATCTTGTCATTATGGGCAAGCAGGCAATTGATGACGATTCAGGTTCAACCGGTGGGATGTTGGCGGGTCTGCTCGGCTGGGGTCAGGGGACTTTTGCAAGTAAAGTAGCCATTGAGGAAGGAGGCAAGATTGAGGTCACCAGAGAGATCGATGGTGGTCTGGAGAAAGTAGAGGGGAAGCTGCCCCTCATCGTCACGACAGATTTGAGGTTGAACGGTGAGTGTGATCATTGACGAACTACCTTGGGCTTCCCTCAACTGACAAAACCTTCTGCAGAACCTCGATACGCTTCTTTGGTACGCTGGACTGAAATTGTCTTGAAGTGGACACCATTTGACATGTACCATATTTCCAGCCTAACATTATGAAAGCGAAGAAGAAGAAGATCGAGTCGCTCAAACCAGAGGATCTTGGGCTCGACTTTGTGAGTTACATTCCTCTGAAAATCACGACGACTCTTCTTACCAGAAACTACAGACTCCCCGATTCGAGACAATCTCAGTATCCGAGCCTCCTAAGAGACAAGGCGGTGGCAAGGTGAGCCTACGTCGAATGTCGCACAAGGACATTTCTGATGAAATCGGTTTTTTGGTCTTACAGGTCGAGAGTGTCGATGAGCTAGTTGCAAAGATGAAAGAAGCTGGTGTGCTGTGATGATCCGCGCTAGCTCTGATCCTCATGGTAACTTGTGTAGCTTCCTTATGCATGCAGACACACATTATGTTAGACGCAGGTTGTTGCGAGGTCACGTGAGCAGTATGTTGTTCGCTTGTTTCCTGAAAGTTGGTTTGTGTTGTTCTTTGTTCGTCTCATCATCTTGTACATTCAGATTGTCATCACAGCGCATCACTCCTGTTACCACGCTGTTGTAGCTCATGATCCCCACTGGAAGGGGCACAACTCGTCCTTCGTTGTGAATGTCCTCAATGACCCCTGGCGCTCTGAGCGCTTTCGCTCACACGGGTCATCCTCGGACTCTACGTCTTCCTCTCATATCTCGGCGATTCGACAGACGACCGCACTCTTACTCCCTTTCGTCATCTTCGGACGGGGACGCGGACGCGGACACACCTTCAGGACGAACATTGGACGATGTACTTGTCAACCAAGATCCGTATAAGAGGATATGGTTCGGACAACCTCTTGTCTTTATAAATGAACAATTGGATGGACAGAGATTTGCTCGGATTCGACGAGATTGGGTAAGTCTGAGCGAGTCACAAGTCTGGTTCGAACTCCAGCCCCTCCTCCTCTCTTCATCTGCCTGCCTCTTGCCCTTACATTGTGGGAATCTTTACTATTGTATGGAAGCCCAAGCTAGGCTTTTAAGCTGTTGCAGCTATCAAGCTGATGTCTGTCCATCTGCACCGTAGCCCCAAGCAACGCAAGCTGTCCCTCATCTCATCCCGTTCTGGATCATCTCCCTGCTATGCGACCAACGGGCCGAACACCGTCATAGGAGTACGAACGGACCCGATTATAACAATGTCGCGGAGCGATTCCAGAGTGAGATAGGATTCCGTGTAGCCGCTGTTAGGGAAGATCATTGGTGCAGGTGAGTAAAGCATTTTCGTCCTCCTCCCCACGCAGACTCGGTCATGTATATGCACCTGGGTTACCGTGGCGAGAGGGAGGGTTACGCAATAGCCCAAAAGCCCACATTGACACCTTCCTTTCATCGTATCTTTTCGATAGCGGTAAACACTTTCCGCACTCACTTCGATTCGCCATGGACACAAACGATTGGCTCGCCGAAACCAACAGCGGCATCTTCCTCCCTTCACCCACCCCCAACATCTACACCGAGCCCTTGCCGGCAGGAAGAGCGGACCCTTTCATGAATCCAGAGTGGTCTGAAATGACCGCACCGAAATTCGCGTTGGGTCCTCCGAGGTTTGAAAAGGGGGAGATGGAACGGATCGTAGCGTTGCAAGGGGCTTTCAACGCTGAGTGGGATGAGGTGTTGATCATGGCTAAGGACATTGTGAGTATAATCAGGTTTTGCTCTTTGTCCTTGTAACCTGTGACCTCGATTTGTCCTTTTGGGGCAGCCCGGCCTGTTTGCTTAAAGATCTACGCTTACCTCGGACGGTATCCAACAGAAAATATTCGCTGTACCTATATACCGTGAGTACTGCGATACGAGGACTCATGCGTATATTCGTCACTTGTTTTCTGCATGATTCTGAATGTCTTATAACAGGATTGACGTATAAAATCACTTTACGGGACGGCACAGCCTACACGGATGGCGAAATCGAGCAGTCCATCCGAGTCGACTGGCCGAGAGGTCAAATACAACCTATCAAAGAGGGACCATTTGGTACCATTGTGAGTGTCGCTGTGCGATCTTCGTGGTACAACCCCTTGCATGACTGAATTGAGCCGTTCATGAAGGGAAATCAGCTCCCGCAATGCAGACCTGCCCGAGATGGCACGAACCGTTTCTCATTGAATTCAATCGGACCACCTTCGCGGTCTGCCGAGCTGATGAGGATCGTTATGAACGCCATGCGGAGGAGAGGTCCAATGACCGATGCGATGTGGGAAGATGAGCGAATTCTCCCTCTGATAGCCCCAAGTCCAGTCATCAGTGGACAAGGTGTTCAGTGAGTTCGTTCACTTCGTCCACTGGATTCGTCAATTCTAGTGATCGACCAACGGCAAAACGCCCCATGACCGATCTTCTGTTGTGTGATGACGGAATCGCTGTTTGTGCAGGATCGCTGATATATAGAGTAGAAATTATGTGAACGATCATGTTCTAGGACGGAGAACTCTCGACGAACCGCTCTATCCCATCAAAAGACCCCAAGTCGCACCAACCCCTTCTTCACTGTTTTCCGCTCGAAGTAGTCTTAATTATACCAAACGAGCCCCTGCAAACAGCACCTCTTCCTCTTCCTCCTCTGGATCCTCAAGCCGCAGTACGGGGGAAACGAGTAGCCAGGGTTCCGCAACATCTCGCTACGGTCCTTCTTGGGCTGGAAAGAGGGACTCGTACGTCTCTTCCCGAGCTAGACTACAGCATGAACGGGTTCGTCAGACCCTTAGATCCCCTCAACAGGCTTCCAAGCAGAAACCGGTCTACCCCGACATTCTACCTGATCCGAGGAGATATTACAAGATACTCGGCATCGACATACCGCGATCGGAAATGCTGGATGTGGACAAACGAGAAGGAGTGGATGAGATGATATCGATTAGATATGTGGATCTGGCCATGAAAAGACATCCAGATCGAGGGGGTTCGACGGCGGAGATGACCATGCTGAATGAGGCGAATAGACAAATAGAGACATGTAAGTGCAGGCATCCACTCGTTGCTGACGGAAAATGTTGATGAGGTGAAGAGGAGTATGATGCGAGGGATGTCGGTCAAATCGGAGCTGACTTGCTGTTTGCATGTTCGTATAGTGGAAAGACGATTAGCATATTTCGAGGGAAGAGATATGGACAAAGAGAATAGGAAGGCTCAAACGAATGGACGATAGAGAAGACACCACGCAAGGAACGATACCCCGCATTGATTGATACCGCTTTTGGTTCATTGTCACATTGCATTATGCTTTACTCGACTCATTACTACCACATACGCTCTTGCTTGATGTTTCTATGTGGTGTATGGCTATCCTAATGCTCGCGTTGTCCAAGAAAGACATCGCACTCCTATCCGTCAGTCCTTGAGGTCGGCGAAGGGCCCTCGCTCCTTGGAGACGTGTTTTGTCATGACAGGAGCGCAACAAGCGGTTATTGATCTTCCACTATTCTCGTGGAATGATATGGGATTCGCCGCTTCCCCTCCTACCACATGCGCCAGGAAGCCCAGATTCATCCCCCACATCTTTCCTCTCATCTAGTCTCCCAGACCTCCTCCAAAAACCTCGTGAACCCCACTGCGACCTCACCCTCCGTCCACCCGCTCTCCGCCGCCAACCCACCACTGGCCTGAGCCTTGACCTGTACTCCCTCATACTGTCTCTTCAGTCTCTGCATCTCACTCAGGGTGACTCGTCGGTCTGGTAAGTGCAAGACGAGAGACGATCTTGATGGTGAAGGAGGGGAAGGAATGGGGAACGTTGATGAGGATGGGAATGTGGAGAGATGAGAGAGGAGAGAGGTGACGATAGTTGATGTTGTGGTAGTGAGAGTTTGGAGAGTGTTGGGAGGTGGTTTGGAACGCTGTATGCGAACGTGATTCGGATAACGAGAGATTGAGTGTGAGAGCCAGCACAAGCCGGACAGGAAATGGAACGAGAAGAGTCAATGGATGTCAAACCTTACTGCAAATGACGCTCTGTAAGAGCTTTTCACACTCACCTGGAGCACTGCGGACGTAGGAGGCTTCTTATCCCCCTTCAAGATCGCATTCCAGATATCCTCAAAAGGCGGATCTTCATCCCAGGGTATGGTGAACAGGGGTGAATCCCATCGGACCATGGAAGAAGGTTCTTCGAATCGCATGATGAGATTGTCGAAGCTAAAAGGGGAGTAAATCAGTCCATATTCTTCTTCTGGGCTATCGCAACAACATTGGCAGTCGAATTTCGGACAATGACAATTGGAAAGCTCTTCAATAATCGAGAAAACAACACTCACGTAGCAGGTTTATAAGAACATTCTCCTCGCGTCTCGTGCCATTCTCCACATTTCTCTGGAGGAGCTACCACATGAACCTGTCAACGAGAGAAACATCAGCATGAGAACAGTCATATTGTTCCCATCCAACGTCAGCCAGCTCACGGTGCATGGTCTGACTCTGGCTTCTCGAGCCGCGCAATACATTTGATATCTGAACCCTTTGATGTAATTGGCAGAGTCTACAATCGTTATTGTCTCAGGCCCCAGAGAACGAATGACGGCGGTGTAGAGATTCGCTCGACCTGACTTCTCCAATGCGCTAGCTGGGGAGAAGAGAGACGCACATCAGCTCGAGCATGAGCGTGTAAACGGGCGATGAATGAGCATTTGCCGTAATGTTCGAGCGTAGAGACTGGTGAGCCCAGAAGTCGATCAAAACCACTTACAGTCATAGGTTGAACGGGGTACGTGAGACCCCTCGTCGTCAATCACGGAGACATGTAAAGAGGGTCCAGGATGTGATGGATCTGACAGTCTTGAGAGAAAGTACTCCTTCAGCTGACGAGCTCGAGTCGATTTGCCGGAGCAGGGGTACCCGGAAATCGTAACGAGCGCCATATCGTGGGTGGAAACGCTTTGAAGTGAAGCAGCGTTTGAGGGTGGATTCTGTTCAGATACAATGTCATTGTGATGCAGGTCGTCAGACAGTAGCAGTCCTGAAATCTCAGTGAATCGTCGACTTTTTCGGTTATATTCCCTCTTTACCGCCACTGACCTGATCCCATCGCTTCAATTGGCTCACTGACACTCCTATTCTTCCTCTCATCATCTCTCGCATCCCAACGACACATCGAAGCTACAACTCTCCACTCTCAGCTTGAGAGAAGGCTACAACAGCCACAGCGCCCTCTTCCGATGCCTGACGCCCATAATGGCCACGCCGACAAACCTCTACGTCAGGCGCTCGATCCCATCTCCGCACCCTACACGTCCTCCATCAATGGGACATGGTCAATCGCCAAAGAGGTCGTGATGGGTTCGTTTCAATCTGAACATAGAAGGTCGGAAAGTACCAGGATCCTGTCAGACCGTGAGTGCATTGATTCGCTATATGGATGATACTGAAATATGGGTACCTCTGTGCCGTTCTGTTCAGTCGCACCTTCTTTGATGCATCCTAAATTCCTGAACAACGTCCCCAGCACTCAGGTCCCTTCTCGTACTCTTGGTCGTCCACCTTCACGACCCGGGACACTGCTCCGTCTCCCCACTTCCCTGCCTTCCGGTCTCACCAACATACAGAATCGCACCACATCAAATTCACTAGCCATCATTGAAGCCGTCGATAAGCTCACTTCACTCTCGCTCGATCCCTCCCGGGGTGATCCTTCCTCACAAGGAGAAGAAATACCATCTCTTATACGAGGGTTCAAAGCTACGGTACCTTCGTCCGAATTACCAAAACAGCGAAGGAGGATGATTCGAGGTGGTTTGGTTGATGCTGATTTGGGATATGAGAAAATTGGGCTGAAGAAATTGGGAGATAGAGCGAGAGGTCTGCTGACCGAAAGAGGTGAAGAGGACGAGGATGAAGGTGAATTGGGGGTGGGGAGGAAAGCGAAGCGGAGGAAGAGACAGAGAGAAGGTAGGAGGATATCAGAAGGGAGACATCTGGAAGGGAAATTGAGACTGGAGGATTTGGTGGAACAAGCAGATGAGATCTCTCAAGATAAAGAGAATCTTCACGTCCGTCAAGTGAGTCGAAAACTTATCTTTTCCATCTCCGAACCTGACTCAAATGTTGATTCGCATCCGCTTGTAGTCACTCATTCAACATGAAATCTTCGAAGTCTCGGCAAAGATCGACGCTTTGGAGGAAATACGTCGGAGGCTCGAAACTTCCCTGCTACACTTACAAGAAGAAGATCTCGAACTGGATGACGAGCTGGAAGGTGTACAGGAATTGATGGCTTCACCAGCCATCAAATCTGCGGCTGGGACAAAGGCTCTGCCTAATGCTACCGCTGCAGCTGTGAGCAACAAAAGTTCAAGGAGGAGAAAAGGTCCCGCATTCTTGCCTTCAGAGCACGATGAACTACCGTCTGGTGTGGCTTTCATGGTGAGTCCTGTGTGCGGTGAGATGTCTGTCATGAGATCAGAACTGAATACGAATTTTTGGCTAGACTCTCCACGGACACACCGCCCCGATCACCGGCCTCGACTTCAGCGAGCCATATGGAATGTTGGTCACAGCCGGTCAGGATGACGTGGTCAAGGTGTGGGACTTGTGTGACGGAGAGGAAATTGGAGAGCTACGAGGGCATTCTGGTAAGCCTGATCTGTCATTGGTATCTAGCATGCTCGTAAGATCTCTTTCGTTCTGTGATCTGACTATACCTCATTTGCAGGAACCGTCAAAGCGCTTCAAGTCGAGGACACACTTTGCCTTACTGGTGGAGCCGATGGCAACGTGCGACTGTGGGATCTGCGCATAGTCGAGGACTACGAAGAGCGATTGAAGAGTCAGCTTAGTCAGCTTGCTAGACAGGATCCACTGGAAAGAATTGCCGAACAAAGAGCAGCCGAGGACGACGACGACTGGGAAGAAGGACCTAGTGGCATCTCTCAAGCTACACAGGTCGGAGATGGCAGTCCTTGTGTGAGGACCCTGGAAGGACACAGCAAGTCCGTGACGGCGCTCTATTACGAGGATGGGTGCTTGGTCACAGGTTCGTCCGACAAGACCATCCGTCAGTGGGATGTCGCAACCGGCCAATGCGTTCTCACTATGGACATCCTCTGGGCGATCTCCAATCCTCCTCCTGTGCCTGCCGCTCCAGCGCCAGCACCACCAAAACTCTCACACCGGTCTTCTACATCGTTCGGCTCGATCCACTACGACGATATCTTACCTTCACCTGGGGCGTCTCTTGTCGGTATGTCTGGAGCAAGTCTGCTCAGTGCGGTGACGAGTCAGAACTTCGGTGTACCGACACCGCCTTATGCGGATGGCAGTTGGGAGATGTATCAAGATTTCGTGGGAGGTGTACAGTTCTGGGGGTATGCTCTGGCAAGTGGCAGCGGTGATGGTGGCGTGAGAATGTGGGACAGTGAGTGCAAGTCTGTGTGTCATGCATGGCACAGGCTTATAGTGATCGTCGATTATAGTGCGTACAGGTCAGGCGCATAGGACATTGGTTGGACATACCGCTCCTGTGACGTGTCTTCAATTTGACGAGATGAACATAGTCACCGGGAGTCTCGACAAGACTGTCAGGGTAAGTCATCTTGGGAATTGTCACCGTTCGCGGTAAAAGCAAGCTGACGTTACGTCTTCTTCTGCAGATATGGGACCTCCGCATGGGAGCTGTATCCGAAGTCCATCGATATGAGTTCCCGGTCACAGCCCTTCAATTCGACAGCAGGAAGGTAGTAGCATGTACGGGGGAGAACGGAGTAGAAGTGTACAACAGGACGACTCACAACCATACTAGGTTGGTGGTCAACGGACATACAAAGCCAGCGGAAAAGATGAGGTTCATCGACAAGTACCTGGTCTCAGGAGGCAGGGATGGGTGTGCAAAGGTCTGGGCAATGTGAAGTGCGAGGGGCGGGAGACAGCTCATCAAAACAACGCATGATGCATCACGTCCACTGTCCACTGAGCGTGACTGGCTCGTCTCAGCTCTTCAGGTTTTCCAAGATCAGACGCGGTGAGAGTGGGTTGTTGAAAGCTGTGCGGTCGGTTCCACGCGAGTATCGGCGGCGACCGGCTGAGCGGAGAAGGGTTCCGAGCTCGAGGTTTTCTCTGGTTGGGTGACTACTGTCTGTACCTTGATCAAGCGGCTCGCTCTTCGCTGAACAAGCCACGAACGAGGGGAAGCAGCAGGAAGGCGAAAAGCTACCTACGATGGGGCCATGGTCGTGCAGCATCACCACATTGCACTTTGACATGGTCACCACACGCATTTCCCCCACAAGGGTCAATCACGCCGAGAAAAAGGTCTGTGCGTTCATCACCGTTTCACAATTGGTTTGTGTGTGGGTGTGTGTGTGGGTTTGTGTGGCTGTGTGTGGATGCATACACCAAGCGATCAAACGTCCGAGTATCAACCAGTCCGAACAGCATGAGCATACTGAACTGTCCCTCACGTCAGCTTCAATCCAATCTTCCTCGTCGCGATTCCTCTCCCTTGGACCATTGCTTCCTCTCGTCTCTCTTGTCTCGGGTGCTACTCTCCTGGTACTCGGTGCTCGGGCCACTTTGTTCTTGTCCACTCCTTATATGGCTGTAGTGCTGTCCAGAAGATTTTGGCCTTTCGCAATTCCCTTCTTCATTGATCACATATCGTCCTGGCTCCTATAGATCGTTCATCGCCTTTCGGTTCTACTTTGTCGCTGAGCTTTTATTACGATCTGCTCACACGACATTGCTCACGGGACACCAGCACACGCGTAGTCTTTCTTCACATAGAAAGTTGTTATCGGACACACCATCTTGTCGTGATCGCAATCCAGACGCTTCGTTCCAAGACCATGCCAGGGAGAGATAGCTGCCAAGGTGATACCGCGATAACTGGGATTTCAGGTGAGCGCTTCGTGTCTCGTCACCATCCTGGATCCATCGCTGTGATTGAATATCTTGTCACTGACGTTCCCATTCCTCCTGCCGTGTCCCTACTGAAGCGAGATGACCAATTTCAAACCTCAACCACTTCGATCACTTTCTCCAATCACCGAGCTAACGACTCCGAATTCGTTACGAGCATTGACTCTACCCCAGGACGACAGCGACTATCATTCGGAACACGCACCTGAAGAAGATCACAATGATGACGGTGCCAGTGTCTGTTTTCATGGATTTGAAGGAACCATCACACAAGGCCCCTCACAGGGACCTGGAGCTCTGAGTCGACCCCTTTTCCCATATTGTCGACAACAAAGAGAGTCCTTCCCCAGTCCGAGCCTTCCTCCTCGATCTCCATACCGACCTAGACCATCTCCTTTACATTCTCGATCTTCCTCTCATCACTACACGACTCCCGAAGATCGCTATACAACCTTCCCGCCTCGTCCCACACCGCTTCCTGGCGGACTCCTGCCACCTCCAAGAACAATTGTACCCAAACCCAAGCCGCCGAGACGCCCGGCTCCACCTCCGAGTCCGCTTCAACAAGAATCGACCAATGGTGAAGCGACGGGCAGACCGCCCTTAAACAGACTTCCTTCTCATACGGAGGATATCGACGAGGGACAGGATGCTTTTGGAGACAGGATCAGCCAAGGACGGGGGTTGTCTGCGAATCTAGCAGGAGTGAGCCCAGGACGTCGTCCGCCGCCTGACATCATCAAGAGTCGTCCCAACAGCTTCCATGCCGGCTCTATCACCGTCGGGTCTCACGTCAATAGACCAGCTCCACAGAGTGCAAGTGTAAGTGACATCGCTCGCATTACAACTTTAGCCTACTGATGTGAGTCGTCCTAGGATACCAATCTGCCGGAATCAGGTAGATATCAATATCCGATCCTTCACGATGTCCCTCTCGTGACGTTTTCCAAAGGATCCGTCTCAAGCTCAGACAGGCAATTTTCCGGCAAGAGCAGTTCCGGCACTTATGACTGGAGTCGCATTAGTCCCCACAGCAGTCAATCGAGGCCCACTAAAAGTAGACCTGTCAGCTTTCATGGGAGCCCACGGAACATTACGCCTGGCTCCGAGGCGAACCCTGCGAGAAGTGATATGCAGCTTCAAGCGGCATCAACCTCTACCATGGTAGGTGCTATTACTTCACAATTGTTGTACCGCCTGATGTTATGTTACAGAATGGTCTTTCAGCGGTGATATATGACTCGAGTCGTCCTACTCTTGTCTCCCGCCACTTACACTCCCCAGGCTCAGTGCAATCTAGTAGCGGCCGATCGTCCCCTCCTTCGAGAAAAGATACCACTCGTCGTCGCAGGGTGTCAAGCATTCTGTTCTCAATTTTTGGCACTGATTCTGGTCGCGATAGTAGCAATACACACAAATCATCCAGGCGCAGTCGATACACGAACGGTTTTTCCAGCATGGTCTCTCTCAACTCTCCTCCATCATCGCCCATAACCGGAGACAATGCGGGGTCTGAGGAGGGCACAGCCTCTGTCCAGATAGCGACACGATCAAGTGGCACCTTTGGCATTCCCGATGACGGGTCCGACATCTTCGGCGCACAAGGCTTTGGTCTTTGTTCCGGATCAGATAGGCTCCCTGGGACAACAGATAGTCGCTTTGCTCTTGATCGCACTCAGTCAGCAGATGGTAGCGTCTTGACTCATTCTGAGGGAGTGAGAAGGATCCTGTACGTAGAAAATCTGGTAGAGACACCGAAGGATGGAGGAGGGAATTCTTCGAGAACGGAGAGCCATGCGAATTTCACTTCTCCTGCATCTCCTGCAACAGAACGACCGTACGCTTCAATGTGGGAGGGGAAGCCGGAAGTGACAACAGAGACAACACCCGATCATATAGAGTCGGTCCGACCGACCAGTAATGTCGAGATTCACTCGAATATTGCTCCAGCTGAACCCCACCAACAACAGCAACCTCCTGCACAAGATTCAGCCAGGACGACATTACGACTCAATGCGTTAACACTGAATGCCGGCAGTCGCAGGGCTTCAATTGCCAGTGACATTTCTGGAGGTAGTCTATTCTTCCCCTCTGAGCGGACTACATCTTCAGGGGGACTGCCCGACAGGGCATACTCCTCCGCTACTCACCTACCTTTGAGCGATATCCCAGAGAATCAACCAATTCACAGCAACGGAAATATGCCTGACCATACATCTTCCAACACGATACCTCGCAGTCGACCCTTACCCCGACCAACTCCTCGTCAGGTATCACCCATACCGCACCCTCCTCAGGCAACGTTCATTCCTACTCTCCCACCCGGACAAACTCCTGGATGGGACCTTCCGCTTTTGATCGCCAGTCACCTACTGTCGACGCATGCTGCCGCGTTGATTGGACACTCCACCGCCATCAGGGAGGTCAGCGATACCATGCAGAAGATGGCAAAGGAGAGTCTGGATTGGGGAGGAACACTGATGGGAATGGCAGGAAACGCGTCGTCGTCGTCCCGTGCAAGCTTGCCTGATGGTCTTCCCCGGAGCACTGAGCGGCCCAGTCCCACCATCTACGAAGGCGTGCCACATCCTAATGTGTCATTCTATAAGCAGGCCCATGCAGCAACACATTCCACGCCAACGACTGGAAGGCAAGGGGAAGCTTATGATCCTGTTCAAGCTGCATACGACAATCTCACTGCGGTTCCACCTCGACCCTCGGCCGTTCGTAGTGGCTCCAAGGGAGAGAGCAGACGAAATAAAGGGGAGTCTTTACCCACCGATCTGCTAGAAGAAGCGGAAAAGTTGGGACAGCAAGAGTGGTCGAGCTTGCATGTTGCAGAAGCAGCTTGGACCTCTGCCATGAGACAGCTTGGAGAGATCGTAAAAGATGAGAATAGAGGAGACGTGAATGGGAGAATGGATACCGATCGGGAGCATGTAGAAAGAGATGATAGCGAACATGGACCAGGTGTGGCATCTACTCGACTACGAACTGGTTCGGAAAGGTCATACCATCCATACGATGAACGTTCGACTCTATCGGCCCTCTCAGCCGTAGCTCAAGCCTTCCCCTCCGCTTTCAACTCGCATCAATCGGTCATCCCAGGTCTCACGTCGCCATACAGGTTGGAACACATGACTGCCTTCCTACCAAGTCTTGACGATATGATCCATTTTCCCGCACAGCAAGGCTCCTCCCCGGACCACAACGATCCTGCTTCTCATGAAATTAATGCGACAATCAGACTCCGTCCGAAAGCAGTACATGCATTTTCAAATCCCCTCATTCAGCCAGTCGATAACGGTCCCACGACGAGACCGGTATCGCAAATCCCAGAACAGGGATATACCGAAAGTCAACTAGGCTCAGCTATCGTCAATCCCTCAGAGAGAGGGAACGGCAGTAGTCTGAGCAGTTCGACCTCGACCAGAGGAGAGAAAAGTACGATGGGAGTGGGGACGAGGAGGAAACTGAGAAAGAAAACGACGGTGAAGCATTCAAGGAGTACGTCCAGGGCAGGGCAGCCCAGAGAATATGGAAAGGGAGGAGGGAGCGTCTCAAGGATAGGCTTCGATGAGGGTGGATTAGGAGTGGGGTGTGTCGGTACCGGTACGGTCGGTAGGAAAGGGAGTATAAAGCCACATTGGTGGTCTAGAAAGAGGAGTGAGGTGGACTGATATCGAGCTCTGCCAACCCGATCTCAGGCGATGATGATTTGGAAGAGATCAAGTGACGTGACCCTGCCCGAGTGGGAACGATCACGGGCGCTGAATATGAAACTCTGAACACTTGAGGCGCGTAGGAACGACACGGAAAACGGAGTATGAAATGGACATGGATTGGAGATGGGCGATGGATGATGGACAGTGGATCGGACAATACTGCGCTGTGAATTGCGATACAATGAAGACTAATATGCCCTTAAAGGGAGACGCTGATGACGATGATGGTGATGGAAAGATGATTCAATATAGTGGTATATAATAGATCAATCGTCGCATATTCGATACGAATTGGGTGCCAGTGCTTTGAGTATAATGCATTGCGTCTATGTATTCTAAGATATCGTTTGGAGGTTCAAGAGGGATGCGATCCTCTCCAGTCCGACCTGTATCGCAAGTAGGGTCAGTGTACCAATCGGTGCAAATTGAATCCGACTCACGATGAGGTTGTCCCGCGGGACACTGAAGGTCACTCTGTACCAACCGGGAATATGATAATGGTATGCAGTGCCGGGAGCCTACCACAAGTTTGTAAAAGGCGTCAGTCTCTCTCGACCTTATTGAGAAGAGTGCAAACGTCCAAGCTCTGACTTGAGGGATGAGAATATGGTAAGGGAACATGATGGATACTCGCGATGTACACGCCTCCGTCCAACAGTCTCTGGAACACTTTCTTCTCTGTTGAAGCATCCGAGAACCCAAGTGCCTCACCAAGGTTCACCCAGATGAAATTGCCCCTGCGCGCAAAACCATCCTTCCATTAGTACGATTCACCTCGATAGCCATGCTGACTTGCGCCAAGGAGGCAGGAGGGTGTGGGTCGATTTACGCGTTGGAATTCGCCACTTTCACACCGTGTTTCTCGAACCACCCTCTTGTGAACCCATGGGCCTCGGTGAGACGTTCTCTATTCGTCTTGATAAAGCTTTTCAACGCCACTTTATCGAAGAGTAGTGTGGACCAAATCACGTCCGCGGGCGAAGAGACTGAAGCACGAAGCAAATGTCAGTCACGGGCTGACCAAGCTGAATTGGACTTCCGCCCGTTCACTTACTCTTCATCAGCATTGAGGTGTTAGCCATGGCACGGAGTAAGAGAGGGTTATGTTGCGAGATCAGGGATCCAATTCGAAGACCGTTGGCGCAGAAGCTGATATAGTGTAGGCTTTTAGCCCTTCCATCTAATAACCAAGATAATTATGGGCAAGTGCTCACTCCTTGCTCATCCCATATACCACTGTCATGTGTTTCCGTAAGCTCGTGTCCTGCACAATATGCTAGACGCGGCAGCTCACCATGCAACCTGGCCTTGTCGAATGCCATACCCAATTCCTTCTCCACATCGATAGACATCATACTGGTGAATGGTACCGCGTCGGGGAAATCTATCAGGATCGAAAACACATCAGCAATGGTGGACTTTTGTCGATAAGATCGCAATGAAGCGAGCTGACCCTTGTTCTCGTAAACGCTCAAAGCGTAGATCTCGTCAGAGACAAGATGCAGATCTTTCTCCTCGCAGAATTTCGCGTAAGCCAACAGAGTCGATCGAGGATACGTCCTTCCGAGTGGGTTTTGAGGATTGCAGACGATCTGCCAGATCAACAGATAATCGCTATTAGCTACGAGACTCCTATGTACAAGGGGACGGTGGAGCAAAGCTGATACTCACCACGGCTCGAACGGTAATTCCTTCTTTAGTGACTTCCTCTAATTTTCGCTCGAAAAGACGCAGACATTCGGGACCGAAGGCTTCTTCTCCCGCGGGAACCTGGACTGGGATGAGACGCACTCGTCCTCGACCGATGAGATCTCGGTCAAAGCCTGTGTAGCTGTTTGAGAGTCAGGACATGTACAACATAACTGGACGGACTCAAGCCGACTCACTAAGGCGCAGCGAGCAGGATAGCCTCGCCTTCGTCTATGAGGGTGTAGAATAGCTGATCGAGGACTGGGATCTGTCAGCTTGAAGGTCCCCTTCATATCGAAACATGTAGTTAACCTACCTGCTGAGCACCCGACACCTGACATGAGAGCACAGAATCAGCGTTAATCTCGATCGATCCCTGCTCGAAGATTATAGCCAATCTGTCTTCAATGACTCACCGGTTATGATATGTTCTGGCTTGACCTCCTCAGCCGGATTGAAGTACTCGTTGTATAATCCACTAAGAGCTCTGTTGATGCGTCGACTTCCCCACAAGGAGTCACCATACGATAGGTCGAGGGGCGTGATGTTGTCTTTCAGAGCGGTGCTGAAGAGCTGCAAGCGAGTGCAAAGGGTCAGTCATGGATGTTTCTAACATCAGAACAGAAAGTAAGGCTGATCCCACCTCCAAGCATTCCTTTTGCATCAGGAAGTTCTCGGCAACCCCCATCGAGACGATACCCCGAGGATTGGAAGTGCAGTCATATTCTGTAGACAAAAATGACACACGAACAAGGAACAGTGCGGGATTGTGGTCATCAGTGACAATATTCTGCTAATAGGAGGAAGGAGATGAACACCCACGATCCTGGAAGAGACAACTGAACCTCTCGATCAAAGGTCCAGCATCGGGACCACCTGTAGCTCTATCGCTCAACTTGGGACCCAAATAGATCCTTCTTTGGTCTTCTCTACTTCCTAACGCAGACGAGGGTACAGGCGGAGGAGGTTTTGGGAATCGTTGGATGACAGGACCTCCCTTCTTGCGACTGTCGGGCGGGAGGGAAGAGACGGAAAGATGGGTGAAACATGAGATGAGGGTATTTGAATCTTCTTGCGGGGAGGTTCCGAGCTCGACAAGAGTCGGTTCGCGATACTTTTTGGAGGCTCCAGACGGGTCGGTGCGGGGTTGAGTTGAGGAATCCGATGAGGTGCTGGACGTGGTGGAGGGGATAAGGGAGGGTAAACCACACGGTGGTTGAAGAGAGTATCGAGTCTCGTCGTGAGCTGGAACGTTGCGAGGTGCTGCCATGATTGGGGAGTGAACGAGTCGGTGAGTCTGCTCTGCACCTCGAGACCAAAGATCAAGGTAGGTGAACGTTCTCAACACAGGATCAGGTCAAATGACAAGTTGCGTATGTCGGGTGCTCACGCGGCCGGTGAGCTGGTTCAAGAGAGTGCCCTCAATGGAGAGCAGCGGAAGCAAGTGCGGTTGTCGTGTCTCAAAACAGCGGAACAGATGGGTCCATACATACCTATCCCCTTTTGCTGTATTGGCACGGTCAGAGACCCCTGATTTCCACTCCGTCGACGTTTATTCCGAACAACTGACAAACCCGAAAGAGAACCACAGTCCACGTGGTAATCACTTGTTATCTCTTTTCCTTACGTGGCATTGTAACCGAACGGTATACTGTTCCAGCTACTACTATTGCTACTGCTACTACTAAGTTACTACTGTCAAGAAGAACTAATGTCAATGTGAATAGAATTCACGCGTCCGTCATTATCATTGAAATAATAAATGATAATAGGTGATAATCCGGTTACTACCGAAAACCGAATTCCCCCAAAAACAATACAAGCTTTCGAGGATTCGTGTGTCAATGACAACGGACAACCTCGACCTTCGATCATCAATCATACAACACATCACGCTTGATCGAAATAGAGGGACAGGACATCATACCTGGTCAATCATCGCACTTGCCACAGAGGCAAGCCCTGACGACGCCGTGTCAACATCCCGACAGTCGCATTGGCTCGCGGAAAACCACACCACTTTTCGCTGATAGATCCCTGCTTCGTATACAATCTACAATCGAGAATTGCCCCACATCAGCCCCGCTGAGTTTCGACTTCTTTCCCGACTTCAGACGTCTGACCTCATAGTCCTTTCATCGTCGTCCTCCTTGACCCACCACGAGTCGCTCGAGACATCACGTATTCGAGTACCCTGAATCATTCTCGCTCTTGCTCTTCGTATTTCAGACCACACCGCACATCATGTCCGGTGAGTCACCTCATTCCCAATGTTCACACGACCTGACGAGAAGTACGTCTCAACTCCTGTATCATAGACACACCGCCTGGTGTTCCTGCCGTCAATCTGCTTACCCTTCTCAACGACCTTCGTCTTTCCCCTCCTCGAGTCATCCAATCACCACCTACTCAGCCTCGCCGAGCTTCAGTCGCTCTGATCATCCGCTTGAGACCGGCGGAAGAACTTGTGTTTGAGGGGAATGAACCTGATGGCTATAGAGGCGCAGTCATACCATCGTCAGAGTTCGGATTGGGCTATACACTCGATGACTTCTTCAGACTACGTGAGTACTTGACGCAATTTGCCATCTCCTGTACGCTGCTGACTGTTTCCTCCTGTTGTAGCTTGGGTCAATCACCCTCACACAGTACCCGAGATCCTCTTCATCCGAAGGGCACCCACCACCTCACCTTCTTCCAACGGTTCCTCATCGACGTCACATCATCGTTGGGCTTCCCACATCGCCTTCCCCGGAGGTCGACAAGAACCAGACGATCAAAGTGCTTACTTCACCGCTCTGCGAGAGACGTGGGAGGAGATCGGGATTGACTTGGCCGAAAAAGAGTTCTTACATGTGGGCAGATTGGATGAGAGGGAGGTCACGACCAGTCTGGGTAAGAGGCTGTTGATGATCCTCAGCCCATTCGGTAGGTTTTACCCACCCACATACTCAAGACGGCAGGAAAGACACTGATGTGGGCTGGGTTCGTGATAACAGTCTTTCTGCAGACATCTCCTTTCAGTCCCACACCGGAACTCCAAGCTGTACGTGGCAAAATAACCGATCCCTTCGTATGCCTGCTCACGCTGTGATCTTTGCTGCTAGTCCGAAGTCTCCTCGATCCATTGGATCCCTCTGTCCCTCCTCGCTCCACCCTTCAGCCCAGATAACTGGTCTCAGATCGAGATCGACATTGGTACGCGTCTCAGTCCACGAAATCAGTTCGTGCGGTGGTGTCTGCGTAATTTGATTGGGAAGATGCAGTGAGTCACAGCTACACATTCGGATAAATTTTACGGCAACCAAAGCTGAGATCATCTCACTAGATTTGGTTGTGTATTGCTGCCAGACGAGCCAGAAAACATTGCGGAAGGATTCGACCCCAACTTCGAGTTCGAAGAGCCTCTGGAGGGAGGCAGCGGGAGCTGGACGAACGCGGTGGACGGGAAACGTGTTCTGAGATTATGGGGACTGACCTTGGGAATGACTTTGTGAGCGGAGGTGACGAGATAGAAAAATCCATGAAACAAGCTGACTTGTATACACAGGGACCTTCTCGCTCACTACCCCAACGTCACACCTCCTCATCTCGTTGCACCTCGATCTCGAGCGAATTCCAAGCCGCCTTCACCTACGACTCCAGAGTATGTTAATACTCCTCGTACGCCAGTCACCGTTACGAGCAGTTTCGAGGATCAGTGGGAAGCGGCAAGGAAAGCATTGGAGAAAGCCAACCAGGGTTCTCCCAGTGAGAATGGTGCAGCTCTGCACTCCAACGGGACAAGAGAGGGGAGCAGCGGAGCTGGTTTAATGAGAAGCGGAGATCTTGGGACAAAGGTCGACGTCAAGGGCAAGACTGGAAAAAGAAGGCGCGGTGTTGGTCCTGGGATGACGTGAGTGTTCCATAGCCATGGGCAAACACTCGCATACGGAAAGCAGATGTTGACGGTATTCTGGTAGTGCGGTGTTTCCTCGTTTCTCATATCCTGATGTCAACTTCTGGATTTGGTAGGTTTATGGTTCAAATCGATATCCTCATCCAGGTGGACTGACATCTCAACAACAGGGTTTTCGGCCGAAGATACCGTCAGGTTGTCAAAGGATGGGAGAGCTCTGTGCGAGGACCTGATCGTGCTTCTGATCGGCGGTAAGCCTCATCTTCGTCCTTTGCCCTGCTCTCCCACTGTGTACTCATACTGCTTCACAGGGTGAATTGGTCTGGTCAAGCGCTGGCGACTTTTTACTCTGCTGTAAGGCAAGCGCTGTTGGTGACCATCATCATCCGAGCGTTGCTCACTGGGGGAGGTCTAGCCGGGATTGCCTGGCTCCTCTTGAAGAAGCTCGGGAACGCCCAAGGACGAGAGCTTTGAGCGTGGCGTCGCGCCGACGGTTAGCGGGTATGAGTGAAGATTTTGCAATCACGGATTGGAGGTGAAGGGTAACATTTTACATGGGTCTCGTTCTACGTTGGTGTGCATGGCTGTCTTTGCACGTTTCATGACTTTGTTTTGTTGTCAGATATGACCTTTATGCAGCATACCATGTACCACTGATCGGTGGCTATCAATCGCCACCCAATGATATCTCCGCGGCATTATGTTGATGGGGCTTCGCTGCGTTTGAATCCTGAATTCCCATGCCCTTTCTGTCGTTCGCTTTCCATGCTCGCGCTCCCTGGCAAGGAACTCTGACAGAACGACAACCTCCCAAATGTACACACCGTACTCGTACTACGACCACTTTCATTTAAATCACGTCTCGCGACTTTTCTGGATACCACACCTCCACTCGGAAGGAGTCCCATCACTTGTCAGCTATTCAAACGGACGCCAAGAGGAGAACGACAGATAGACTACGCCTCCCATATCACTCCGTCCATTCCATTGGACGGCATCCGATCATTTTAGGGAACGGTGGTATCGGTTTGGTCGGTGCGACATTAGTTGAGACGCGTCTGTCTTTACACCGTTTGGCATCAAACAAATCGCATCCAAAGGGTTGCGAAGTGAAGTCAATATGTCAGACACTGACACTGGAGCCTCCCCCGCACCGAATGCGATCGGTCAAGAGCAGACGGAACCATCCACCTCTGCTGCTGCTGCAGCAGCAGCAGTTCCTTCTCCAGGACCTACAACAGCACCAGCATCAGCAGATGTACTGTCCACGTCCCCCTCAGCCTCGACATCAGCGCCCATCATGTCAGTTCCTTCTCCCGTCCCCGCCCCTACCTCGGCCCCTGAGCAAACAGCAGAAGCTTCTTCGTCGACCACCATCCCATCAGCAGATGGTGCAGCACAGACACCAGCTGGTGTGACTGCTCCTCAACCGCCTGCAACAAGTTCCTCGGCTTCACCTGTACCAGCGGCAATTCAGATAGAGGAAGAGAAGAAGATGGATCTGGTGAAAGGGATGGATGCGAATCGTCTCAATGCGGTCCGGAAGGTGAGCAGACTACGCCTTCCTCCATGTTGACCCTATACTCACTGATCGTGGCGAGCTCATTGATGCCTATTTGAATAGCGAGTTCACGATCTGCAAGCTGCTGGAGCGACAAGAGAGAACAACGTGGAGTTTTCAAAGTTGAGCCTGGTCCTAGATATGTATGCGAGGGTCAAGCTATTAGAGTGAGCTGCCTCATCCACTATGCGAAGGCAAGCGCGACGCTGAACCTGTGCACAGACAACAAAAGGCGGCCAGCCCGGCTCAAGCAACTACAAACGGAACGTCACCAGCTGCTGGCTCTAGTAATGGAGGTGAGTCGGCTTATTGAGTCCAAAGGTAGTATCTGATTCCTTCTCTACAGCTGGTCCATCGCCTACGGCGACTCCCGCTGCTGCTCCAGGTCCCAATCCAGCACATGTTTCGATGACTCCTGGTCAAATAGCTCAACTGCGAGCGCAGGCAGCCGCCCATCAAAGCCTCAGTCAAAATCGACCTGTCCCCTCCTATCTCCTCAATGCTGCTCAAGGAACACCACCGCCTGGCATCGCTGGTCAGCCAGCGCTTCCAAGTCCACTGAACGGCGTGGAAGCGAAGATTGTCGATAAGACGGTCGAAACTGTTATCAGCGATAATCTTGAGAAAAGGAAGGCATCGAGCGGCGATCAGGTCGACGGCATAGCAAGTGGATCAGGAAGCGAAACTGAAAAGGAAAAGGTCGTGACACCGCCACCTACAGGACCCCCTTACGCCATGGAGTTTGACCAATCATCCATCATCTACCCTTACAACGCCTATTCACATCCCTCTGTTTATGCTAAACGCAAATTCGACGAAGAGGTCGCCAATCCTGCCAATAAGATGCAACGGCTTGTCGCTCCTTCTCTTATGCCCAAAGGTCTCGACCCATACCTCTTGATGGAGGAGCGAAATCGTTTCGTGGAGACAAGAGTCGCCTGGCGGATGAAAGAGTTGGAAGAGATGGACTCCACTGTCGGAATGGGTGAACAGGGTGCTAAGGACGTTCCCGGTATTATCGAAGCGGAGAAGAAACCCGGTGACGCTCTCGGTATTCAAGCAAGAATCGAATTGCTGAGTCTGAGATTGCTGGGCAAGCAGAAACTGCTGAGGGAAGATGTCGTTCGAGCAATGCATGGAGCATCTCAGGTGCCGGCTGATCGATCTCAATTCCGACGATTCCGAACTCACACCCTGCGCGACGCTCGAGCGACGGAGACCGCTGAAAGACGACAGCGAACCGAGCGGGAACAAAGAGGCAAACAACGGCATTTGGCGTACATCAACTCGATCTGCGAGCACGGCCAGAACTTGATCGGCGTTGGCGTCGGCACCTCCCGAGGTTCGGGCGCTGACAAGATGAAACGACTCGGGCGCGCTATGATGAAATTGCATGCCGACACCGAGAAGGAGGAGCAGAGGCGTATCGAACGATTGGCGAAGGAACGTCTTAAAGCTTTGAAAAACGATGATGAAGAGGGATATCTCGCTTTGCTCGGTGAAGCGAAAGATTCTCGTATCGGCCATCTTCTCGCGCAAACCGACTCGTATCTCGAAACTCTCGCTGCAGCTGTTGTGGAGCAACAAAATGATGACGGGATGCGCGATCCACATCACATTGCGCCACCGTTCGAACAAGAAGAGGGAGTTGTCAACGAAGCTATGTTCGGAGCGAGAAGACAGGACGGAGAGGAAGAAGGAGCAGAAGCGAAGGCCGGAAAGGTGGATTACTATGCTGTCGCGCACAGAATCCAGGAGAAGGTCACGAAACAGGCAGATCTCCTTTCCGGTGGTACCTTGAAAGACTATCAGGTCAAGGGTCTACAGTGGATGATCAGTTTGTACAACAACAGGCTTAATGGTATTCTGGCAGACGAAATGGTGAGCAACCCCTTCGAGTCACGACTGTGGCAATCCGCTGATTGTTGTCGCACACGTATGTAGGGTCTGGGCAAGACGATTCAGACCATCTCACTAATCACGTATCTCATCGAAAGCAAAAAGCAACCTGGACCTTTCCTCGTTATCGTCCCACTTTCCACGCTCACCAACTGGACTATGGAGTTCGAGCGATGGGCTCCAGGTGTTCGCACAGTCATCCTTAAAGGTTCTCCAGCAGTTCGTAAAGAGGCTTATCCCCGTCTCCGGGCGATGGACTTCCAGGTCTGTCTGACGACTTACGAATACATCATCAAAGAGCGACCGCTATTGTCAAAGATCAAATGGATACACATGATCATCGATGAAGGTCATAGATTGAAGAATGTCAAGTCAAAACTGAGTCAAACGTTGAACGAGCACTATTCAACCAGATCGAGGCTGATTTTGACCGGTACTCCCCTTCAAGTACGTGCATCGTCTTTCCGAAGTCATGCGGTGCAATCTGCTAATTGAGTTGTAGAACAATCTTCCCGAGTTGTGGGCCTTGCTCAACTTCGTCCTGCCCAAGATTTTCAATTCCGTCAAGTCTTTCGACGAATGGTTCAACGCGCCTTTCGCCAATACCGGTGGAGAGAAGATGGAGATGAACGAAGAAGAGGCGCTGCTCGTCGTGAAACGTCTGCACAAGGTACTCCGACCGTTCTTGCTGCGACGATTGAAGAAGGATGTCGAGTCAGAGTTGCCGGACAAGGTCGAGAAGGTCATCTACACCAAGATGAGTGCTCTGCAGTGGAAGCTGTACGAGAGTGTGCAGAAGTACAAGACTCTTCCTACGGACATGACTGCGGCGTGAGCGTGCTTTCCATATACGAAGTGGTCAAGCTGATAATCTCATCGGAATATCACAGTAAACCTCAAAAGCGACAGAACTTGCAGAACGCCTTGATGCAACTCAGGAAGATTTGTAACCATCCTTACGTCTTCCGTGAGGTCGATGAAGATTTCACGGTTGGCCACACGACAGATGAGCAGATCATCCGGGTTGCGGGCAAGTTTGAATTATTGGACAGGATCTTGCCCAAGTTGTTCGGTACGGGGCACAAGGTGAGTCATTTGACCTTTCAACTGGTACATAAGTGTGTCGACTAATTTCCGATTTCAGGTTCTCATTTTCTTCCAAATGACAGAAATTATGACGATCGTTTCCGACTTCTTCGACTTCCGAGGCTGGAAGTATTGTCGACTGGACGGTTCTACAAAAGCCGAAGATCGTCAAACACTCCTCTCCACATTCAATGACCCACAGTCACCTTACCAAGTTTTCATTCTCTCTACCAGAGCCGGTGGTCTCGGTTTAAACTTGCAGTCCGCAGATACTGTTATCATCTACGATACTGACTGGAATCCTCACGCGGATTTGCAAGCCCAGGATCGCGCGCATCGTATCGGTCAGAAGAAAGAGGTTCGAGTGCTGCGGCTCATCTCCTCCGGCACGGTGGAAGAGCTTGTTTTGGCTCGTGCCCAGCAGAAGCTTGCCATAGATGGAAAAGTCATCCAGGCTGGTAAATTCGATGATGTCACTTCGAGTGCGGAGTACGAGGCTTTGCTTGCTAAGGCATTCGAAGCCGGCAACGAGGACGACAACGAGGAAACCAACGAGTTGGATGACGACGAATTGAACGAGCTTCTTGCCCGTGGCGACGAAGAGCTTGGTATCTTCACTCGCATGGACGAAGAGCGGAAGAAGAACAAGATCACCGAGTGGAAAACATCAGGAAAGAAGGGTGACCTCCCTCCTCCTCTCATGCAGGAATCTGAACTTCCACCCTTCTACCGACGGGACATCGGTCAGGAGATGGCAGAACAAATTGCCAATGAGGACGAACAAGGTCGAGGACGAAGAACCAAGGTCGACGTGCGGTACACCGATGGTCTCACAGACGATCAGTTCATTGCAGCTCTGGAAAATTCAGATGATGATGTGGACGAGGCGGCGGATCGAAAGCGGAAGCGAGCAGAGAAAAAGGCCGAGAGGAAGAGGATGAATGAGTTGCTCGCCCAGGCAGAGGCTGAGGGTAAGCCTCTAGACGTCACCACGGTCATCAAGCGTGACGAGCACGAGTCACCTTCCGCATCACCTGCCGCTGAGGAGGAAGAGTCGACTTTGCCTGCCATTACGCCGGTCAAAGGTCTGAAGAAGAAAAGAGGAAGACCTAGCAAGTCTGCAACACCGAGTATTCAAGGTGATGATCTCGTGCCCACTGTGAGTGGCTGCACCAGAGATGTTGAATGCAAAGCTGATGCAGTATGTCTCCTCTGACAGAAACGACGGAAGATCGCTGGCAATGGTGCCGGTCAGGTTCAGGGAGCCGAGATTCAGCTCATGATGAAGCTGTATAACGAGACCAATGCTCTGAAATCCGATCTTGGAGAGCCCTTGAATCAGTTCTTTATCTCTCCTGTCAGCAAGAGAGTGAGTCATTCGGTCACTAGCCTTGCAGGACAGGACCGCTGACAAATTGCGTAATTTACACAGGACTACCCCGACTACTATGTTGTTATCGCTCAACCTATCGCAATGTCGCAGATCAAAGCGAAGATCGGGAAACCTTCTTACAATCTACAACAATTCCGAAGCGACATGCATTTACTTTGGGACAACGCGCGATTGTACAATCAAGAAGGATCATGGGTGTTCAACGCTGCGGAGGACATGCAAGAGGCGTTTGTTAGGATGTTTGAGGAGGAAGTTCCCAAATTTCAAGCGTCACAAGCAAACGGAACGAACGGAGGTGGTGGAGAAGGAGGCAACGGGACACCATCGGCAGAAGCGAGTGGGACGAGTACACCAATGTTCAAACCTGGTGGAGGGGAGAAGGTGACAGCGCCCAAGATCAGGATCTCGATGGGAAAGAAGAAGATACAAGCGAAAGAGGAGAGTGAGAGCGATGAGGACGAAGATATGGACGACGATTATTGAGGGTCAATCAGGCGGAGATAGAGTGATATCATTGTATGAATCGCACATGTATTGTGTAAACGCACTTATCAAGGTGTATGGATCCAAATCGTTGTCGTTCATTTTCTGCGTCGTGAATGCCCGTTCACATCCACTCCGGGCATCCGGTTGATAAAGTTCCAATGGAGAGATTACGATAAGGAGTTACAAACCCCTTGGGCGATGTGGAGAAGTGGAGTTTTGATTCTATTTTTGATCATGCGATCGCACATCCGTAGTGGATGGGAAGCGGATCCATACGAAGAGAGAAAAGTTGGTCGGGAAGTCATCGGCGTCGGATACAGATACAGCTTCTTTTCGCGATCGCTCTCAATACTTATCCATCCTGCTGATCGCTCATATTCACTTGCTCATAGAGGACTGAGTCGCATGCTTATATACCTCCTTCACGTCCACTACTAAAACATCTCCCACGCTCACTTTCGCCCCTTTCAACCCACGACCAGAACCCGGCCTTCCCACATCAACAACACCGAGCAGAAGCAGAAAATCACATTGCCACCATGTCCACCCCTACCAGTACCAGTACCAACGGTACCAATTCTATCCCCAAGACTATGCGAGCTGCTGTGATCTACGAATAGGGTGGACCGGAAGTGCTCAGAGTCGAAGAGAGGGAGGTGCCGCTTCTGAAAGAAGGGGGGGGTGTTGATACGGGTTGAATAGGAGTGAGATGTTTACGAGACAAGGTGGGTGCGGAAGGATTCGGCTTGGGACCCGGTGTATCATATTGCTTTTACTCCTATCCGATGATCGGCGCGTAGCCTTCCCTCCTGCCAGATATCCCCTTGCTTGGATTGTGGTGGGGAGAAAGTGGAAGTTGGACGAGATTGCAAAGGCTCATGAGGTCATGGAGAAAGGTGGAGCGGGTGGGAAGATGGTAGTTGTCATGTGAGCGAGTGGTCGTAATCATTGAGAAAATGTGAGTGGTAACAGTAACATAAACTCAGTGGATAAATCTAGGCGATGAGCGCCATTCACGACGATACCGCCTGCGATATTGAAGATAATGATGCCATTACAACGGTGAGGGTCTACTTATAGTTTTGATAGGTCTTTGAGACGGCAACGAAACCGGATCCGATGACCATGGCTACGATCAAGCCAGCACCGTCAGCACTCAAACGGGTCGGAGCGGGACGAGAAGTGACTTACTGATGAGCCCCAAATAAGAAGTGAAGTATGTTGGACCGATCTGTAGTTCAGAGTGCGTTGTTAGTCGAGTGCGATACCTAGGTCTCAAACACGACAGCTTCAGTGGGAGGGGAGAGAACTCACTCGTCGTTTGGGGTCGCCAGTAGCGTAGCCAATCTATTCACATTGCTCGTCAGTCCCGCATGCTCTCACGGCTGACGCTACCAGACATTTTCGACACTCACGGTGTAGATAAAACGGCCCAAGATCCACACGGACATGGAAACAGAGGCGATCTTGGGGTAAAAGATACCTAGTTGACCGAGTTTGAGAGTGAGCACATCGAGCATACTTGACTAAACGGTGACAGACAAGCATATACTCACTGAGGAAGGCAAAGAGAGCGAGGACGTAGGGGATGTTCTCGAGCGTGTTGTAATGAGCACGTTGAGCACAGTTGAACTTCTGTCTCAACCCAGGGTGTCAGCTCATCATTCTGACGCGAGTCCCTGACTGTACAAGTAGCTACTCGCCATCTTCTTGAAGTCTTTGGCCGCGTCGGCTTCGGTAGCGTATGCAGCGGGATAGGCCACACCAGCTTCTTTACGAAGTCTCATGACGAGGGTCTGCTGGTAGGCCTGTCAAGATGGCGTTACGCGTCAGCGACCGAGGGTGGAGGAGGCTTGTGTGGACTCACGTTGAGCAAGAAGGCGCCGACGACGGGCAGTCCGACGATGGGGAAAGAGGGAGGGAGGGTGATTGCGGACATGATTCTATCGTGGCTCGAATCTTGTTAGATGAGATGCTGAGACGGAGAAGAAAAAGAGGAAGAACAAAGGAGAACAAGCAGTGATTGTTCTCGCTCGAAGCCACAGTAGATGATATGAGTATGTAAGCATACGTGTCGTCCAGACTGGTTCCCATCCTATTTTATACGAATTCTCTCTCTCCCCTACGGTTTGCAGATGACAGTAGTATCCGGTGGGTGAGTGATCGGCAGTCCGACATTTCAGGAGGAGACTTCACGAGTAAGGTACGGGTACGGGCTTACGCACAACGGTGACTGGCCACTTTCCCGGCGGGATAGGACGGTCAATCCCCGAGGCCAAACGGCTTGTCAAGATGCGAGAGGTTGGATCGATACATGTAGCCGCAGAACGATACCCGCACACAGACACACACAGACACACGCAGACACACACACACGCGCACACATTTGCGTGTTCATCCCAACCTATTGCGATCGACGAAATGGATGTGATTCTAATATAAGGAAGGATCAGTGTCAGAAGTCCTAGGCTGTATGCTTTGTGCGCAACGATAGGAAACCCTCGTCTGCTACAAAGAGCCCTGAAACAGCGGTCGTCGTTCGTGCAACGCTGCTTATTTCGCTTTTGACCCGGAGCACTTGTTTCCTTGACGATTGGTCATCAAGTTCCGTCAGTCTGATGCGCACATGAGGACAAGGACGCTGCATGGTAGATGACACCTGCTCCGTATAAGTTACTTGTCCACACAGGGACGCAATCAACACGTATGGACGGAATCAGATCCACGTGGGATCTGCCCCGGTCGAACGGTGCCCCGTCCTTTGGGCTGAGGTTGATTTCGCGTCATTCCATTGAAGCCATTCATTGACTTGATCCGTCCTCTGTTTTGTGTTGGCATCCTGTTGAACCTGTCGGAAACACGCATCCTTGTCGGTCTGAGAGAGGTGGGACGTCCAACTCAGGCCTAAAGTAATGGCTCTACGACTGCGACAAGCCATAGCTGGGCGGCCGAACGTCAAGACAAAACAGAGTGTCGGAGTCTTGGCCGTAGACGGACGTGGATTCATCGTGAGTCTTCATTCATCTATGGCCATAACGTTCAGCTGACGAGGCTCCTAGGTTTACCCTTCGTCGTCAAACGTCATCCTTCTTACTCCTGAGCTGCAACTTTCGGAGACTTTGCAATTTTGGTCCGCACTTCCGCACAGAGCTACGTCCTCTACACCTGGGAATGTTCAAGGCGTATCATGTAGTTCCTCTGAAAGTCTCGTGAGTCCGCCTGTCTTTGCTCCGCATGTTGGAGGCCTGCTACTCATGCGAAAGTTCTGCTTGAAGATCATCGCTTGGAGCGATGTTCACGTCGTTTTGTGGCAATATCTCCCGTCAAGATCCCGCGGAAACTGGAATGTGCATTCGACAGTAGTCGCTTCCTCTCCGATCACGTGTTTGGACTTCCTAGCGGGTGCGTGGTAGTTCCCGAACGACTCCTCGATCATGTCCAGCTGAAGAGTCTTCACAGGAACCTTGGTCCTGGGTACCCAGCAGGGCATCGAGTACTGGCGTATGGACCCAAAAGCGGAGGTGGTGGTATGGGACAGGTTGTGGGAAAGATCTTACCCACCGCCGACTTCCATACACATCTCCCCCGCCACTGGACATCTCGCTTGGATTGGAGAGGTGGGTGGTTACTTCAGGATGACGATTTACACATGCTCATTATGGTTTTCCTTACTGTAGGAGCAGCAAAAATCGGCATATATCATCATTGTAGACCGCAAGGGTCAAGCAACCGGAAGGGCACAGGAGATCAGAAACCCACGAGAGATCGCTTGGATCGGCTGGCGTCAAGCCAAACCTGGAAGGTGAGTAAGAACGCTCTTAACGACATCGAGCTCACGTTGACCGGTGGTTGCAGTGGCGATGCTCATCTGTACACCATCACGACAAATTCCGTTCTGCGCCTGTACTCACCTGTACTCGACGACCCAGCATGGTTCCAGTTGCATCTGACACTAGATCACTCGGCATTCGCTTCTCAGGCTAGTGCCACCCCGAAATCCAAAGGAGAGCATCCAGAGTCGAACCCATTTGGAGTGATGTGGGTATGGAACACTGACGTACTGAGATCGGCACTGGGAGTGGAATTGGAGGGGATCAAGATGGGAAGGATCGATATCTCAGCGGAAGGAAGGCAAAAGCTCGATTCTTTAGAGGCGGAAGAGAGTGACATCGTTGCCTGGGTTGGACCCGATGGCATCGTCGTTCTTCGATCGATCATGGTAAGCCTTTGACATACAGGCGTGATACCAATTGACGTCCGCCAGAACATTGAACGGAAACCACCAACATTGTTGAAATCGCTGTATCTTGGCCGAACTTCATGTCCATCTTCCGTTCCGCCCGATCTCTGGACCTCTCGAGCTCAACTTCTGCTCATTCCCGAGACCACCCTCTCTGTTGTCCTTCCGCCTACCGATCGACATCCCTATATTGGGTCCCTTCAAACATCCTTGACGAATATCATATGCTCGGAGCCCCAGGGGTTCTCTACAGCCTTGCCCGATACTTCGGCAGAAGAGACCACACTCGTACAATTGGAACATGCTGTGGAGCGTCTGGTGCGTACTCCGAACGGAAGAGGCTTGCTCGCCATCGGAGAAGGAGGAGAGATTGCAATGTGGTACAAACAACAGCTCGGTGTTCGGCCCAATGATTGGGATCATGGGCCGAAGGCGCTTGTCGGGAAAGGGCACTGGAGGGACAAATCAACACCTTCGCAAGCAGCGGTCTTCGCAAAAGGACGGGCGATTGTCTTTTACACCAAACCCGAGGATGGATCCGGGAGCATCACACTACAACATCTTGACGCTGGTGCGACCACACCGCAAGAACCCTTGACTTTGCCGCACTTTACGCCGACCGAAGACGATGAGGTTGAGATGCTATTGGCGGTGTCTGATATCGATGATGGTTTCAGCGGGAAAGGAAGGAGAACGCAACGAGCAATAGTTATGGCTGCCACGCGAGGTGGAGAAGCTTGGGTATGGCGGGTTGTTTCCCGTATCACGCCATCCAACTCGGAGATTGATGGAAGGCCGGACGTCTTCCTTCTGTCACATTATCGACTACCGCTGGACTCTGGCCATCAGAATGAAACGCCCAGGATGATACTGCCGGTGGATCCAATGGGCTGGCATCAGTCGACTATTGATTGGACGACCGATACTCCACTTCAGGACATGATACTCACTGTGTCGAATGACGGAGATCTAGAGTTCTGGACGCCGAAGATCGGTCAGCACCTTGCGAGTGCAACAGAAGAGTTAAAAGGTCTCGATCTGAAACATGGTGACATGGCGTGCGAAATGAATGGCCATGCACATCAGCACAGGCCAGTGGATGAGCCGTGGACGAGGACAGGTGTCGTAAGAACGGAAAGGAGAAACTTGATCAACGCAAGGTGCAGCTCTAGGAAGAAAACTGTGCTCAGTGAGTGTATCCGCCGACAGCTGGGCGCGCCGCTGATCAGATGCAGTCTGTGAGCTACCGGATGGCCGACATGAAATGACAATCTGGGACTCCAATGTCAGCGAATTCTCAACGGGACTGGAGCTCACCCACATCTTCGCGTAGGTTTCGACTCAAAACTCGTAGAATGACAATACACTAACCATCACATTGCCCTTTAAGACCTGGCGAGACAATCCTCGACCTTGACTGGACAACCACCTCCGATTTACAGTCTGTCCTCGCGATAGGTTTTGCACACAGAGTGCTTCTGATCTGCGAGCAACGAATGTCATACGTGGAAACGACCCCGAGATGGGCTCCTTTATTAACGATCGACATGCAGCGATATACTTCGGTCCCAATCAGTGATTCGATCTGGCTTGCTGGTGGATCGTTGGCAGTCGGAGCAGGAAATCAGATCTACCTCTTCAGCAGATTCTTAGGCCGAGACACCCCCACACCTTCACCTTCCGCCTCGGCGAGGAGCGTACGAGTTGATGAAGAAGAACCGGAAGACATCTTCCAGCTGATCGCTCACCAAAACGGACCACTCGTGGACTATCACCCCATTCTGTTGGCGCAGTGTCTGTTATGGGGTAAGTCACATGAGCATCTCCACAGAGAAAGTCTGACGTTCGGTCTTTGCAGATAAAGGCGCTCTTGTGAAAAGTATCTTACTTCAACTGGTCAAGGCTTTGCGAAACTGTGAAGAGGCAGGCAAGAAACGATTGGTGTTCAACCGCCTGGATCCTTCGGAATTCTACTCAACCCGGAAGACCATTAAGGCCGCCAAATCGGTATGTGGAGTTGTTGCGCAATTGGCACGATTGTTGATCACAACGCTCAGTCTGACAGAAAGTATGATGGACTCTTCGACACTGTCCAACCCGAAATCGAGTGAGCAGGCATGCTTCACGGACGAACATATACTAATAAGCATGCCGCTCCAGGGACGACGATGATGAATTTACTGCTCGTGTAGTAGCCGACTTGATAGAGCGGCTTCATGGAAATGTTAGGATACCCTTGTCTCAAGCTGAAAAGTCGTTTCTTGTCTCTGTGGCCCAAGCAACTCACGAAGTGAGTTGGGGCTTGTTGGTCTACATCGACGTGACGCTGACCAATCATCTACTAGGCCGAACAGCAACGACGAGCCCTTGACTTTAGCGGATTGCGCTACCTCATCTCGCTGCGGATGTATGTGAACTGGGACAGGATACGAGGCGCAAACGACACTCTCGCGCCTGACACAGGAGGCGATTACGAAGCTCGTCCGAACGGCACCGGCGCAGAGAAGCGAGGACGATCCCATTTCTCCTTCCGAAACATCGTCTGGGCCACCCATAGCGAGAGTCAGGAACTCCTGCTTGCTGCTTCAACGGAGAGCTGCAGGAATGGCAAGATGCTGTGGGACGAGGCAAAGAGACTGGGAATATTCTTATGGCTGAAATCAGCAGAAAGCGTTGTGAGTCATCGAATGGCCTCTTCGGTGCTTTTGGCATGGCATGGATGGTTTCATTTGAGACGACACTGACCAATCGGCCGCGGTCTGATAGAAGGCTCAAATCGAAATCATCGCCCGTAACCGCTTCATGGTCGACGAGGATCGTGACCCGACTTCATGCTCGCTTATCTTTTTCGCGCTCGGCAAGAAGAAAGTAGTCCATGGTCTATGGCGCCAGGCTCCTGGTCACAAAGAGCAACAATTAATGTTAAAATTCCTTGCAAATGATTTCGAGCTGGATCGCTGGAAAACAGCCGCGATGAAGAACGCTTATGCACTGTTGTCTAAGCAACGATATGGTGAGCATGTTGATCATTCGACCAAGCATGACGATGCTGATGGAGGCTATGGTTGCGCCCAACAGAGTACGCCGCGGCGTTCTTCATGCTTGCAGGCAGACCTAAAGACGCTATCACAGTCTGTTTAAGACAATTAGACGATTGGCAGCTTGGGCTAGCACTCGCAAGGGTCGTGGAAGGAGGCACAGAGGGTCCGATCGTCAAATGGATCTTGAACGATACTGTTCTACCGATGGCTTTCAAGGGTGGACACAGATGGTTGGCGACGTGGGCTTTCTGGACATTAGGAAGAAGAGATTTAGCAGTCAGGGTTCTCATTGTACGTACTCAGTCACAAAGGACACTTGTCATTGTCTGGAAGCTGGTTGACGGGGAACGGGGACCGTTATAGTCGCCTATCAACGACGTGGCGGAAGCGTTTTTGCCTGACACCCCACTGGAAGTGGGCAACCCGGAGAACGATGACCCTAGCCTGCTGCTGATGTTCCAGCACCTGAAGTCGAAATCGCTTCAGACAGCAAAGGGAACAAGTGAGGTATCAACCAAATTAGAGTTTGATTTCGTGTTACATAACGCTAGAGTGTTCTTCAGAATGGGTGGGTGATCACAATCTGCCAAGGAACACCCATACTCTCTCGGTGAACGCAATGTTGGTAACGCTTACGTTGACCTCAACCGCAGGCTGTCATAATCTCGCCCTAGATCTCATACGCTCGTGGTCTTTCGAGCGACCTTTCTTCCCTCCCCAAAAATTGAAGTCTCGCAAGGTTGCTACGCCTATCTCGACTCCGACACCGGTGCCCCTGGATGGCGCAGTCCCGACTCGGCCATCCCTTGCTGGCAGCCTGTCACAATCGTATACCGGTCATCGCAGACGTCAAAGCTTTATGCTTACCAGTGGCCGACGCGAATCACTCATCATGGACATGGACGTGCTGGCAGAGAGTGGAGCGTCGTCGAGGGTACCGACTCCGCCCAATGAAGAGGAACAACCGATCAATGGCGATAAGCACGAAGAAGCGTTGAGAGAAACCGAAGAAGTGAACGAAGATGGAACGGATAAAGGCTCTGCACCTGTGGAAGATAAGCAGGAGAAAGCAAGACCGGCGACACCACCGAAGAAGATTGGAAATCTGATGAAAGAGCTGAAACAGGATGTTCAACAGGGAGCGATGGAGTTTAATATGGACAATTTCTTTTAGCCAGCGGTTAGCGGTTGCAGGAAGGCGTGTGGCGTCCGGGAAGGTATTGAGGTGAGAAGGTCGTCAAGTGTTGTTCTTGTTCAGATCATAGCATATGCACAAATCCCGGATCCCTGTCATGCATATCTGACATCTTGTCAGTAGAGCGAAGCCAAGCCGTCTCATGCTCGTGGATGATGACCTAGATGCAATAGCGTTGAACCGGGTGCAGTATAATTGTGTGTATCTTTAGATTGCGTGTTTTACCCTGAATAGATGCGAAACGTGATTGATCCGAAGCAAGCTATTTGGCTGGCTCGCTATTATCGTCTTCGAACAACCTCAATGAAAGTTCACAGCAGCTACGATCTTGATAGCGGTCATTTGTCGATGCTAATCCGTGCTCGCGATGATGGATCCGATCAGAGAAGAAGAGGTCTTCAATCGACCGTCATCTCTCGAAATACAGTACGTCGATCATCCATATCCTCGCCCTCCTCGCGACACCTTGCATTCTGGGCGAGATATATACGCCTGAACTAACTCCCAGGACCCCCCGGCATCAGTCGAACGATTTCACGGAACATTGTGTGACAGTCTGCTGATCTGACTCTCTTGAATCGTGCAGGTCGAGATGGAGAGAACTGTTTGCCGACCCGTTGATTTCGATCAGTAGACTCAAGTCTGATGCGTTGTCGAAAGGAGGATTGGGGGAGGTCGGTGTGGATGGTGGAATCATTCTGAGATCAGTCTATTGGCGTGTGCGTGTCTCTATCTGACTTCCGCTTCGGTCCTTCGCCTCCTTCTCCTGGTCACGGACCAGTGAATTATGGAGATATACATATCATATCTCCAGTCTAATCTTTATAGACCCCTCAAGATTTTGACTCGGTCGTCCATTTGCTCTGACCCTACCCCGGAGAAACGCTGTTGGACGTCTACCTGACCCACAACATCCTCTACTGTACAGTTCTACCATTCCTTGCTCCCTCCTCCGACCTCACTCGACCTCTTCCCACCTGCCCTACAAACCCTTCGAGAGGGATACAACGCTCTTCGACGTCGATACCTCATTGCGCCCGACGGTAGATGGGCCTCCGATTGTTCAGGCTACGACGATCATCTCTTCTTATCATCCAGTGCACCTGGACCCAGCACCTCAACTCCTTCCTCATCAACGTCACCTCACCCGCCCCATCTTCCTTCTTCATCTACCGGAAGAGGTGCAGGGGGAGAAGGATGGGATCCTCTATCACTTTCCCAATCATCTCCTTGGAACACATGGTTCGCCCATCTCGACCTCAGGTCCACTATTGCCCAAGACGTACAACGCACCTTCCCCGATATCCCTTATTTCCAACTAGAACGCGTGAAAAGATGTTTGACCACGTCATTGTTCCTCTTCGCGGTCCTGAATCCCGATGTCGGATATCGACAGGGGATGCACGAGCTGCTGGCTTGTTGTTTCTTGACTGTCGATAGAGACTCGATAGATCTCGAACATGAAAGCGGAGTAGCAGGGATGGGCAATGGCAGGGATGGAGGAGTGATGGAGGAAGCGATGAGAGTGACGCTGGATAGGAAGTTTGTGGAACATGATGCGTTTGAATTGTTTGCGGCGATCATGAAAGGTGGTAAGGCGTTTTACGAATGGAGAGCTGAGGAAGTACCCGTGGTAAGTTATCTGCTTCTCCACACTGTCATTCGGGACATTTTGTGACTGGGAATAACTACGAGGGCATCAGTACTGATACTCTTGGGCTTGTCGGGCAGCGAACGAGAACACCATCCGCTCCTCAAGCTCCCATCATCGTTCGATGTAATAACCTTCATACGTCACTCATAAGACGGATAGATCCTCAACTATGGGAGAGATTAGAAACAGAAGGTGTCGAAGCGCAGATCTGGGCTATGTGGGTGCAAGAATGCAAATCCTTAATGCAAATCAAGGCATTCGGAGAGAGGGCCACGCTGATTATGACTGCTCTGATTCGCTGAGCAGCCGGTGGATCCGACTGATCTTCACCAGAGAACTGCCTTTTCATCTTGCCCTGCGGATATGGGACGGGGTCTTTGCGGAGGACCCGGGATTACAGATACTGGATTTCATCTGTGTTGCCATGCTCTTGCTCATCCGGAATGAATGTGAGTGGCTTCTCCGTGTACCAAGAACAGAGCAACGCCTGTGTCGTTGTTCAGTCACTCATGATCTTTTCTGATTTGAGCAGTGATCGAAGCGGATTACCCCACTCTTCTCACAAATCTCCTCCATTATCCCGCCCCATCAACCACATACCCCTTCGAGCCATTCCTCATCCTCTCCCAAGCTCTATTTCTGCGCAACAACATCTCTCCCGCCGCGGGTGTAGAGGTGGTCTTGCAAAACCAAGACTTACTAGGTGTCCGAGCTTCGCCGCCTGAACGCGAGAAGGATGAAATCCATCAATTGCGAGGATCGGCACGAAGGAGAGGAATGAACAGAGGCAGTATGGGCGCAAGAGGTGGACCAAGGGGAGGGAAGCCTGGTGTTGGTGGGCTTGCTCAGGGTTTGTTTGAGAGAGCTCAAGCTGCGGGACTCGACAAGGCTTTCATGTCGACAGTGGCGGACTTGAGAGTGAGCATCTACGCAAAAAGAGACGTGGAACCGAGACCGTAAGCTGACACTCATTGACCATTTCAGAAAAACCTGCCTGATTCAGCGACAGCGTATTCATACCTCCCCAATCTCCCTTTTTCCCCTATCACTTCTCCTTCAGCGAGAGACGCAGCTGCACCGTTCTCGTCCATACCAAACTCAATATCCGCTGTCCCATCTCGATCTTTCCTGACCTCCCCCAACGAGACAGTCGTTGTTCATCCAGGTATGCAGAGTCGAAACTCTGTCGACAGTCATTCGTCGCAGAAGACGGTGAAAGATGCTGAGAGAGAGATGGCAGAGCTAAGGCTTGCCATGCTCGGAATGGGCAAAGCTATGAGCGAATGGCTCACTACCCTACAGTCACCTGACTCGAAGGAGAACAACGTAAGCTCGGGCGGCGATAAAGATGCTGCGTGGGGAGGATTAACGAAAATCCGAGACACGCTACTGGATGCTGCAGGCAGCGAGGTTGACGATATAGTAAGAGAATGGGGATGGCATGACGGTCTAGAAGCACCGAGAAGTAGAGCGACAACCCCGGCACCGGACAATTTTGCACCAGATCCGGATCTGGGAAAGTCAAGCGAGGCCTCCGCGTCGCAGATCGATCAGAAAGAGTCCAGCATTCACCCTGTGCCCATGCCCACGCTAAAGGAGACCATGGACTTCGAGGACGTGACACCTACACTTCCTACTGTATCTGTTCTACCTATCACATCACACCCTTCTACAACCGCCCATACTTCCAAATCGGTGTCTAGTCCAAACGTCCCACCCAAGGAAGTCGCAGCACCCAAGCCAGCTCTCTATCTATCGTCAAGAGGTGCAAGTCCAGCACCGGGCTTGCCACGGGTGCCGGTGACCGCTCCACTTGGATCAGGCTTTTTGAGGTACGAGCCTCAGGAGGAGCGGAGTAGAACGACGACAGTGGGTATGGGCTTTGGTTCCGAATACGAATACGGCAATAATCTGGATAATGAGGGTACACAAGTCGACAACGGAGATCCCCTTGCAGGACTAGGGGTATCGGTGAGGAAGCCCGCTGGTACGGGCTCGGCCTCGGCAAGAAGTAATGGATCGAGCGGGGTTGATCCTCTGCTAGGGGTAGGGGTGAGATGAGTCAGTGTGATAGAGGCCGATGTGGCGGTGTATATCTGTGTAGCATTGTCTGTAGAGATCTTCTGCATACTGGCATTTTCTGTGACTCGTTCGCTGTCACGGCTGGTGGACCGAAGGCCAGCAGCGCGGTCTTGCCGCTAGGTTGTCACCGAGGCGTACACCTACCCATCCATGGCCCTTATTGAGATATGCTCCAGGTATCATATGCCGTCTTTGTCGTGCGGCGAAGGGTGACTCACCTTGTGTCAGCGTCATAGAATCGGGCAGTAGATGATGGTGACCGATGGAACAGACCCGAAAGCGTGAGATAAGGGATTTTACGTAATATTCCGGAGGATTCTAGCGGATTCCAGATGCCACGTTAATCTTCCAACGCTTTCGAATCCTTTCTTTTGAATCTTTTTGTTTGGTTTGAATGACTCATGTCGGTTGGTGGGGAACGACGAACACGCGGCCTCGAGGGGATGGGATGAGCAATCGTTTGACAGTTGGATGTGCTGAATCAAAGGTATAAAGGAGCTGACTTTTGGGATTACTGATTGTTGTTCTTCTTTCACTCATCCAAGTAAATCATCCTCACTTTTAGCAACGAAGATATTTGCCACTCACTCATCTCGCAAACAAGCAAGCAATAACACCACCAACAACAACATTATACCTCACACAATGTCATTCTACTCGAACTACCCATACATCTTCAACCCCACCTCAGTCTCGCAGCGTCGAGCATCCCCGCCTCCTCCTTTCATCGCTCCCTACATCAACAACATGTTTGCCACCCACACTCACGCTCCCGCCCCTGGACATCGTCACCCTTTCACCGAGTATGCGGCATACCCGAGTCACCCTGCTGTGACTCCCGCCACCACTCTCGAGGACGAGGAACGGGCCGTCTTGGCTCATCTTCAGGCGATCCAACGACGACGACAAGAGATCGAAGCTGCCGCAGCTCAAGAGGCGATTCTTCGAGCTCGAGCTCAAGCCGAACGAGAAGCTGCGATCCGAGCAGAACTCGCTCGACTCGAATATGAGCAACGACGAAAGGCTGAAGAGGAACGTAGGAAGAGGGAGTATCTCGAGGAAGTCGAGAGGAGGAAGAGGGAATACATCGAGGAAGTCGAGAGGAGACGACGAGCTTCTCTCGAAGTTGTCCGAGCCAAGCAGGAAGCTATCAGGCAGAAGCAGCAAGCTTGTGCAGCCAAGTGTCAGAGAAGGTTAGTCGATCAACCTTCTTGTTGTTGCGTCCACGCTGACACTACTTGCGACGATAGGGTCGCACAAGCTGCTACTAATGCTGCCGCCAATGTTGCGAACCGAGCTCGATTTGCCGCTGCTGCAGCAAGACAGCAGACCAGCGATACCGACTTCGAAGGTATCAACAACATCCTCGGGCAACTTTTCGGTATCAACCTTGTCCCCGAATCTGAGTCTCAGCCTGAGGCTCAGTCAAACACTCAGTCCGCCGCCGAGCCAGCTCCTGTTGCCGCACCAACCACAACCCACACGCATCAGCAAGAGCAACAGCCCAACGAGACCAAACAGGATACCACCCAATCTCGACCCGCTTTCCCTGAGGATATCAACAGCCTTCTCTCCCATTTCCTTGGCTTGAGAGTTGACCCAATCTCCGAGTCGTCGACCGCTTCTTCCTCTGCTTCTACCGAACGATCCAAATCCGACACTGTTCCTGAGGGCTTGAACCAGTTCCTCTCTCAGTTTGGCCTTGTCTTCGAACCCGAGAAGACCGAGAAAGCACCAGCTACCGAAAAAACTGCTGAATCCTCCGAGTCTACTTCCGATTCCTCTTCTGCTCCTGCTCCAGTCGCGACTCCTGCTCCCGCTGCTGAGAAGCCTGTCACTGCAGCTCCAACTCCTGCGCAGACCACCAATACCAACAACTCGACTGAGAACAAGGAAGTTCCGCCTTTTACTTCTCTCCTCGAGCAGTTTACCGACATCAACCCTTTCGTCCGCGACATCCTTGGTAATCTCGAACATGCATTCATCGAGGAGAAGAGGCGAAAGCAAAGGTGTGAAGGCAAGTGCGAAGGTGAAGCTTGCGCACAGCAATGTGCCGGTGCTTGCGCAAACCAGTGTGCAAGGAAAAACAAGGGCAAGGGTGTCGCTGAGGGCGAGAGGAACAACATCCCCAAAGCGACTCCCACCTCTACTGCTGCACCTCAGGTGAATGCCCCCGCACCCGCTACCACTGCTACGACTACCGAGTCTACTCCAGAAGCCGACACGCCCGGCTCGACTGCTTCGCTTTCCACTCTCGACTCCATCGAGCATCAATTGACCGACCTTCGCTCTCAATTTGTTTTTCCACAAAATTTGACTTTCGCTCACACCACGCCCGGCTCCACTCCCCCTCCTCTTCTTTTCAACCGAATCAACTCACCCTATCACGCTCAGACCAATGCGCTCCTTCAGCTCCTCCTTCAAGCTGACGGAGTGACTTCGGGTGGTGACAAGGAAGTCCGAAAGAGGAGAAGAGAAGTCGTCCGACAGGTTGAGCAGGAGATCGAGAACCTTGAGAAACGACGAGACGGTATGTGGGAGGAAGTGAAGGAGAGGAGGGAGAGGGGCGAAGAGAGTGAGCCCGAGGATGATGGAAGGTCTTGGAGTGACAGCTCAAGAGCGTCTTCCGTTGTCGATCACGAAGAGAAGCAAGACGAAATCGAACACGTCGAAGAAGTCAATCACAACACTGACTCGACCGAAGAGTCCAAGTCTTATGCCGATGTTGCCAAGTCTCGCGAGGAAGTCACACCCACTCCTGTCGATGACAACAAAGTCGAGGTCGAGACCGAGTCCAATCCTGCGATTGAAGAGCAAAAGGAACAAACCGAGTCAGAAGGGTACCAAGTGGAGGAGCCTGAACAACAAGCAACCGAAAAGGCGGCTACCGAAGTCCAGTCAGTCGACCATTCTGCGAAAGTCGAAGATGCAGGTGAGGAGAGTAAGGATGCAAAGGAAGATGGGTACGAGATGATCTGATCTGATCTTCTCTCTCTGTTTCTCGTTGTCAATTCCCGTTTGTACATGATTCATCCAAGAAAGCGTTAGCATTGTAGATAGCTTTGAGAACACATAATAGCAAACATACAAAATCAATGTAGTGTAGCGTACGTAGTGTGACTTGAGATATGAATGATTACCATAGGATCAACCATTGCAATCAACGTCCAGAGTCCAAGTCCAGTGCACATGAGCCGTTTGACTGATCGACCAATCGTTTCCAAAAGGATCATCGGCCAGAACCCGCAGACATTACTTTGCTTCGTTCGAGATTTCATTTGCGTCACTCGACTGACGACGAGCCTCTGCACGACCAAACTGATGACAATGATGCAATCCGCTTGATAACCCAATCTAAGTAGTAGATCTCTCCTCATTCAACTCGTACTCAAACTGTTCTCTGCCACCACCTCTTCTATTATCATTGCTCCCCGTGACCCCTCTCCAGGTCTCCAGACCCACATTCCAAACTCTATTCATCCCACTCCTGGCCCATGTCAGCCCTTCTTCCAGGGCGATTTCCAATCCTTGCGAACCCTGTTCTTCCTCAACTGCCGTCCAAGAAGTTTCCCATCCATTCGAATCGACTCGTGCGTGTCCTCCTCCTCCTGCTCCTCCTGAGCCAGCTCCACCAGTGGACAGATGCGAGGAGGAGAGTGGTGCAGAGTGAGAAGGGGCTGAAGTTGATCTTGCATGTCTATGTTGTTCCGATACTTCGTGTCGAAGTACATCTTTGATAGTGACCAAGCCCACCAATTGACCTTGGTTGGAAACGAGGATGACCCGAGGACTGAGTGAAGGGCAATGCACATCAGTAGCGGAAAAGGGAAACAGCTTGTACGACCCACCCCATCCGTCTGAAGAGCTGCATTACGATTTCCAGAGGCATCTTTGGACTGACAGTCAGCGGAGTCTAAGAGATTCGAATGATCAGTTATATCTTCCAAGTCCTGCGAGCGGACAACTGCCGCTCACCTCATCCACGTATTGCCCAAAGTCGACCTCTTCGACTTCCACACCACTCTCCCTCCTCATCGAAGGAGACATCCCTCTTGATGAACTACCCTTCCTCTTCAAACCAGGAAAGACGATATCAGGTCTTTGCAAGAATCCACTTGATTCACCACCGCTCGTTGAGCCTCCGGCTTCTCCGTTGCTGAGACCCGGAAGAGGAGCAATAGCTTGGAAGGTACAGATCGCATTTGGGGCTAAACTTCGTGTCCGTCGAGCTTTTTCTGTCATTCCGCATGAATGCCAATTAGCGATCGTACACGGATTACGGATACGCAGATGTGAAAGGAACCCACCTAGAGCATATCGAAGCTCATTCTTCCGCACGAAACCGATGATTGTATGGTCCTCGTCGCTTTTCACAACAGGGAAGCCTTGGAAATTCGTACTTTGCACGATCTCCGCTTCGAAAGGCAATAGTCATGACCAGGTCAGCTAGCTGTCTTTTAACACATGTTGGAATTGATCCAAAACTCACCGATGTGTTGCAATGGTACACCAGTCGCTTCCATCATGATAATATCTTTCTTCATGACATTCGCAACTGGACCCATCGATAAGTTAGTGACTTTGTCTTTCATCCTTTTCTCGCAAGGTTGAGAGGAGCCACTTACTCGGTTCAATGAATGCGTGATCCGTTGCGTCCTCTTTGTCTTCCTTTTCCAAGAAAGGATACCCGTTGAATCGAATCATCTGGTCCGCAATACCTCCACCACCAAACTGATCGCTGACGGCCTTGGTAACAAGCAGTACAATCTGAAGAAGTTTACATCAGTACCAAATCACCAGAAACGATCGTGGTGGTATCAGCTCACCATGGTCGGCAGGATGTATGTCAACGCGCCCGTCAACTCAAACATGATGACAACGACAGTCACTGTGATCCGGGTGACCCCTCTGAAGAGACCCATCAGATTCATCAGTCACTCGGCTTCAACAAGTAGCAATGAATTACGACAGCTAACCCTAAGGCAGCAGCAGCACCAAGGAAGGCGTATGTCCCTGGTGTAATGCAAGGTGCATCCGGTGCACAAGTAGCGAACCAAGGTGCTTCAGGGTATGTCCTGGGATGGGGCCACAACGTGAGCTTCGTGCTTTATATTTGCAATCAAAGGCGGCCTTTGGATGCGGCGGTGACTCACGTATGTAACGCCTTGACCAGAATTCCTATCATACGTCCGAAAGTTGCTCCAACTGCCATTGAAGGGATGAAGATGCCCGCCGGGACTTTACAGCCATACGAAATGACGATCAAGCCAGTTCGGACAATGGTCGCCAGGAGTAGAGAGTTCACCATCCGCCACTGAGCCGACGTCCTAGGTAAAGAAGAACGATGAGCAGCTAGCCAACTCGGTTATGCAGATGTGATTTTAGCTCACTGGCACAGCCCTTCATGATCTCCTCCTCCCTCACACTCCCTGAACAGAAGGGACAAACTCTCAGTCATATCGATTCTCAAGAAACGATTGAGGTATCCCACAGCGGCGGTGATAGTGGCAAGAACAACAGCCTCAGCAACACCATGTTGACTCAGATGTTTACGACGGAAAGCAGCGACCTGCAGGTTGAATTTGATAACGAAAGCGCCATATAACCCCTGACAATGGAATGTAAGCTGCGCATTGTCTTAAGCAAGAAGGGGACACTCACGCCAAATATTCCGATGAGGACATACGCGGGTATCTCGAAGTAATGCCAATCTCGGTCGTATGCGACCTGGAACAAGACGAGCTTCCCCGTCCGGAAAGGATCCATAGACTAGAGAAGCAGGTCACTTGTCAGTTGGGAGGCAATTATATCCTTGAGGCTATTACTCACCGACAGCGTAAAAGTGGCAACCAGAGCACAAACGAAGCTTCTCCACATCGTACGATTTGAGAAAGTCTGATTCATTTCCTGATTGATTGGGGTCATCGTCAGCTAGCTACAGGTAGACATGCATATCACGTCACATACTTCTATTGAAAAGAGCACGCCACCGATAGGAGAACCGAAAGCCACAGCCACACCTGCAGCACTAGCAGCCGTGACTATCTCTCGCATCTTCACTGTATTCGGAAGGACACCGCCGTAAGCGGTGAATTTGTTATCGATGAGATGCAGGAGAGACTCACGATGGCTTCTATCATATCTTGTGAACGTCCTGGCAACGACATTGCCTATACTGCAAGCAACGTGGACGGATGGTCCTTCCTTCCCCACTGACAGACCTGAAGCGATGGCAAGGGGCTGAGTCGATTTTAAAGATCAGTACGTCCAGAACGTCTAAAGCCGAAGACTTACCAAAGTCAAGCCCTTTATGAGGAATGTCTCGACACTCAAAAACCCTTTGATAATGAAACCTCCCAGAATACATTTGATTTCTGAGATACCTGATCCAGCTGCATAGGGTGCGAAGCATCGAACGAGGTACGCGGCCGAAAACGAGAACATCGCCTATAGTCACTACGATCAGCTTGGGAATGGTCCTGACCAGACTGTACGCTATATCCAGGAGACATGACTCACCGCAAAACATATATATGCAATCCAACGGAAGGGTTCTACTCCTCCCCAGTTCCTCCATTCTGCACATCCTTCGCCTTCATCTGCGATTTCCAAACAGCAAAACTTTTGGGACAGCCACCATCCTGTCGTGCAGTACCCCATCTTGATATCCGACAGCCAAGCGGTGATGATCGAGATGAGACCGGCGCTTATCCCGATAAGAACGCCTGGCGTACTGTCAGCACTGGGCGTGACATCCTCTGTGATTTTATCGGATACCTGTGACATGAGATGAGTACTCACCGACGAGGGTGATGACCACCCAGCTTTCACCTTCCTCCAAAGCCCTACGTAGCATTCGCCAGACATAGCCGAACGCTCCGTCAATCTGATCCAATCGGGCTACGAAAGGATTTGTAGGTGATTTTGAATGCTCCGTCCGCTCATGCAGTGAGTCCTGAATCCAGTCTGCGAGCATGGTTGGTTCAGTCAGCTTTCCATGCCGGATGGCAGCTGAGACGGACCGACTGACCGACGGTGCTGAAATCTTCATACCGTCTATGGGTATCGAACATGAGTTAGCTGTCACAGCTGTTCTTCATGGTGGACTCGCCCTGACAAACCTGATGAGATCCCTTTCCTCTTCTTCGTCATGGTTCGTGTCCCCTGCAGGTAATGCATCCCCGTGCGTGGGCGATAACAATCCGCTGGCTTCTGGATTGCCTCGTTCGACAGAAGTTGGAGGATATGACATGTCGGTAAGCCTATTGTTTTGGTTTCATGCTCCAAGATCCGCCGGGAGTTGCAGCAAGCGAGTGGTATATGGGTAGAAGAATGATATGTCTTGTCCTGTTCAGGTGTCGCTGGGCTGTGATGCTTGAATGTTGGTCGAGCTGTAGAACGACGGTTGACAACATAACCTGCTGGATCTCAAGACGCGACGTCTCAATAGTGATCGACGAACACACGTGATAGCCATACGCACAAACACTTGACCCGAGAGAAAAATAATAACAGATTAACAGGGGTTTTATCCCAGACGCTCATCATCATACCGACCCCGTCCACCGCACAATTCCACATCTGACAACTGCACCTGCTCGTCCATCTATCCTGTTCTTTCAACTCTTCCTATACCTCTTTCTGCTCTTCTCCTCGTCTCTCCCCGTGACTGTTAACGTCTTTGCTCTGAACACGTCAGCTTCCTCTCTTCCGCTTATCGTCCAAAAGTCACTAGCTTCTCGGCACGCGATTTCATAAATCATGTTTTGAAACAGATTCTCAGGCAATTGGTCGTTGCTGCATTGCGACAGCGTACAAGACGTGTACAGACAGGTGACGGTTGTTACTGCTCTTGATCGTCTCTCGTCAGATTGTGTCGGATGGAGACCTGGCCTTGGACGCACCTCAGTAGATACTGGTGAGTTCTCACGTCGTATCACGTCAGCAATTTCTTTCAACTGGCTGCTTACGTTTCCCGCACAGTGCCAGTCCCACACATAGGACCTGGGTGGAATCTGAACTGCGTCAGCATCCCATACCCGCTGGACAATCGCCTGAGGATTGGCTACTGGTCCGGTCTCTGGTTTCGGAGGGGATGACAGAGGCAGAGGCTCGTCTCATGGCTTTTGGACCACAAAGCCAGAGTCAGACACAAAGCGCATCTGGAGGTGGAAGTGGGTCTGGAACAAGCACTGGATATGCCTCGCCAGGATATCCCGTTGTGCAACAAAGCCTACCTCAGCCTCAGCCTCATCTTCAAAGGCAAATCTCTAACACAGGCTATGGAGGGCCATTCAATCCTGTCAACGGAGTTTATACTGGTAAGTGAGCATGCCTCTTTTCACACTCAAATGGCGAATCGTTCTTCTTTCGTGACATTGGTGATCGGACATAAACATGGACCTGGGGGTGTCACCGCCATCAAAACCACACGCGCCAAAACACAAGCTTTGATCGCTTGTACAGATGGATGAGCTGGATGGATATTGAATGATCTTGATCGCTACGAGCAATTGTTCTATGTACATGATCTCTATCAACCTTTCCATCGTCGTAACATCGGAGAAGCTCAGGGGCTCGTTGCCTACTCACTGGCTTTGTGTCGTCGAGTGTTAAATAGACTGTCCAGCCTTCCCTCTCACCCTTCCCCCCGAGAGACGACGCTGTGTAAGTCCAAGAAACGGCGCGAGCCTAGCGGAAGAGGTGGGGAGAGGTCGCTGATTGGCTATGGGCGGAGAATGTCGTGCATCTCCGCCGATCTAGAGTCACGTGACTGCTTTCATCTGTCTCGTCTTCTGTGGCGAAGTGGGAGGGAGGGGAATCTGAAGGACGAAATGTATACCATGTCAGACGCTGATATTGTCACGACGTCTTTAGGCCATAACTATGCTCCTGCACCAGTGCAAGAACCTCCGTATGGGTTCGTGTCGCTGCAAGAAATATCGCCTCAAAGTCGAAGCTCGTCTATCTATCCCAATTCACAACAGACACCCAGCCAAACCCTACCTTTCTATGGCGTCAACCACCTAAAGTGAGCAGTCTCAGAGCAGTGGCACGCTTTTGCTGGAAACTGACTCATTGCTTTGAGCAGCGCCCAGACTCAAGCAGCAGGTACTTCGCCAATCCCTAAATCAGTCCAGCAAAATCCCCCGCAACAATTCGAGATCAATCCTGCTCCGCCGACACCGGTGATCGAGCGAGGACAGACTGCCACACCGTCCCCCCGTTCCGACTCGCCCTTTTTACTACAGCCTCCAGGGTCAGCTTCTTCCTCTACATCATTTCCTATTCAAGGCGTGGCACTAACCGTTCGAGCTGCACCGGGAACGAAACGACCCATCAGTCCGCTACCGTCAACGGCTACAAGCAAAGCCAGTTCACATTCGCTGCAATCTCATCGTAAGAGCAAGAAGAATTCGTCTTCTATCGACCCTCCTTCTACGCCTCCTATCGATGGGCAGAAGCCTGCAGTAAGTAGCACAGACAAAGGTAAAGCGAAGGCGACTGCTTCGACCGCTCTATCTGCTACACATGCGATGACTATGCCTATTCTCCGCCCTCTTCTCATTCCCGAGGCGCTCCAAGAGCCCAAACCAGTTCAGCTATTCAAGAACCTTCGTATACGAACTGTGAAGGGACAAGACGCACCTCCACTGTTTACTCCCGATCCCAGCGAGCTGGAAGAAATCGCAGTGCAACTGAGAGACCATGCCTCGAGCCGGTTTCTCAAAGCTATGGCGGATGACGATAGGTATGCGGACGTATGGCAAGCGTGGTTAAGGAAATTCGTGAAAGAGCCAGAAAAGTGGGACAGAGCTATCGCTCCGGTTCTACAGGTCAGTAACGCAATAATCTCCGTTGGTGTCGTTGTAAAGCTGATGACCGGCATCATTTAGGTTCTAGCAAGAACGGATATGCCTGTTGACTTCATCATCGAATTGAGACTAGGAAAATTGGCGAAAAAGATCGCCGATCTTGCCAAGGAGAAGAGTACGTTGGGCTATCTCCGGCCTGGGTTTGCTCGCTGACGTCGAATCTCCGCAGATCTCCCGAGTAGGCAAGCTATACAAAGCGCCTTCGCAAAGTACAACACGTACATTGTCGATGTACTTTTACCGGCAGGTCGGAAAAGCGAAAGTGCCTTGGAGGAAGAAGCTGGTACGTCTAATTTTGACGTAGGGTGCTTCAGCTAACGATGGTTTCAGAGAACAAAAAGAGGAAGATTGACGAAGTTGTCAAGGAAGAACGCAAGCCCAACATGGATAGCACCAGTAAACCTGGACCTTCGAAACTTCCCGCTGTCTCAGGGACCAGTGCTTCTCGACCGCCTATCAAATCCACTACTTCTGCAACTTCGAACGCCGTTGCTTCGAAACCGGTTACAAAACCGTCCAGTACGGACATGTCATTCTTTGGATCCGCTCCGGCTACATCTTCATCCGCGCCCAAGGCGAGAACCAATCTGCCACCTATCAAAAAGCTTGATCGTCCAGCCGTACCTACTATTATCACTCCTGCTACTTCGTCGACATCGAGTCTACTGTCTGCCACATTGAAAGCTTTGGGTAACAGAGGATTGACAGCGACATCGAACGTCACACCCGAGCCTGCGCAAGAGCCAAAGAGAGAGAAGGAAGAGGTCAACCCTCCAAGATACAATGCAAAAGGTAAAATCATCGGCAGTGTCAGATTCAGAGACCTGGTAAAAGAGGAGGAGGGCGGTGGCAATCTAGAAGAGGTGAAGATCTTCAAAGAGGAACCATGGGAGATGGAGCTGCCGTTCTGGAAAATACAGACGGAGGTGAGCTGTCTTATTGTAGTCTCCTCCTCGTCACGAACGCTAACGAGTGACGTAGGAGGATGTGCATGGCCTTAGTGCGCATCAGTTGGATCAAGCCGAGGGTGCTGTTTTGGCTGCTCAAAGAGATCATGCTGTGATTGATTGGTACGAACCGATTTGTGAGTTCGGCCTCCTCCCATCTTAATTGACTCCGAGCTCGTGTTGACCACTGACCACCCACGTTCACAGCATACTTGGAGAATACCCGGGAGTATCCACTCAATACACCCGAGGTAGAAGCTCAGACCATTCGAGAACGAGGCATCTTAGCCGTATCTTATCCTCCAGGTATTACTATTCCAGACCCCTCCGAGACCGATACGAGAGTCGTCGAATCTTCTCAGAACGGTACACGCTATTTCCCTCTGTCGACGAGTACGGGGACTGAACAAATACGAAACCTTTTTCCAACTCGTGTTCAACCGTATGGAGTGTCTTCGTCAGATCCATCACCCACTACATCAGTCTCTCATCTACTGGAGGGCCTGAAAGGATTGACAAGCGTCATACAACCTGTTCAACCGCAGCAGCAATCTCAACAAACGTACAATTATGATCCTCAACCTCCTCCCCCGACCCAGTCATACGGTCAGGGCGGATGGGGACAATCCTCCTACGGCAACAGCAGTGGTAGTGGGATAGATGGACAAAGACCGTCTTGGGGCGGGAACGACAACTATGCAAGTGCGAGGAATTACGGAGGAGACCAAAATCCTGGTGGGAACAACTCGTTCAGACCACAAGATAGGGATAGATCAAGGCCGATCTGCAAATTCTGGTCAAGAGGAGAGTGAGTCATGACACACCTTCTGAGCTGGAACGAGAGTATATGGGATGGTATGCTGATTCTCACTTGGCTTGGTTTGATTCGTATCCACAGCTGTAAACATGGTCAAACGTGTCGGAATCGACATGTCTAACAGATATAGCATTTTCTCACATCTCCCTCTCACTTGGTTCCTTATCATATCTTCGATTTCCTCCAATCGCAGTGTCGAATCTTGCTTTGCGTCGTTTCGCGTGGACTTTGAACTCGATCGACCCATTTCAGAATCCAACTCTGTAACAACAACTCTTCTCGGCAAACTACACATTCTCAGCAAGTCAACCCCTTGACACAGACCAACACCAGAGATTCTGTCCTATTTCATTCCATCATCAAGTCGGTCACGCTGGTCTTGTTCACATAGTTATCGTGAAGGACGTTCACAATGTTTATAGCATGGTACTGAATGAAATCATCGTTATGATATGCAAATACAGTTTGGACACGGAATCGATCGAATCGTATCAAGCAAGTAAGGAGCAAAAGTCTATCTCACCACTGGTCTTTCATTGTTCGTCCTCGTGATTCCGTTGGTACTGATGGTTTTAGACGGGATAAAAGTGGATCGTGCTCGCAGATTGCGTACATGGGTAAATTTGAACAATATGAACGAGGAGGAAATGAACAACATGTATAAGGGAAACACACTGTATAAAGGGAAGCTCGCTGACAATTCACGACACGATGCCGGAGTCGATCGGGAATGCTCTTACAACACGTCTATCTCTAGTCTTCTTCGACTATGTCGTCTGCTCGTGACTCATCCCGTTGCTTGGCCCGGCTGGCCTTTGCAATCCGACCTCTCTTCTCCGACGTGACCTCACGTTACTCGTAATCTGAAGCAGAACCAGATCCGCTCACCCCATCTCACGTCGCACAGTTCACCACCGCACCACACGACCATGTCAATGATCGTACTCGTTCCCCTCGCCTTCGCCCCACCTTCTCCTCCTGACCACTTCCAACTCTCTCAACAATCTATTCGTCTCCTCATATCTGCTCTTCACATCATCATCATCGTCATCATTCACCTCCACCTCATCATCCAGCACTTCCATCATATCGTCATCGTCCCCCATACGTTCGCTGATCCCGTCCGACAGATGTGTCTGAGGATGGAGATGTGGGTTGTATGGTGATGAATCGGCGTAGTGATATTCGTTGGCTTGTCGATATGGAGGAAGATGATGTGGGGATGCGAGTGTGGGGGTCGAGAAGACCGTCTGTGAAGAATCGGTAGAAGAATGAGGTTGTGGTGCTGGTGCCATTCTTGCCAAGTGCTGCGACACCCAATGATACCCGCCATCCCAACAATTAGCCTGGGACATCCTGTACAGACTGAGACGTGTCGGACAATTGAACGTACCAAGCTGTGCAAGAGAGAATTTTGCACCGCATATTCTTCGCCCCATTCTCGGCGCATCTCCTCTGGATCCATATTCATCCATTCGTTCTCTGCTCCTCCCGAAGCGCGCTTGTCCCGAAAAGGCGAAGAAGAAGGCGGGTGGTTGCGGATGGGCGAGGAGGACATTTGAGGGTTCGGTTGAGAATGTATATGACGAGTGTGTATCGGTGAGGGATAGGGGTATGGTGAAGGTGAAGGAGTCGGTTGAGTAGCCGGATGAGCATGATCTTGAGCGGGAGCGTTCAGTCTTTCCCACTGCTTCGTACGTCGACGTTCTATTCCCGCCATCGCTCTCCTTTGAGCAGCCGCACTGCTCTCTCCATGTTGCGGATGATCGTCCGATCCACCACCTCCTCCATGAGTATGCGGAAGGGTGAAATAGTCGTTCTCATGCGACGGATGTCCGCTGGGTGATGTGAGGAAAGGAGATCGATTCGGATCACCTGGAGTCGGATTGGCGCTGGACCAATGTTGCTCATCTCGTCTTCGTCGTTTGAGAATCATGTCGAGAGGCGAAGCGAGGTCCGGCTCAAACGTCGGTGAAGGCGATCGAGGCCGTTTCGGTCTTTGAGGTGGGGCAAGCATTCTGAACGAGGAAGAAGTGGATGTAGAAAATGCTGAGTGGGCCGAATGTTGATTCTGCCGCAACAGGTGCAGCTCATCCAAGTCCAGCTCGAGATTAAGTAAGGCGGTGTGTGGTGGACGTGACGTTTGGACGTTGTACAGTGTTTGTATTTCTACGAGGAAAGGGTCATTCCGTCCCCGGTTGAGCATGGACGTGTCTACTGGAGGGAGGTGATCGAAAGGTAGGTCTGCGACTTGTGCGCTGTAGCAGTCCAAAGACGTGTCTTGGCGGTCATGTATAATCGAGGTGTATCAGAGTCGTCGTGTCGAATGAACAATAGAGCAAGCAAGCGTTCACGTCTTTCACCGACTGACGTGCGGTCGACGATGATTATTATTTATTTTTGATCAACTTTACGTTTGCCACTCTCACTCGTCTTATCACCAGATATCAAAAGTAAGTCAATCTACAGAGGTAGCAACAGATCCAGCATTGCATGTCAAGCATCATCGACAGTTTGATCCGATCGGCGCGTCAGTCAGTGCAGTAACACCTCATATCCTTGTGACGGACGACCGCCCCGGCGATCAGTCATCGCGATGGTCTCTCCCCAAGCAGAGTTCCAAGATGGAGGAGCCGATTTCATCTCGTTCAACTTTTCACCTTCACCACCACCCCCTACTACCACTTCGTCTGAACAACCTCCGCCATCATCTGCAGGAGCGGGTCCATCAAAACTCCCGCCGCCTCCTTCTACCCTACCTCCGAAACCTGGTGCTGCAAGCTCGAGAGACATTGCAACTGCTTACAATGGGAAACGGAAGGCAGAGGTGTCCGAAGCGATGTTGCACAACCTAGTCAACAAGAAGAGCAAGACGGAACAGGAGAAGAAGGATAGACAGAAAGGGAAGGGAAAGGGGAGACAGAATGGGAGGAATGATGATGACGGAGATACCGGACCTAAGAACTTGAAAGAGGAAAGAAGAGCTGCAGAGAGACATGCACCTTGGTCAGATCTGGTGGATTGGGACAGATGTAGAGATCCAGCAGAGATGTAAGTTGTAGCCGACTGGAAGCCTTAATGCTGAAAGATATCGAGCTGACGGCACACCATGCAGGTTGAACGAAGAGATCAATGCATTCTACAAATATGTTTCACCGACGAGAGCAGAATTTGAGGTCCGACTGTTCGTCATCGAAATGATAACGAGAGCCATTGCCAAGTTATGGCCGGACGCGGAGGTCACTCCATTCGGGTCATGGCAGACTCAACTGTATCTACCTCAAGGGTGAGAGTTGATCTCAGTTTCAGTGCTTACTGTATGATGCGGGACCGCTGACACATCATTGACGACGAAGCGACATCGACTTGGTTGTCACTCATAAACACTTTTCGGAGGCGAATAAAGCGCGATTACTCACAGAAATGGCGAAATCGATGCGTATGGCCAACATCACAAGTACGGTCGCTATAATCTCCAGAGCGAGAGTGCCTATCATCAAATTCGTCACGAATGAAGGTAGATTAGCTCTCAAAACCGGCTTCAACGTTGTAATATTGGCATAGCTGACACCAAATTCTGACTTTCCAGGCAAGCTCAACGTCGATATCTCCCTCAACCAAGTCAACGGTATCTCCGCAAGCAAAATCATCAACCAATACCTTGACGCTTTACCGGGCGCTCGACAACTCATCCTCGTCGTCAAATCGTTCTTGAGTCAAAGATCGATGAACGAGGTGTATTCCGGCGGTTTAGGCAGTTACTCGGTGATTTGCATGGTCATCTCTTTCCTTCAGGTCCATCCCAAATTACGACGATCGGAGATGGATCCGGAGGAGAATCTTGGCACCTTGCTCGTCGAGTTCTTTGAGCTGTACGGCAGGCATTTCAACTATCAAGAAGTAGGGCTTTCAATACGAAGAGGAGGTTTTTATTACCTAAAGTCTTCACGAGGCTGGTTACGACCCAATCAATCTTTTCTGCTCAGCATCGAAGATCCCCAAGATAGAGGTCAGTGGTGCTTCTATCAGTCGGCCCTCATATTGGCACATCAATCCACCGCACTGAGCTGACACTGAGTCTTCGACTAGACAACGATATCTCCGGAGGATCGTTTGGGATTCGGCAAGTCAAGGCCACCCTTGCAGGCGCTTACGAACTCCTCCTCATGCGGCTTTTCGAGAGGGCAGAAGTGATGAGTGGGCGGGCATCCGGACGAAAGCCCAGAGATCTTGACCCCGATGAAATGAGCATCCTCACAGGTGTGATGGGAATTACTAAGGAGGTGTGTGGGTCTGTTCTCTGCATACAGACATACAGTTGACATGTTTTACCATCATAGACGTTGCGGCAGAGGATTGAGTTAGATCGCTTGCATGCTGAAGGCAAACTCCAACGATTACTTGGCATTCCACTCGATGCTGATCCCAGAGATTACGTGTCAAATTACCGACCACCGCCAGACCTGTTCCTATCGAAGGACAGGGATGAACCTCGTGCGAAAGCTTCTCCGTCTTCTCGCACCGGTCGACCGACCGAAACTCCCCGCCGAGAGACCCGATCGCGGAGTAATGGGGGGGTGCAAGCGATTATAGTCGATGATGACGAGATCGACGATGATTCGATGAGCGATAGTGATTCAGAATACGACCGATACGAACCTGACGAAGAGAGTTTCATCAACGATATATCGCTCGTCGAAAGTGGTGAAGAAGACGGCGAGATTGTGGAAGTTTTCCCGAATGGTCGATCGACTGTACTACCTCCCAAGACTGATACGCCTGGAGAATCCGGCGGTCATTCTGCCTCGGCAGCGAGAATAGCAGCTACCAGTGGCAGCAGGGATATGAGCAGAAACTCGAATGGGTATGGAAGTGACGTTTCTGAAGATATTATTGAGATCCTGGACGAGCCTCCTGAAGAATCGAGATATGCTTTCTCCAAAAAGAGATCATCGAAGAAGAGCTCAAAGGCAGCAAGTTCGATTGCGATGGATGAAGTCAGCTTGGACGATTCGGATCTTGATGATCTCACTTCGGGCGAAGATCAACCACCGCAGATCGAGGAAGAGGAAGTGGATGGCGAAGTTGGAGATGATAGGCCTGTCACTGAAGTTTCGCAGACGATGAGCGGGAAGAGTAGATCCAATGGTAACGGGACCAGTAATGGTGTGAGAGGGAAAGAGAGAAGAGCATTTTGGGCCGCTAAAGCTGGACTAGCGGGTGGGAGAGGAGACGATTTTGACGATGATGCGGCTTTTGTAGGGTTGGATTAGCATCTTGTCGAGAGTACTCCTTGTGTTCGGAGGGGCAGGTACTGAGAGGCGCTGGGTCGTACATGTCTTATAGCATATTTGCATCAATCATGGCATCCATTTAGCATTCCGCTGGAGAAAGACCGATTTGTCGATGGCGTCCACAGGAGGTTGTTGTAGCGATGGTAGCGTTTACTCCCTGCCTAACTGCACAATGCGAGAATGTTTTTTCGACGATCGCCTGATCGATCATGACCTGGAATTGCAACATGAAAACAGCCCAACGGTCACAATATGCATGCTACCGTTGTCATGATATTACAATAGGTCTTCTCCATACTTGCACGAAGAAAGAACCCAACTGCTAATCTCTCTCTCCCATCTACCCAAGATCGCCTCAACCAACCATTTAAGCGGTGGACTTGATCTTGAGCTGACCCAAGAAGGCGTGCTTCTCGGCCGCATCCTGGAATCGACCGTGACCAAAGTTGGAAGAGGTGTCGACGAATTTGAGGGAGACCTTCTCGGTGTGAGCACGAGAAGTGTGGGTTCGGAGAGCCTTTCGGAGGGTGACGATTCGCTTGACGGGACCGACACAGGTTCCCTTGATCATGACGAAATCGTTCTTGACGATACCGTATCGAACGAAACCGCCCATGGGGGTGATGTCCTTCTTGGTAAGGTCGAACTCGGTGGCACCAGAAGATCCGGAAGCACCGTTGGCGATTCGGTAGATCTTGTGGTTGATCGAAGTTCGGGAGTGGTAACCACGTTGACCGGCACGGGCGACGGAGAACATGACCTTGGAAGGGTGCCAAGCACCGATACAGGCGACCTTTCGGAGACCTCGGTGGCTGAAAAACATAAAACTATCAGCATCACGACCGTCGGTCGGATATTGTGCTACGCAAGTAAACTCACGTCTTCCTGGGAAGTTTGGTAGTACCCCATCGGGCGGTGACACCCTCGTAACCGTGACCCTTGGTGACACCGATGATGTCGATGCACTCATCCTCCTCGAAAACGGAACCGACATCAACAGTCTTCTCAAAGTGAGACTTGGCGAAGTCGACCTTGTCCGCGACGGAACCACCGTTGACCTGGATCTCCATGAGATGAGCCTTCTTTTGTTGAAGACCAGTCTTGGAGATTTGGGTGTGGGCGAGGACTCGGACAACGGTACAGTACTTCTTGATTCGCTCGAGCTCTCGAGTGATGGAAGCGCCGCTGTTCTCGGTGTGTTTGGAGGCGTATCGGGTGAAGGCCTTCTTCTTTGATCGGTACCAGTTCCTGGTGGGCTCCCGAATCAGCAGCCGAATGACTTCGTTTTCGCTCACTGATACTCACTTGTAGAACCTTCTCTTGAGCTCATCACTGAGGTGCTCAGCCCAGACGGTGGTCAAAGACCTCAAGCCTCGAGGAGTCTCGACGTAACCAACAACACCAACGACAACCAATGGAGGAGTCTCGATGACAGTGACGGCCTCGACAACCTCCCTCTTGTGCATCTCTGACAAACGAAGGGTCGCAATCAGCTTCTTGCCCAACTCGGTCGATGCAGGCCGTTACTCACTGGATCCAGGTCGGTCAAGATCCCTGACAATGTGGGTCATACCAGCCTTGTAACCCATGGTGGCGGTGAGGTGGACGGGCTTCTTGGCATCATCCTAAAAGTCGAACAGAAAAGTCAACACTCCGTCCCTCAGAACAACCCAGTTTCTTCCTCCTCCTCTGGCCTTTCAACACTTCTCGCCCAACCAAAACTTCCGTTCCCGCCAATCCTATCACGAAATGACCGTTGTCCAGAATCCAACTAACCTTGGGGAAAGCCTTGCATCGACCCCTGTGTCGGGCTGCCCTCTTCCTGGGAACTGTTCAACGAAGAATGACAGACATCAGTAAAACTTTCATTCCCGTTCTTCGTCGTCTCCTCCCTCCCATCTCCTCTTCTTCAAGCAGGTAGGAGAGCACACTCACGGAACGCGAGCGAACCGTGTCGAGGCTCTTCGTACTTTCGGTGAGACATTTTTTTGAAAGTGGTTGAAGACTTGAAGGTTGAAAGAAAGAAGAGGTCAAGTCGAGTACAAGTTCAAGATCTTTTGTGTTACTGCCAGCCTTGCCTACGACCGTTGGGTGTGGGATTGGCTGTGGCTGTGAAGGGGGGGATTTGCTGGGACAGTGAAACTCTGACTTCAGGGAAGTAGGTGGGATGAATGAGCCTGATAACAGATACATAGCGGACAGATGTGGCGTCAATCGGATTTTAGAATTGTAATCGCCGACAATCACGATCAGCATGGAATCGCGGCCAGCGTTTCCATTTGAGCAGATGATTTGGTTTCGGAGCCAGCAATGCTGCTTGTGTTGTTACAGGTGTCTGGCATGCAGAGACAGACCGCAAAGTCGTGTCATAGCATCATGCCAGGCTGTCCGTTCGTCGTTGCTCGGCCACAAGACCTGTATGGCTTGGTGCGCTCCGTTGAGATCGCTCTCGTTCATCTCTTCTCTCTTCGCGCGACTCAATTCCTGCGGCCGACAATTCTATCCGTGCCTTTTGACCCCTTTCGAACGACATCTGGTCTCGATCTCATTCATAGTGCAACTTCGCTCCATACTACCGCTTACTGATTTTCCACGCTCACAAACGCGGCGTTGCTCTGCTCCACACCCACTTGTGCCTATGCTATGTAGGCCAGAACCAACAGAGTCGTACGATTGATCGTTTCTTCGGTCCGAAGACTCGCTCCGGGTAGGAAGAAGCTGGGATATCTTGTCTCACTCAGATTGCTCACTTACACGTGATAGGACGTGTATATGCCTCTGTGATCTGTATCTTACCAACGAGGCCTGCTTCGTTTGCCCTTCGTCGCGATAAGGGGTCCTGAAGAACGGTCGAGGACGATACGATTTGCATTGCTCTGCGCGAAGCTCGTCTTTTACCGACGCCCGAACCCCGTCGACTTCAGGAGGTGCTCGTTCTCGTGTCAAAGCCTCGTCTTCTCATTGCCTCATTGCTATCAACACTTACCGATGCACGCGTGTGAAGGAAAACTCAAGTATAGAAGAAGCGTTTCAGGTCACCACTAACATTCCCTTCCCAAAGAGGTAAGAGGCTGCGGTCATGTGCTGTGGCGTTTGAGATTGATCGTCGTGACTTTGTGAAAGAAGATGATAATCGAAGACTTCACCGCGAGGCCACACACCTCTCGTCCCATCTCATCTCATCGCATACCATCTCATAACATCTCATCTCATCTCATCACATGCAAAGCATTGAGAGTATCGAACCTGCTTCGATAGTCAGACTCCTGGCAAAAATCAAACCCGATTGAAGCGTGCATTGACCTCTTCGCCTCACCCTATACGCACTGATCTACCGGAGAAGATGCTTCAACCAAACACATACTTGCTCCTTCCTCCATGACTTGTTTCTCGTCCCTTTTGTTTACTGGCTCCACTCCATCCCTTGAACCAGTAATATCCCGAAAAGCTATACATCGTCTTATCTTCTTTCTCTGTCAGATGACCAGACTATATCCCGATCAGGATTTGGCGGATCCGGCACATCCCATCGCTCCTTCGTCCCTGGGTCAGCTTGGTTCATCGGCAAGACAGTAAGATCTGGCATGACCCACTCTCTCGCAATTGTTAGACCCTGATCCAACATGATTTATGTGTGTACAAGGGAGGAAAACGTGTTCACATCGGTGAAATGGAACAAAGCGCTCTCTCCCCATCTCATCCCATCTCTTCCCCGTTCTCTCACCCCCATTATTCTCTTATCTCTGCTCCGTCGCCGCGTCCCACTGCTCGTGCTGCTTCTCAACGCTTCGCAGTCACATATGACATCACGATCCTCTTCCTCTAGCGCCCCTGCGTGCTTTATTATCGAAAGATTCGACAAGATGAAACCGATCGCTGCAATCAGGAACGGACTACTCAACACCTCGTGTCATCTCAAGTCGTCTATTGTCCTCGAAAGTGCTCCGATACAGCCGGTTCCAACCCCGTCTTCGATTCAAGCATCTGTCAAGGCGCCCGGCAAGACGCAAAGCAGCATGATGCAGTAGATATCTCTGGACGATATATAAAGCGTTTGATGGTATGTCTTCTTCCCCTTTCTCTTCTATACTTTTCCAGCTACGAATTTCTTCCTATCTCACTCTCACACTGTGCTGCTCAAGCTCACTCTTCAACCTTTTACTAGCTCAGTAGCATAGCTATCACATTCACAATACACAATCACCCATCGCTTCCTCTTTTTTACGATCTGACGCCTACGTTATCTATCCTTCTGCTCCTCTTCATCTCTGCGCTTGGCATCAATTCCCAAACTTGAGCGAATCAGCGACATACTACCACCTGTCATCCTTTCATCACCGTCTCCTTGAAGATCACATCACATCGTGAGTTACTTCCTCAACAAAGCCCACCCAATCACTAGACCGATCTCGTATTGTCCCAGCCATCCTTTCACTCCATTCCCCCTTCCATCTTCATAGTCCGCCACGTCCCACCATTTCGTGTCTCCTCCTGTCATCCCCATCTTCCCTCCCCCCCAGGCAGGTTGTATGACTCTTATCCTTTGTGACTGCTATTGAAATACGCCATCAGGCTAGCAATCAGCCTCGCTGATCCGATACTCATGAACAGATCACCGTCTACCACAAGCTTAGTATAAAAAGGTCCATTTTCCAACCCTTATTGTACGTCTGCGACCCTCCTCATCAGCAACCAGCAGTTAGTCAATCTTCGTCAGCTAGCTCTTGTCGGTCACTTTGCATTTGACTCTGATCGTGGAATACCTTGTCAGCCAGCTATCCTCAACTCACCGCAAACTCGAGTCACCACTTCACACCAGCGTTACACATCACACATCACACTCAAGCCTAACCGCAAGATCGTGAGTCTTCGATATGGATTGGAAGAACGCAATTGGACCTCATTATTGATCATTGACCGATAGTTCTCAATCAGACTCAAGATGCCGGCCCGCTCAGCTTCTAGCTCCTCCGCCAAGGCCGCTTTTCCCAGTAGGAGGAGTCCACGAAGCGGCACTAACTCTCAGCAAAATCCGTCTCAAAGAACCACTTCCGAGTCTTCCATCACTCCAGAGGCTCAAAGCAGAAAGAGGGCACTCAGCAGCACTAGCTCTCAGCAAGCCCCGTCTCCCAAGAAGGCTAAGACTTCATCTTCGTCTCCGTCGTCCCCTTCTAAAGCCAAAAGGGGCAAGAAACCCTCGAAGGGCAAGACTGCCAGTGGTCCGCGCCCGATCAGGGAATCCATTTGCCAGAATTGTGGATGCGGAAATGTGCGTAGACTATCACACCTCCCTCCCTCCGTCCTTTCGATATCGTGATCAAGCCGGAATGGTACTGACGTAGAGTGGTTTGGATAAGGCTCGCGCCCAACTCTGGCGCACCAATCCTGACCCGGTTCCGGTCCACGACAATGTCCTGTGCAATGCTTGTGCCCTTTACGTGAGCAGCTTCCTTACCAACCCGTTTCCACTCACTGACTTGAGTCGTCAAAGCGCCATCAGCATGGGATACCCCGACCGCCCAAGTTTTGGCACCGTGGCGACAGGTCGAACAACACTTATTCGGAAGACGGGGTATCGTCCACAGCCCGAGAGGCAGCCAATCTCCCCCGATGCCACAATAAGAAGCGAGCCACGACCACTGACGACGATGAAGCACATGCTTCTATATCTGGGTCTGATGAGGCGAGCGGAGAAGAGGAGACGGAGGCGGCACGGATCCTGTTGGCAATGAGTGGGGAGGTGAGCTACCGAACAGGTCGACGAACCAATTGAGCTGATCGGATACTTGCTAGGTGGGTACACCTGACAGGAGAGCGCGCAGAGCACCGTCGGCGAGGCACCGCTTCTCGGACGAGTGGTTGGAGGAGAAGCTTTTCCAGCTTCGACCGTCCCATTACTTTAACCCTCCACCTCCGGCATTCCCTCGAATCCTTGTTCCTCCAGGATGCGGTCTTCGTGTGATCGAGCCAGTCCTCCAACTTCCGACACCGGTACCTTCCCCTCCGAATCCTGCTCCTCGACGACACCCATCGGCTCCCATCATCGAAACGTGCCACAAGGCAATCCCCTTTGCCAGCAGCAGCAGAAACCACGCGTGCTGCCCGTCCACCATAGCGGGTCCGACTTCCATCACTCCTCCTGCCTCGATTCGTCGCGTCTCCGACCTTCTCGCTTCGCCCCAGCCTATCAAGCGTACGAGGCAGATATAGTGTCGCAGAACAGATGGTCAGTGGATAAAGTCTGTTCACGATCATAACTCGGTTCGGTTGCCCTCGACGCTGGGCGTCTTGCAACCTTTCTCTTGTAATTTTCAATATCGACGTTGACTCAGTCTGTACCCTTTCTCCTTTCAAGCTCGGATCTTTAGGTGATTGTTGGATCATGTGTTCATACCGCGTATCATCTCGTCATCATGTCTATAGAGTGTCTATCGCTGTGCACCCATGCGAAGCAATAATCAACGAATGAATCTGTTTACGACTGCTATGCAGCAATGTCAGCTCTGGCTTTCAATGACATCGCGCGCATGTACGTGGCACTTCGTTCGGGAGAACACTCACTGAAAATTCTCAACCAGTCATATCTCTCTTTCGACCTCTTCGTCGTACTGGGTATCGTAACCGTTCCGTCAGCACTCATCAACATGTTACGATCCTACATGTCGCACCTTCTTTCAACTTGATCTCAATTGGTCTCCACTTCTTCTCCCCTAAACCTTTTGCGTAAGCGTCTAAGACCTGCAAGATTAGAAGGTCAGCTCCATGTCAATGGCGCCTGAGCCACTATTACAGGCAGAAATCTTTCCAAAGCGGTAACAGACTTGGAGTAGCGAACGTGGGAGTGAAAGATACAGTGGAACCCCACATGCCCATTTTGATTGAGTTCTCGTTGTGTAATGTCTGCTGGAGGGACATACCACCAAGACGAGTGACAGGAGGATAAGACTTACTCCTGCATACAAGTTCTCCGATTGAGGATGGGTCGATGCGAATGCCCTCTCTAGAACGTATAGATCGACAGCGTAGTTTTCAGGAAACTGAGCAGTTGAAGAGAGGCCGAAGTCGATCATGACCTGGAAGTATCAAGGTCACAGGTCAGCTTGTGTCTGTGTTTTGCTGGGCAGAGCAGGGGTGCAAGGGACAAATCTCAAGGGTAGGGTTGAGGATGGGTGTGGGAGTGGAAAGAGAGTACGGTCGAAGAAGTAGTAACGTATGAGAAGTGCACGAAGCGGACGCAGCTGGAGACAAAACCGAGACAAAGGGACCACGTACAATCTCATAAGGCTGCACACCGTCTGGGGTAAGACGGACCATCATATTGGATGTTGTCAGATCGCCATGGATGATAGTTGTAAGATGTAAACGAGCAAGAGCTGTCCCGATGGATGTCATGAGGTGTTCTGTGTCGAAGGAGGACAGAAGAATCAGCTGTTTTATTTCTCCCCTTCCGCAGAACTGGTAGTAGACGACCGGGAGGCGTTGCGGTCGAAGCGAGGATCCGTATCCGGTGCGTGCAACTCTCAAACTTGCGGTTCCACTTGCGTATTGACTCATCGATCCAAAATGGAACACTAGCACCGGAGCAACGCAAGTCAGATACACACCTTGACTGACTCCTAACCGTCTCAACGCCTTCATCCCTTCGTTCTCCCCTTCTTCCTCTCCACCAAGATCTATCCTTTCTGTGCCTGTATCGTCCGGCCCATATTCTTCTTGACCTTCACCTTCACCCAGCTCCAGCTCCCCATCCTCAAACTCAACCTCTAATTCACCCTCCGCTCCACCACCCAGGATCTCTCTCACGCTCCACCCTTCCACCCTCTCCAACCCCAGTACACCACCCTTCTCGTCCACCCACAGAACTTGAGGGACGACGACGCCCGCTCGAGCTGCGCGGGACAGAGATCGAGCTTCGAAGGTCAGTCGGGACGAAGTGAGAGATGCGTCAAGGACTGGATGACGATACGTTTTGGGGAAACGGTATTTCAGTATGACTCCGCTGTCGTTAGTGGAGGTTGAGGAGGAGGAGGAGGAGGAGGAGGAGGAAGGACGGGGGGAGGAGGGACCGGCGGTCGAATGGTTGGTAGGACGATAGATGGTCGGTCGAGGGAGTAATGATGGAACGAGGTAGACTTTCTGTGAATGCAATGATTTCCAACATGTTGAGGTCAGCAACACACACCGACTGAGAGTTCAGGTGGTCGTAAGAGTGCGGAGCAACGTACCGCTTCAGCACCTTGTTTGATGAGCTTGCCCTGCTCTAGCAGGCTTGACGAAGGAGAGGGATACGATGTCATTGTCGATATGTCGTCTTGCGATCGTGCTGCTGCGGACGATGACCAAGTTGTACAAGGTATGTGATGGTCAAGCTAAATTCGAGCCACGACGACTGTGGAAATGAGCTTTTTCACTCAACTTGGGGAAAATCCATGATCTCGTGTGGTTGCGACGAGGGCAGTCTTGGTGATCTGCGGCGATCACCGCCTAGGTTCTTTTCTGCTGCTGAAGTGGCAAAGTAGGAAAAGGAAAAGCGATGAGTGTATAGCAGACAACGGTATGCATGAATGATCGACGTGTTTCAGCGAATGGCATGATGGTTGGAAGGACAATGCAGTCCTTCTGAGCTTCAATTTACATACATATCTTGCACACTATGGTAGCTGGGGAGATGGTTCTCGTTCCCGGCATCTGCCCCGTCACAGAGCGGAGTGTATCGAGGCATCCTCATACCATTCCGCCTGACCCTGCACTGAATTTCTTCCTCTTCTCCCCCGAACCTCGAGCCGAAGACTCACTCTCCCCTACCCCTTTTCTCTCCCTCTCAGGTACAGATCGATCTCGATGTGGCCCCCTACCGCCTCCTGCCCTGGAAGGTAGCGAAACCGGAGTGTTCGCCACACTTTCCGAACCACTACTAGCTCTTTCCGAACCACTTGATCCACTGTCCAATCTCATATATCTCAATTCAGACCCGTGTCCCTCTTCAGCAGCTCTCAATCTGGTCACTGGTGGTGCTCGAGATCGGGGTGATTTAGGAGGTGGAGAAAGAGTATCGTACATGGTTGGCAATCGAACGTCTGGCGTCGAGATTCGTCCTGTCGCAATGGGATTTTGCGAAGTTGTTCTTCTCATCTCTGCAGGAGGAGATGCGTTTGAGACTGGGATCGAGGTAGGTGCAGAACTCGACGCAGGTCGTGGTGGAGGGCGGAAGGTAGTCTGCCGAGAAGATGATTTACGAATAGTGAGAGGCGGAGTCCCTGTCATACCACCTCCCACACGAACATCGAGAGGATTTGACGCCGTTGCCACTGCAGCCGATCCATTTCCATCGAGATCTGAAACAGATGATATCCTGTCCTCACGCGCGATTGGGTGAGTCAAATCCAGGGATGAAGGAGACGGAATTCGAGCTCTGCGGTCACTAAGTGAAGGTACTGGCGGGACTTCAGAATTCTTCCCATCAGTTCGAGGCGGACTATTCGTATTAGCATGCGGTCTCTTGACTATCTGACTTGCTCCGCGCAAAGGGACTGGTGCCGCATGTCGACTGTGTACTGATCCTCTCAAAGCAGAAGGAAGAGGAAGAGGAGGGTGTTGAGGAGTGGATAGTTGTGGTCGTCCGTTAGTCCGAGTAGACACTATAGATGCTGCTCTGCTAGGAGGTCTACTCAATACTTGTGATGCTGATTGGTTTTGACCTTGTGCATGTGGACGAGCTGTGGGTTGCGGATTTGGGACTGGTAGGGGACTAGGGTTAGATGTATATAAATTCCTAGGTTGGCTGGGCTGGACAGGTGTTCCCGTGTACGAAATGGTGGGGTGTCGAGCGGGGACGGGTATAGATGTTATTCGAGCGGGGACGGCATGGGGAGTCTGGTGAGAACCCGAGTTCTGAGAATGGGCATTGGTCTTTCTTGGCTGGAGGATATCAGTCTTGATATCACTCTCGCCGACTTTGTTCGGTTCGAGGTCTCTAACTCCTCTTCCCGGTGAAGGGGCGTAAGGTGGAAGAGCAGGTGGATCGTAAAGAGATGAAGGTGGAGCTTTCTCTTCGTCTTCTCGATGTTTGACCGGCTTATGACCCGATTCGTCCCCGCTATAAATCTCTTCGTCACCATCGACCATTCTCCCTTTTCTCGATATCTGATTCACTCGGCCCTCATCTCGTGAGGAGCCTGACTGTCTGTCCACAGAACGTCTTTGCTCCCCCGGATCATCAACCGTCATCCCACTTTCCCTCTTCTTGGGTCGCTTAGCGATCCATATGCATCCAAAGGCAAGTACCAAGATCCCCACCACAACACCTATACCAGCACCTATCAGTACCGGGGTGGAGACGTTGTGTCTCTCGCATGAGATGTAGTTTCTGGTCCTCAAGTGTCAGCGAAGGGCTACATTTCCAAGGGGGAAAGGACACGATGGGGGGTATGTGGGGGGAGATGCACACGGACTTACCCTATCGAGCCATCATATGAACAACCGGTACTATTTGAGCTGGTCGTCGGTGGGATTATAGATCCAGTCGCAGAAGCTGATGTGGCGACCGTTGAGGGAACGGTAGGATGTTGAGTCGACGATTGTTGTGCTTGAACCGAGGTCGAAAAGAGGAGGAGGAGGAGTGCTACTGTAGTTACTTGTACGGTGCGAGGTAGTCGGTGCGCGGGGACGGTCGAAGAGATTTGCATCTTGATCAGATCTTGATCAAAGTGAGTAACATTACTCGTTCAAACCAAAAAGCTTGCAAGTATGAGGCAAAGGCATTTTACACCGAAAGACCAGTTAGCATCTGTGAGTGACGATGGAACAGACTGGTCAGTATCAACAGTGGAGTCCAGTCGATAGTAAGAGATGAAGGTCTCGCGGACCACCTGTGACTATGTCTTGTACGTGCGTTCATCATCGAGGATCCGTCTGATACGTGCGAGTGTGTGAGACCCGTAAGGCCAAAGGATCTCAAAGGGGCCTCCCGCATATTACATGAAAGGACAACATGTCCAACCAAAAAGGATGGTGAGAGGTGAGACGTCATCCGCTCGTATCAGATGCAACTGTGAGTATCAATCCATGAGTGACTTAATCTAATGAGTATATATAGTTGACGTAGCAGAGTGGCCTCGTCCTATCGATGCCTTGACCAATCACTCTCGCACTCGGACAGCATGCAATGCGATCTTCCCGTTCTCAAAATGCATGATACGAAGAGTGGGATATCGATGACCTCATCATGGTTGATGGTCAGGATGCACTTTTCGCGATCTCGTCGTTGTGGTTGCGTACTGCGATCTTCAGGGTCGAATCGGTTCTCGGTTTCCGTCCACAAAGCTTATTTTCATTTCAGTTGACGCTAATCCATTTGCAGCGATGGACGATGTGGGATCCAGCATTCCATGTCACACAAATCAACAGTAGATAAATAGGGACGTTCATCTGTCTGTCTGTCTGTCAGCGGTGCGGTCTGAGGTGCTTGCTACCTGGTGGATCAGCATGGATCACCGACCGACAGCTGGCCACCACAACAATACTACTATTGTTACGATTCCTATGCTGCTCAGAACAATCAATCAAGACGCGTGAGCTGGAGCAAAATATTACTATGCAGGTGCTTTTCTTCAGGGAAAATCATCAAGCCACAGATAACCGGACTCACCGGAAAGGTCTACCACTGTACCACTGTACTACTGAGACATCCGCATGTTGGTGAGGGTCCAGTGCCTCTCGTTATTGCCGATGATGAGCTCGTTCCTAACAGTGGTCCAGACCCCGATCAAACAACAACAACGACAAAAACAACGACAATAACAACAACAACAGACCCGTCCTGCTCTGTCCCATTGTCAATCGAGAACAAATAATGTTTCACATCGTTTTTCCTACCTTTGGCATAGCTCAATTCTGTCTTTGATTGAGAGAGATGTTGACTGCGCTTCTCGTTCCTTCTCTTGCAAGATCGCTCTGTTTACTCTGGACCCCCCTCCTCCCTTTCCGCGGTCCTGACGCCATCTCTGAAAAAAAGAAAACGAACACGAAAAAAAGATTTAAGCTATTTCGATGCGTTACAGCATTCGGACCGGATCGTCTGCCTTGCGCTTCACGTCGGCAAAATGACCAAGTGCAGAGGTTACACCTTGTCAGATGGTAACAGTCATAGCAGTGAATCATAATGAAAAGATCAGAGTTCCTGTTTAACCCAAAGGAGTAGTGTGATCATGTCCGAAGGAGAGGACGAAAAGACTGATGCTACAGTAGTCGTGAAAACGATGTCATCGGGTCGTCGTCTGTCTGTCTGGGTGAACGATATGCTCTCTGAATCTGCATGGGATCCTTGTTGTTCGTGTTCGAGCATCCTTGTTCTTTTCTCTTTGATACATCATCCATCTCCACCTCTCTGCGACACACTTGACGATCGCCTTTGACGCGTGATACAACGTAAATTGACAAGTCGTCCTGCAATAAACAAGTCGGATTTGGATTCCCAAAAAGAAGCCCCCATTGTCTTCCCCGCAAACCGCAGATCGTGGTTCAGACATCGACACAGTACAGTACCTCGATCACACGACCACAAGTGAACATATAGCAGAGCTACAGAGTCGGGGTTTGATCCTACGCTAGCAGTCCTCACCTCTCTACATATAACCCTTGCTCTTGCGTGAGTCACTCCCTTTGGATCACACCCGTGGCTTTCTACATTAGGGAATGGTCAGCTGACGTCTTTTTCCAACCCTTTTTTTCCGGCAAGTTAGTGAAAACCAAACAGATTCCCAATCTTGAGACAGGATTGGGTCTCGAGCCGGATCAAAGACTCGCTCGCTCCCTTTGAGTCGTCGACGGGACAGCCTTCCCAGGACCAACCTTTTTTCTTTCCATTTTTACGTCCGGTCGTTCATTTCACCATGTCGACAGTCATCACCTCACAACAACAGCCACCACGATCATTCCCTTCCACCTCCTCCGACACCGATACCAATCCGCTCGACCTCGATCGTATCAGCTCTCATCCATCCTTGACCCACTCTGTCACCTCTTCCTCCGCGTCCGCTAGTTCCGACGACGAACAGCTGGAAGCCGTCATCTCATCAGTCGGACCTGATCCTCGCACACGTTCAACCACTCATCTCATCAAGAACGATCCGGAGACCTTGATTGTCAAGTCGACAGTTCCGCCCACTTTGGAGGTCGCCATCAATACCACTCCGTCCACCGCGTTCAGTTCAATCGTGAACGAGCAGTTGAAAAGTCCTTTGAGTCCCATACGTGAAGTGAGAGATACTCCGAAAAAGACTTCGGGCAGGTTGAATTTGAGTAAATCGATGCAGTCGCTCAGGAAGAAAAAGTCGGAGAAGGGTGGAAGAGAGAGAGCTTCGTCGGTGTCGGAGAAGTGAGTTGAGAGTCACGTTCCGGAAGGAAACCCGAATCGCACTTGCTAACGAGGGCACACGTTAGGATCCCACCTGTTCCATCTCTTCCAGCTGTCAAGACGTCAGCTCCTCCCCCTGCTCCTGTCCACCCGTCAGCCAATGCGCCCAAACGACCGCCCCTCCAGTCCGCCAAATCCGGCTCATTCTCCTCTTTCTTCCGTAAACTTACCGGACGATCCAACACCACGCCTGAGCCGACCAAGGGATCAACGGTTACCAAGCGAAAATCGGTGGTCTTCTCGTCATCGTCCGCAACCACAGCAAAGCCCACTCTTGGCAGGCTTAACACTGCCTCGGCATCCAACCTCAGAGCAAGTGGGAACGCGCCCACATCGTCAGCCGTACCTTCACCATCGATCCATAAACCTTTATCCTCCCCTGGTATCGCTCAAGCAGGCCTACCAACACCTCAACCAAAAGAGACAAATCCTTGCATGATCCCTCTTCCGCCATCGCCAGCTGCTAGTCCGATTATTACCCTTCCACCTGTCGTAGCTCCTCCTGTCGATTTCTCCGCTGCCCCAACAGCCCCGGCCGACACGCTGCCTCAACCGCCGACGGTCAAGAAGAAGAAGCCAGAAGCGATGCTGAGTCTCGAGGGCTTTGAGTTTCAAGGAGAGGTAGAAGACGTCCCTGTGGAACGGTCATCACGCTCGTCCGAAGGGGAGACCATTTGTGTTGAGGAAGAGAAGGAGAACCACGATTACGTTCGACCACTCGCTCCCATTCGCATCCCATCGAGACACGCTGTCGGACTCGGCGTCGATACCTCCAAGCTCGGTCCACCATCAGCCACTTCCCCTCAATCAGCGACCACCATCGGATCTTCCCTCGAAACCAAGATCGTTACCCCTACTTCGGCTGTTTCCGACCTTGGCGGCGATGGTATGAAGCTGGCTGGAAGTAGTCCGCCAAGAAAGGCTCCGGTCGGTGTGGGACTTGGATTGGCAGAGCTGGGTAGAAAAGAGAGTAAATGGCGCAAGTCGGTGATAGGATTGTCTGACGTGAGTGTGAATGCGGGTGCCAAACATGGGGTTCTCTTCGATTCGCGACGCAAGCTGATGTGAATGATCCGCCTACACAGAAAACCGGTTCGATCTCCCGTCTGTCGAGTCAGAAGTCTTCACCACCCCGTCGAGGTCCTCCACCGACTTCTCACGAAGCCTATGCCGCCAGACAACAACGTATCGCTTCGAACCGAACGTCGTGCGCTCCTACTCTCCACAGCACGGCCAGTGTTGCTGCTTCGGCCAGAGGGATGGCACACATGAGCAAGGAGGATGAGGAGATGGCAGAGACATTCTTCCTTTCATAATCACGAAGCTATCGGTCTTGGGTTTTCCGTATGATGGTGTAACCGATCTTCTTGGGAGTTCTTGCTGTATACCTTGCAAAGAGTGATTGTCAAAACGACAATTGAGCGATCTTTTCTCTTCATCTTGTTGTATGTGTATACTTGAGGTAACAATGCATCATAAATTCTGGCATGTCCAAAGCAGTGGTGATATGGCGTGGGAAGAAACATGGTCTCTCCACCCTGCGGGATGAGGTGCACCGCAATCATCATCAGGGAGTACGTCGTTACTGACGGATAGGTGGAGGAGGTCGGACACGCTACAACCTTGGTTCAACTTTGCCTATTGTTTCTGTGGCATGTCTTTTTATGAGATTCTCAAATCATCTTCAAAATAGATCGCCGCGGCTGTATCGTCTCGAGCTCTGGCATAAGGAGCCCGAAGCTTCATGCGGTTTAGTCGAAGCCAATCCAACAGATCATAGAACACAGACAGGTTTGGCGGTCAACTTTCCTTCCCTCCCCCTCCTCCTGTAGGATCGATCAACTACGCCAAAATGCCGTTCCCAACCTCCACTGGTTCTCGACTGATACTCCTCACATCGGTATTCACAATCATCTCCATCTTTCTCTTACTACGACCTTCATCTCTCCTTCCCTCTCTCTCTGGCTTCTCTTCCTCCTCTTCTACCAAGAATACACAATTTCATTCAGGTAGCAATCCCAACAAGACCTATCCCGTATCTGAGGATGCTCAGAACCAATTTTCCGGTAAGAGAGTAGCGATCATCGGTGCGGGAGCGAGTGGGTCTTCGGCGGCGTTCTTTATGAGGAGGGCGACGAGGACGTTGGAGAGGAGATTGGGGTTGGAAGAGGACAGTGGCAAAGGGGTGGGGGAGATTGTGGTCTTTGAGAAGGAGGGATACGTTGGTGGACGTGAGTATCATTTCCTTTCCTGTCTAGGGCGATTCATGCGAAATGATAGAAAGTGTGTTGGATATAGTGTGCGTTGTGTATGGAGTGTCGAGTTGTTGGATCGAGGTGAGGAGCGATGGGAGCGGAGGCATCACAGGTACTATATCCAGCCGAGAGACCCTTATACAACCCCTGCTGCTATCGACGATCCGACAAGCTTGATACTGACGCGACATCCCGACGCAGGAAGCACAACCGTTCACCCGCACAGTGACGAGAGGACAATCCCACAAGAACTCGGCGCGAGTATCTTCGTGGCCGCCAACAAGAACATGATGAAGGCGGCAAAGGTAGGCGGCCCCGCCTGTGGGACTGTGTACGAAGGGCGCATCTCTGACATCTCCTTAGCACTTCAATCTGACGCTGATCGATCCTTCTTACGGCGAGAGAGGTCTTGGTATCTGGGTATGTTTGAAGTTCTTTTAGTTTCTGATCCAACAGCCTTCGCCTTTGCCGAGATACATTGACGCGACCTTTCGACATTCTGTCGCGTACCCGCCGACGACAGAGTGCTAATGGCCAATGTTCTTCCGCAGGACGGCAACCAGTTCCTCTATTCTACTTCTGCGACCGACAGCACGACATCATCATGGCTCGATACCGCCCGTGCTCTGATGCGATACGGCCCTTTTTCATATACCCGGACCAAATCAGCAGTAGCCGACCTGCTCAAACGCTTCGAACGATTGTACGATCCCGCTTGGTTGGCACAAAGAGGTAGAGTGGACAGCATCGAGGATTTCGCAGAAACGGTCGGATTGGGAAGGGAATTCACGACTCGTACAGGAGAGGACTGGGCGAAGAATGTGGTCAAGGTGTCGGATCGGTGGATGGGCGAGATCATGGAGGGTGGCACACGGGTGAACGTGAGTTCGTTCAGCTGTCGATTGATCATTGCCTATTGGGTCCAGCTGATGTAATGGATGCTACTACACAGTACGCTACTGATCTGAATCTTATACATGCTCTTGGTGCGGGTGTGTCGTTGGCTGCGAGTGGCGCCTCGCAGGTGCAGGGAGGGAACTGGCAGATCTTCCAGAATATGTTGGACGATAGTAAAGCCAAAATGCATCTGGGCACCGAGGTACGTTTCCCGGCAGTGGAGTAGAACAGGTTGTCAGACTGATCTCTTCTCTCTGATTCAGGTAGTGGACATCATTTCGTCGAGCAAAAGTGACGGCAATGCTCCACGCTTTCACATCAAAACAAACAGGACAGAGCTCAATGACGATGAGCCCTTCGACGTGGTCTTTTTCGCTGCCCCTTGGTATTCCTCGCCTATAGCTGAAGGAATTACGAAATCGATCAGCGAGAAAATCCCGTAAGTACAATTTCTCGGTTGTTGAATCAATGGCTCATGACAATGGCAAATCTGTTCGCCCCTGCGCAGACACCAGAAATACGTCCACTTGCACGTCACGTATCTGACCACGACTCGACGTCATCCGATTCCTTCTTTCTTCGGTCTTCCTGACGACGCTTACATTCCGAATACAATCATCACGACGGGCGTTACGTCCCGACAACAAGCTGTACCACCACCAAGATTCCAATCCATATCATGGCACGGCGAGACGTATCCGGGATCAGGCGAATATGCCGTGAAGATCTTCAGTCTGACGAGGCTGCCGGAGAGGTTCTTGGTGGAGATGTTGGGCGAAGAACCGAGTTGGCTATTGAGAAAGGAGTGGAACAGTTATCCGCAACTTAGACCTCTTGCCACTTATGCGCCTGTGGAACCTGTGAAAGGCTTGCAATACCTTGGTGCAATGGAGTCGTGGGTTTCGACGTGAGTCACTGCTGCGATACATTCTGCTTGCCTGTGTCTTGTCACCAAGCAAAGCACGTTATTGACCCGAGCCATCGGAGAGTGAAACTATGCTGATACTTTCACGTCGTTACAGTATGGAGACTCAGACTATCTCAGCGAGAGAAGCTGTCGCTAGAGTCGTGGATGGTTGGTGGGGACTGGGTCAAGGTGAATGTGAAGCTGGTCTAGAATCGTGGGATTGGACCTGTTGATCGGGTATTGAGAAGCTGAAGATGTAATGGAATTAACGATTATGCGAATTGATGATATTTATGAACGCTTGTGGGACTTTTGATGTAATTTTACTTCTACAGCTAGGGTGCTCTGTGCTTGAGTATGTCAGACGGCTCCTATGAAGCGGGAGGCGACATCTCTTATGAGCATGATAATGTCAGATAGAGACATGTTGGAATGTAAGAGAAAGTATAGCGTTGCCAGCTTGAGCCGGGGGCGTATGGGTATCTGCATTAATGCGTGGTATGTATGGGCGAATAGTACTTGTCCGAGCAGCCTCTTCTTCTTCTCGATTTGATTGCTCGGCTCGACCTTAGTTCTTGGTTTTCCTAAAAGTGAAGAAAAGGAAACAGCGCAAGTGATCAGTTCTCTTTCTCCAAGACTAGGCGATGAAGTCCACAGTATTCAAGTTCATCCCCACTCTCACCCTCCCATCCTGCGGGTTCGAGTACAGATCTCAGACCGGGAAACACCACGACCCACCTATAAGTCCATTGTTTCCTCGTCTGACTGAACTCCCCCAACTTGTGACCGACCATCTCCTCCGTCACGGTGATCGGAAGATAGTCTTTCCCGTTATGGACCATGAACTTTAGACCGACAAAGTTTGGGACGATGGTGCATGAGCGGGATTTTGTGAATATCGGGGTGGAGGTCTTGAGGTGATGAGAGAGGGATGGGAAGGCCGTGAAGAATGGGCCTGTGGATCGTGGTTTTGGGTCATGTGGGTTGTTGTAGTGTGTCGAGTGGGAGGAGATGGAGACAGAGAGATGGGAATCACAGTTCCGAGGTGATGTCATATATGATTCGGTCGCAATCGTAGATTCAAGGTCGAGCAAAGACAGCACTCAAGTCAGCATCTGGCATGTTGTTGTCAGGTGATTGAGTGACCACGAAGACAGAAAACGAAGAGGAGAGGGTTTCCTGAACCATTTGTTGCACGGGAGAGAAGGCAAAACTGCAACGCACCTTTCCAAGTAGAGCGACGGAGGACCAGTGATGTGGGGTGCATCTTGGCTGATAGGCGATTGCGATGGTTGTAACGAGTGTATAGCTGTTGATGGAAAAGAAGGTCGGAAAAGACAGAGCAGCTTCGCTCGTAGCACTTTGTGATGTGGCATACTCTCCGGACTTCTTATCACTCTCACGCTTTCCCTCTCCCCCCACTTTACAAGCTGCTCCTCGTCGCGCTCTGGTCGTGTCTGCTCGAACATTTTAATCAGCAATATAGCGACAGGAGATCATCCACTTTCCACTCAGCCTTCTTGATCATACAGCCCTTCTATCCGTTCACAACACTCGTCCAATACCCTCGACGTACTTCAAGTAAGATCGAATAGACAACTCGAGAGGACCTGCAGCCTCGCCTTCACACCAGCTCTTCCATCCTCTCCTTCGCCTTCACCAATAGATATTCAGCAAGATGGCAATGCCAGGAGGAATGCCCATGGTGGTGATGAGTGAGTACCATTGGCTCACTCTGCTTGGTCTTCTAGCGCCATAAGAGCGCCTGGCTCACATGTTCATCCGCTCCTCTCGCAGACACCGGACCTGAACGGCAGACAGGTCGTAAAGCTCAGACTGCCAACATCGTCGCTGCGAAGGTGAGCTCACTCCCTGGGGACCCTCACGACAGTCGGACGAAGCTGATGACAGCTATCTGATGGCAGACCGTTGCCGATGTCATTAGAACGTGTCTCGGCCCCAAAGCAATGTTGAAGATGATTCTCGATCCTATGGGCGGTATTCTGTAAGCTCTCGTGCACTTGTAGTACTGTAGCCAAGCTGACGAGTTCGGACAGACTCACCAATGACGGTCACGCTATCCTTCGAGAGATTGATGTCGCTCATCCTGCTGCCAAGTCCATGATTGAGCTATCCAGAACGCAGGACGAGGAAGTCGGTGATGGGACTACCAGTGTTATTATCCTGGGTAAGTCAGCTAACCAGCATCCCAAAGAATGGACAGTAAAGCTGACTGCTGGGGTTAGCTGGAGAAATCCTTGCCTACTCCCTACCTCTCCTCGAGCGAAACATCCACCCCGTCGTCATTATCCGAGCTTTCAAAGCCGCTCTCAACGACGCGCTCGAGACCATCTCCCAAATTTCCACTCCGGTTGATATCTCCTCTGAATCTGAAATGCTCGCTTTGATCAAAACCTCTATCGGTACCAAGTTCTCGTCCCGATGGTCTGACCTGATGTGTTCTCTGGCCCTTCAAGCCGTCAAGACGGTCGCGGTCACTGCCGAAGCTGAGAATGGCCTCATCAACAACTCCAGTGAGAGCGATAAGGGAAATCTGGTGAACATCAAGACTGTCGACATCAAGCGATATGCTCGAGTGGAGAAGGTGCCAGGTGGTGAGATCGAGGAATCAAGAGTCCTTTCAGGTGTCATGATCAACAAGGATATTACCCACCCAAAGATGAGGAGAAGGATTGAGAACCCCAGGATCGTCTTGCTCGATTGCCCCTTGGAATATAAGAAGGGAGAATCACAGACCAACATCGAGATCAGCAAAGAAGAGGACTGGAACAGAGTCTTGCAGATTGAGGAGGAGCAAATCAAGTCGATGTGTGACAAGATTGTGGAGTTCAAGCCGGACTTGGTCTTCACTGAGAAGGGTGTTTCAGGTAAGCATTTAGATTAGCAGGATACCACATCGATGGATGGACGCATTAATCTGACTATCGCAATTGCTTGTAGATCTCGCGCAACATTATCTTCTCAAAGCAAACATCACTGCCATCCGACGAGTGAGAAAGTCAGATAACAACCGTATCGCCCGAGCAGTGGGAGCTACCATCGTCAACCGGGTGGAGGATCTGAGAGACGCCGACGTTGGAGCGCAATGTGGAGAATTCTACATCGAGAAGATCGGTGACGAGTGAGTACCAAGTTGTCTCTGAGAGTATGGTGTACTCAGTCTCGCTCTGCGCAGATACTTCACCTTCCTCGACAAATGCAAGTCCCCCAAAGCATGTACCATCCTCCTCCGCGGTCCCTCTAAGGACATCCTCAACGAGATCGACCGAAATCTCGCCGATGCCATGTCAGTCGCTCGAAACGTCGTCTTCAACCCCATTCTCGTTCCTGGTGGTGGTGCCACTGAGATGGCCATCTCAGTCGCTTTGGGAGAGAAGGCGAAGATGTTGCCGGGCGTTGCGGGTGCACCTTACAAGGCTATCGCGGACGCCTTGGAGGTCATCCCCAGAACACTGGTGCAGAATTGTGGTGGAAATGCGATCAGAACATTGACAGAGCTGAGGGTGAGCAACACAAATAATGGAAATAGTCATTGATTGGCTGACGTATCATGAATGGCGACAGGCTAAACACTCTGAGGGACATCACATGTTCGGTGTGGACGGTGACACCGGTAAGGTGACAGACATGAGGGAGTACGGTCTCTTGGAGTCAGCATCAGTGAAGATCCAGACGTTGAAGACTGCTATCGAGGTGAGCTTCCCGGTCCTTGGCGAAAAGCCTCTCAGGCCCAAGCTGACCATCATATTCAGTCCGCAACACTGTTGCTCCGAGTGGACGACATTGTCAGTGCCAGAAGACCGGGAGAGGGTGCAGACGCTGGTGCGGGTGTTCAGACAATGGGTGGGGAGGGTGGACCTGAAGGCGCGGAGATGTAGGTTGAGATTTGAAGTAGACGACACGAAAAGCATGCATAGTGAGGACACATAGATATCGAGAGGACGAGAGGAGGAGGGCTATCGTCATGAGCTGTGATGATTCAAAGCAGCTAGGTGTTGCATACGGAATGCTTCACTGAAGCAGAGCAGAATAACAGACACTTCAGAGCATAATGTCAACGCGACAAGCGGATGCATGACGACGCCAATTAATTGAATTCATTATTCCGACCACTGGATCCTACACCGTCGGATTCGTTGTATTTCAAGTCATCTCATTCATCTCCTCCTATAGACTGATATCAGACACAACAACAAACACAAAACAGCGCAAACCGATCGATCAATCACGATGTCCGGCTTCGTCCTCGGTACTGGCTCTGGTGTCCTCGCTGCTGCAGCGGTGTATTATACGCTCTCAACGTCGTTGAATGCGCAAACCGCCTCGTTGAGATCAGAGTGAGTTGGGGTTTTGCATTTGCGTTCGTGGTCGCGGTCGTGATTGTGGTCGTATTGTCAGTTTTGGTCCTGCTTTGTATATTGAGTGTGTGCGGGATCCGTGCTTGCTTGCTATGAGGCTATGAGCACCGTGGTGTACTTTCCACATCGCGGTGAATGATCTTCCATCTCCCGTCCATGTGCTCGCTCTTCTCCTTTCTACATCAATCACGATTCTCATGCTATCCATCTCGTCTCCATGCCAAACGACGTTATCCCTAACCCAATATCCTCGGAGCAAAAGCAAACGCAACCTCGCTAACAAGCCATATGTGCCCATCCTCCGGCCAGACTCCACTCCTCCTCGACCTTGCTCAACAGCTCATTCGACCCTACCGTCCCTCCCGCTCCCTCGTCTTTCATCGGTCCCAACTCCCAATCACCCCACTATCAACCGACCTTCTCGCAGCTTCTCCGCACGAAATGGAACGAGTCCATCTCGTCTCTCGTCGTCGGTGTGAGAAGGACCGATTGGGATAATGTCGGTAAAGAAGTGTGGGGGGTCGGGGAGAGCGTTTACGACAAGATATCTTTGTCGGTCAACGGCCCTTCGACTTCGACTCTGGCTGCTCCGGTGGAACATGGCAGTACGGCTTCTCCTTCTTCTCCTTCCTCTTCTTCTTCCTCTTCTTCCTCACTTTCTACTGGAGGGATTCAAGGTGGTACGATCTATCCTATTGCAGGAGGAGTATTGTCCCCTGGCTCAAGTACAAAAGACAACCTTGTCGATCAGGTGAAGAAAGGTGTGAAGAACGTCGTGGAGAAGACTCAAGGGGTTAATCTCCATATCGGCGAAGAGGGAAGAGTGGGCAGTGATACCAAGGTCGAGTTGGCCAAAATTAAGGGGAGGATGGTCTGATGGCGTAGTAGGGATTCAGAGATAGAAGAAATGGGAATAGATTGGTAGATCGGTGGGGCGGTATGACGAGAAATGAAGAATACGAGAAGATGGATGGACAGTCGATCAATCAGCTCAGTCAAGCGAGACCACGGTGACGGGTCGGGTCGAACAAACGACCAAGATGCGGATGCATCGGTGACATCTGCATCGATATGGTCTCATAGTGACGAAAGTCAGGTGAATACGCTCAATGGCGGCCGAAGACCGTATTTGGAAGACGGTACGAGGACTGATTCCAGACCGAGACCTTGCCTTGTGCTGCTTGTGGTCTTTTACTGACATTGGACTGCATCGAACGAAGACTGGACTGATCACAAAAGTACAGGAACAGCTCGAAACCCCGAGGTCACGCTGATTCCGCTTCTATTCGCACTCCTCTCGGCCTCAAGAATCACCCCTCATGCCAAATTGCCCCCCGCCGCCTCCTCCTCCGCTCTACGCATCGCGAACGCCATCTCAGCGGCCATCGCGCTCTCCCCTTCTTTCCATCCCGTCTCTTCCTTGCCTTCAGCCTCAATCCCCGTCCAAGGAAACGCCCGTCAGCCCAGCCTGATTCCCCTTCCTTTCCCGCTCTTTGCAGACTTTGCAACGTTCCACCCACTCTCGCACATCTAGATCCATCCCATTCCACCAGAAAGTCCTCGACAGTATCTCCATCGTCGCTTCAACGTCATTATGTGCCATACCACCGTGATTTGTTTCGGAGAGCGAAGAGGAAGAAGGATCCGGATCGAGATGTGCATCTTCGATTAGCTCTTTCCTGATCGTTCCCTTTGGAGGAACGAGAAGCGCAGCACCCCCCTCGTCCCCTTCTCTTCCCTCTCGATCGGGATCACCGGGTGTTGGACGAAGATACAGTAATCCGACGTCGGAAAGGATGAAATCGTCGTTATCTCGACCGGATCGTAGATCGCTGATGAGGGGTACTAATTCCTCATCGGTCGGATACGCTGCTAACCATCGGATTGTCTCAGGATCCAACTCCAAATCCAAATCCAAATTCAGCGCCGTCTGTGACCCAGTGGACGGATGACGACGGATCTGTGAAGGCGGTGGTGACAGTAACGGATAAGCAGTTTGAGGCGAGATCGCTCCTTCTCCTCCTCGATTATGGTTATGTTTCCGTGGATGAGATCGGGAGTGAGGTTGACCGATGGCAGTTTGACGAGGAGCGAAGAATGATGATGCGTTGGTGTTAGGTCGGACGTGTCGCATCTTCTTCTCGGAGGCAGGGAGGAGCAGGACGGTGGGCGATGGTGAAGGCGGGTTCAGGAAGGTGTTGAGTTTGGATCGCTGAGAGTTGGGACGGGTGTACTGGGATTAGTATATTTGTGCATCGAAGGGGGAGCGCGAAGGATAACGGTTAATTGTGCGGCTTGGAGCAAGCGCATTGAAGGTTTAGAACGGGACAAGGTATTGGTAACGGATAGGTGGAAGACAGCAACGCCAAGGCGGGTGTATCGCGAGGAGAGCGAAGTCGATGCTGAATGATCCACTCACCGGATTGAAGAGGTATTTGATCGACTCGATAAACGGCTCGAGAATGTTCAACAGTGTCATGAGAGGTAAAGAGGCGGCTTTTCTATGGTGTGGTGGATGACAACGAGCCTCAGCCGTGATACTGCATCTCAAGAGCGATGCCGCGACATGCAAAGAAAACTCTCACCCAAGATGTACGCCAGTGGACTTTGTAGCCTTTTCTATGGCTATCTTGAACAGCACTGCTTCAACGAACTGCGGACAGGCAATCCAAACAACTCTTATTAGTGACCTCTTTCTTAGCGTTTGTCGTATCGTGTGCAAAGACCATTCCGGGGATACACTGACCGTAATCAGACTTAAGAGTCCTATTGTCAGGGCAAAAATCGGTCCAACAGGCCCTCTACGATGAGCCCACCAAGCCCACCAAACCCATTGATATCCCTCATAAGGCGGTCTCTCACATTGAACCCTCAAACCCACCTCTGCCACAAGTTCCGCTCGAACCTTGACTTCCTTCATTCTCTTAATATCGGCCTTGTTCTTCCCTGCCTCATCTTCTGCTCTGTCTTCGTTTGTCGTGGTGATGGTGGAATCTACGAGATGTGTGAATGGGAGGGAGAGTGCGAAGAAGAGATACCAATGCAGGAAGGCGGTGATGAGTTGGAAGAGGACGAGGAGCCATGTGATGGTTGTCAAGGCTGTCAAGAGAGATGAGAGGTTACTCAGTGTTGGGCTAGGTGGGAGAAAGATGGGTCAGATCAATCTAGCCCATCGCTCGGGATACAAAGGCGATGGCAGTCAGCGCGGCAAGTCTCCAATGCTGAGGTGATAGGTTGCAAGGACAAGACGTCTGAGTCTCAGCCACTCACCTGCCTGGAATCCGGATCGATCCTGAAGACGTGGCAAAGTCCCCGTCGCCATATGCTTGGCATTGCGAACTGCGAAGGCGTTCTGAGCGATTAGCAAACCGTGATCACCATAACGTCGGTCTACAACGTTCTCGATCGACCCGTGAATTCAGATGGCATCACTCGTCGAGTTAGGTCGTCTCGTCTGTTGTTGCACATCATACTGCCGTCTCATTGATAAGATGAGCAAGAACTCACGTCCCGTTCGAAAAAGCACACCAGCCCCAACTACCCAAGCCCACATCCTTGTCCCCCGCTTCCGAAACATCAAACACCCCTTTATCAACCTTGACGAGCTCGCTCGACCCCTTCCCCCCTACACTGTTGATGCAGATCGTCAATGGGATCACTGCCGCCAGAGTGTTCAGAGGGGTGATGAACGGTTTCCATTTGGTGTGGAACCGTACGATTCTCGAAGACTGGATACGTCTTGACCAGCTCTTCTTTTTCTCGGACAGTGGTTCGACCTCTTTGGAAGAAGAGTGGGAATTCTTCTCGTCGTTTATTGAGCCAGGATTTTCAACTTCATCCAATTTGGATCTCTGTTTTCGGCGACCAAGTATGATGTTTCGCTGCTTGGGAGGCAGGGAATAGCGAGCCGGAGCAACCGACATCCTTCCAAGCCTTTCTTGAGCTTCAGGCGAGATAAGATTCGGTGTGAGATCCGACATCCCTTTCCACTGGCCACCATAATTGTTGTTAGCTTGAGGGCCACCTTTATCTCGCGGATCAGCCGGACCTCGACCTCGGGACATGTCTTGGGAATGAGGCCGGAAATCAGGAGTCGTCTGCGCGATATAGTGAGATCTTCGTCTCGTACTTGGGTCGGATCTGTTCCCTTGAGTTACGAGCTCAGATGAATCAGCGAATGGATCAGATTTATCAATGTTCTTGATCTCTCGTGCTGAGTTCGGACCTGTGATCGTACTCGCTTCCGGAAGCTTGGACGCTTGTAGTGGGACGTGCGACATCGACTGCCGCTGTGGCGGCCGAATACTGCCCAACCGTTCGAGGTCCAGCACAGAAGGTAGAGTTGACTTGCTCGAGCTTTCCCTGTTGACTTGCTCATCCCTCCTTCCCCTTTCGGGCGCAGGAGTCATCTCGTTCGGACTATCCATGATAGCATCTTGATCGTATGCGTATTCCACCCCTTTGTCAGCGGGAGAAGCAGCGGATATTCTCCCATTTTCCGTCTCATGGGACATCCTCGACCACTCCCAGCCATCGATCGTAGTCGGATCTTCGAAACCTTGTAGAACACCCGATGTTTTGGGTCCAGCCCACGATCTTTTAATCCATGCAGTCCCCAGATCTTGATCATGATCTCCACCATTCCAATCACTCCGTTGGTACAGATCTCCAGTGAGTGTCGATTGTCCATCTTCTGCTTCTTGGTATTCCTCTTCGATCCCTCCAAATGGGTTCTCAGCGTGACTGACACGTTGTGAAGGTCTTGATTTCGATGGTTGATAAAGTGGATATGGAAGTGGAGGAGGCGGAGAGGGTGAGACTGGAGGAATAGCATGACTGGGCTGAGACCATGCAGTCTCGACTTCGGAGAAACCGGTAGGTGGTCTTGCTGTAGAGTATTGGAACGGAAGTGAAGAACGATCAGGCGGGGAGAGTGGAGACAGTAACGAAGACCGAGTTTCGCGGTCTGCCATCGTGTCAGTGATCACAGGCCTTGAAGTTGATCCAGATCGACTGTTGATCGAACGGTGGATCTAAATCAGCGATCTCCTCAGGACACCTTTGGCGAGGCTGATATGCCACCATGAACTCGCTACACAGTACCAGGGCGAAAGGAGGCACAAAGGAGGGTACGGAGAATGCACAAAGGGTAGTCACGGATCCACTGCTCAGGTCAGTAAAGCCAACAATGCGTTATTCTTTCCTGTCATTCAATGATTCATTCAGCTTATGCATTGACAGACGTCTCATCCTTTGTGTCAATACTCCTATCAAGGTGATACAGTTTCCTCTATTTGGTGTCGAGAGGCTCGATGTCAACATTGGGGCCGAAGGGTACGATTCTGTTAGGGTTTATATGCTTGTGGGAATAGAAGTAGTGTTCCTTGATGTCTGCGGAAATTATCAGCCTATATATGATACTTTGCTAAACTAAGTGCACGACTTACGAGCGAAGTCTGTGGTGTCCTTGAACGCGGGGTTGTTCCAGTACAGTCTTTGAAGCCACTTGTGAAGGTGGGGGTAGTCATGTCGGACTGACGAGATGAGAAAAAGGTGGATCCAGTCAGTATCGAATCTGAACTCGACGATGAGATCATCACGTACTGAGTCCAAAGTTGCACTTGAAGTGGACGTAGTACACAGGATCATATCGGACGATAGTGGTGTAGAGTCTAGGAACACGACATCAGCCCAGCCTTCCACATACGCAACGCCATATGAAAAGTCGACCACTGACCGTACATCAGCTTCTGTCAATCTTCCACCGACCAAAAACTTCCTTCCGTCGCTGAGCAACTTCTCCACCTTGTCCAGTGCCTTTGCCAGCGGCTTTACTGCAGCTTCATATGCTCCTTGCGTCGTGGCGAAACCAGACTTGTAAACGCCATTGTTGATATCGTTGTACACCCATTCGTTCAACTCATCAATCTCCTTCCTCAGCTCCTCGGGGTAAAGATCCAGATCTTTCTTGTCTCCCTGAGGCAAAAGCTCGTTGAAAGCTGTGTTGAAGAATCGGATGATCTCGCTAGACTCGTTGTTCACGATCGTGTTGTGTTTGGTGTCCCATACGACAGGGACAGTGAATCGCGCATCGTAGTCCGGTTGAGCCTTGAAGTACAGTTCTCGAAGATGCCCGACACCGAAAAGCTTGTCGGCCGTAGCAGCGGGGAAGGTGTCGTCGGAATGTTCGGAGACGGGTGCGGGCTTGGCGGAAGCGTTCTCGGGAGTGACGAAATGCCATCCACCTTCGAGCATATGAGGATGGACTGTGGAGACGTCTGAGGGCCGGGCAGGTGGATGTTAGCCCTTTCTCCGGATGAAGGATGAACGATGAAAGGACACTGTCCGCGTGCTCACCCATATACTCTTCGAGACCTTTGAGCTGTCGAACGATCAACGCTCGGTGTGCCCAGGGGCAAGCCAAGCTGACATAAAGGTGATATCGGCCTGTCGCACTGGATCAGCGGGAGATCATCGTCGTGATGATACAATCGATTTCAGCCCCACCTTTCTCAGGCGCGAACTTGCCATTGGGCTCGATCGCATCTCTGAACGAACTGACTTGTCTCTTGAAAGAACCGGATTTGTCCGCCCAGCTCGTGATCGTCTTCTTCTCGTCCTTGTTTTCGGAACTCATCGTGAGGGTGCGGAAGTGGTAGGAGATCGGTGCTGCTGAACGTGTTTGTCGTGCTGTTGTTATGATGCTGCGGGAAATGAATGACTGTCTTATGATCAAGGACGATCCGAGCATATGATGTGAGATGGGTTGGTCAGAAGAGAAGAGACAGAGAGGCGGAAGAGATGATATTATACATATATATATATATCTTAATTCTATCTTTTGAGCAGGATATTTGCAGTGGTAGCGATTTGATGGTTTACTACTATTCACTTATTGATCTGTGACCCGGGAATGATTGATCATTTTATTATTCCTTGATGGTGCCTGGGAAGATGACTGCCACTTTGGGTAATCTGTTTCTCTTTTATTGTAATCAGTGGTGATGACGTATCAACAGAATGCGCGCACTGGCCCGAATCATCTGCTCCTCCCTCCTCGCTCACGATCAAATCCTTCTTTTGATCGAGTCCGAGTCATTTCATACGACCACCACACAGCCTACACAGCTCAACGACACCATCATCATCGAACCAAGATGACAACACTCGTAGACATCCCTTCGGCAGCAGCGTTCCACTTGCCCACTCCAACTTCCGATCCTCTCCCTCTCTCAGCGGGCGATCTCACTCTCACGCTCATCCCTGCCAATCCACCCACGCATCCGTCTCAGACACTCACCTTGACCGTCGGATCATCGTCCTTCCCGCTCCTGCCCATCTCGCCAGTACAGAGGGTGGAGGCCAAGGACGAACATCCCAGCTATGTGTTCAGTCCTGTGCCGGCCGATGGAGGAGATCCCATCGGTCAAGTCAAGATCCGCATGAAGCACAGGTAGGTCCGTTTCTCTCTCACTCGAAAGTTGGATACGACTCAGCTTCGCCTCCTAGCACAAGTCAAGGAGAATGGGAAGCCACCGAAGCTCTTTGTCGCAAGTTTGAAGAAGCGCTCAAAGCTCAGAAAGTATGGGATCACAAGACCCTCTTCGTCGATGACGAATATGAGACTGGCGGAGCGTCCGGATCCAACAAGGGGTGGGGAGAGAGCATCGCGGGTGCTGTGATGGGTGCCAGTCATGCGATTGCTGATCGACTCAATGCGTATACTGATCGGTCAGTCCAGCCAGCTCCAGTTCCAGTTCCAATTCCATTTCGCTCCGCTCCTGATTTCTCATCCGAAATGTGAAAGGGAGGAGAAGGATAGCTAACCGATCCGCGTGACGCCGATAGACACGTCGCAACTACCAATCCTGAACATCCCGCTCCTCCCACCTCCAACGTCGCAGACAAAGCCCATTCACTTGAAACGACCACCTCCTCCCTCGCCGACACTGCCGA